>NC_056741.1:289817591-290417591 GCF_019279795.1 Protopterus annectens | reverse complement strand
ACCACCTTACCAGATTGTCTCAATAAGAACAGAACCAGATAAACAGTTGCCTTCTACTAGGATACTGAACTGTGAACATTTATTTTCTAGAGGAAAACCTTTCATTATATTCAGTGCTCTTTTATTTATGTGTTTCCCTTTAAAACTTGTTATTAGAGCAAGCCAAGGGCCTTAAGCCCCCCTGTGCAAAAATAAAAAAGCATATGAATTTCTCTTATACTGTGCTCTTTTGTCCAGGTCTTCTTCTCTATTTACATTGCAGTGTCTAAATTTCTTAAAATTGAACAAGAAAGGAAGAAAGAAAGAAAGAAGGAAAAAAATAGGGGCACCTGTTTACTTTAGTATTCCTACTACACACAGAAATAACTGAAAAACATTTACTTCACAGCATGCAACATATGCCGTGTATTATAAAAATACTATTAAAATTTTGTTTTACTTACACTTAATATATATGAAGTAAGGTATATGCTTTGGAATCTCCAGAAAGTTTAACAAAAGTCGAAAGGTCCAATATTTCCAGGTTTTCTTGTTCCTTCATATTTCAAAGATGTAATCAATGTTTTGTAATCTCACCTTTATTCATCAATTTCCAAGTTGCTGGTTTTCCTCCTGTTGATCTCTATATCCCAAATCCAGCCTGGTTCATTTCCAAAGTGCTTCTGCTTCTCCTAGTCAACTTGTGCTGTTTTTTGTCTTTCAAGAATATTTCTTCAGAACACTGGAACACTGGCAAAGTCTCTCTATGAGCTTTATCATCAGAAAAATAAGAGGAGTCATCCCCTTGTGTTTGACAGCTCATTTTCTGTCAGGCAAACTTTAATATTTTCTCTTAGGATGTTCTGAGTCAAAAAAACTATTTTGATCCTCCTGGAAAAAATATCCTGAAAATAGCTAGATATAAAAGTTTGAATCTCACACCTGCTTCTCACTATTCCCCGATTGCTAAAATGTACTATTCTGCCAGGTGCACAGTGAGTAAACATTTTCCACAAACACTCTAATGTCTCCCACTTTGAGTACTTTGTCCTTCTGCCACAGTTTTGTCAGAATCAACTCTTTCTGCTGGTAGGATTGCATTTTTATTATTAAAGATCTGGGTTGCTTTTTCAAGGTCAGGTTTGAAGCATGCACATGATGTGCCCTTTCAATTAAATGACTGCTGCTGTGGAATACCATTCCAGTTGCTTATTTGTGCTTTCATAAAATTAATGCAGTCTGTTCCTTCCACCCTCTCTGGTATAGCTGAAAATCTCGGATTTCCCATAGGTGCTCTGTCCTCTAATTCTACCATTTTTTTAAACATCTCTTGTTGAGCAATCATATACTAAGCCAGCCTTTTCTTCATTTCAGCCTCTGATTTTTGCAGTTTTGTAGGCTCATCTGAATATCTATTTAAAATCTTCTATTTTTCCAGCCTTTTATTTGAGTTATCAGTGTTTCATTTATTTTAATCTGCTCTCAGCACATTTGACTGTTTTCCCCCTCTAGATTACCAGAAGTCATGTCTTGCACCAAAGCTGGAGCTTGAACAAATTTTTGCTGAACATCTGCAGGATTCTTCCCAGACAGTGTTTTCTCCTCACCTTTTGTGATTGATTTTCATTTGAGGTTCTCTGAATTTCTTTTTCTGCTGGCATCCAGGCAGTGCCCTTATTAGCCAGTTACTGAAATTTACCCAAAAAGACAAATTCGCTGGCTCTTTTTTCTGAGTTCTATTTTCACACTGGGAGATCTGAAATTAAGCTGTTACTCAGTGTACAGCTATCTTGGAAGTCCCCCATTAGCTGTTTGCTTGTGATCAAATGTAGAAATGTATTAAAGCTCATTAATTTGAGCATTGTACAGTGCAGTCTGTTGCATACCCATGCCCTTCTAATCTCTTAGATCAAGAATCACAGACAAACACTCAAAATCAGGAACAGATTTTAAATATTTTGTAGCACATACTTAAGAAATTTTTAACAAAGCACGTTTTGCATTAGCAAGCAATTTCGGAAGGGTATTAAGTCATGCCTCTCAACTGTCCAGCTTGTCACAGAATGTCTAGATTTTTTACTCATATTTTTAGTTTGTTCCTCATAAAATCTGTGGTTTTTCTGGCAAATCAGTGAGGATCAATGTCACATTTGAATTTTAGACTTACCTTCAGAAAATACATGCTAACACAAGCCCTGTTATTCCAGCAACATTCTAAGTTTATAAGACCAGTATTTAAAATTGGCCCTTTTTAGAGCCTTTTTCCAGATTTCATGCTTTAACAGGTTGAGAGTTTAAAACTCAAATCTGTCATTACTTAATGACTGTAGTCTACGGCACTTTACTAAAAAGCCATAAACTTTATGAAGAACAGACTACAAATATGAGGAAAAGATCAGAGATAGTTAAGAACTATACCCTCTATGCACACACATCATCAATTACAGCCACTAGTATGACTGGACACATCAGGTAACTCATTTTGATCAAGTGAAGGAATACATTCATAAATAAAGGGCCAGAAATGCATCTCAACTTGCTGCTGTCAGAACCATGCAGCGTGATCAACTGAAACTCCCCTCTGTCTGCTCTCTTAACTTCCTATCTCAAGGAACAGAAACAAAAGCACAAAGTCAAAAACAGACTTTAAACATTCCTTTTAGTTACTTGGAAAAATAGCTGGGAAAAGGCATGCTGATGCAAATTCTTTTTAAGTTAATTAGTAATTTGGCACTTAAAATTCACTGCCTCAGCCTGCACACAGCCTCTGGACAAATGGGAAGGAGTTTTCCCTAAAGAGCTTTTTTGCTTAATAAATAACTATTTTCTTAAATCAGAGAAGTAAAAGGAAAATATCTCTCATTTGGGACTCACACCCAGGACCTCCAGCATACCATGGTAGTGTCAATGTTGCTAGACTAACAAGAGTCTCTGGACAGATGGTACTGAGTTTTCTCTTAAGAGCTTTTTTTTTTATTTATTTTAGATGGAAAACCACCAGCATGGTGATTAAGGTCAAATTACACACACACACACACACACACACACACACACACACACACACACACACACACACACACACACACACCCATACACATAAATGTATAGAAACCCTCTGCTCTGGCATTGACAGAATCACAGAAATGAAAGGAAAACATTGGCTCTCAAATGGGATCAAGACCTTCTCTGTTGACCAAATTAGTTCCACTAGGATACTGGCCTTTTCAGGGGAGACGAGTGCTGTTACTTAAACTACTAGGGATAATTTGGCCAGGGCATCAGGAAACTTACCCTGTTCTTTTTTATAGGTACCATGGGATCTTTTACACCCACCTGAGCTAACAGCAACTCAGGAAGATGGGACCTCAGTTTAATGTCTCATCGATATATTGCATGGATGTGGATTTTCTGAAAAATAAAAGCTATGAAGCTCTACTGACTGGCATTACGTACAGACATTGAGCTTCAGTGATTTACCAGAAGCAGAAGAAGAAAAAAAGATGTTATGAAAGGATAGTGCACAAGAATGATGAAAATCAGAAATGTTCTGCAAAATCAGAGACAGAAAGAGGTGGGCTACTCTAATTACAAAAAAAAAAAAAAAATTAACAGAACCACAGATTTTGCATCAACGTGCATTTTCTGTGCAACTATAATGACTGACATTACTGAAGGGTAGTAATCCTCAGTGTGATTTATCAGATAATAAAAAAGTGAATGCAGTTGGTGTAGATGATTAAAGCTCCAATCACTTAATGAGCTACTTCCTGCATTCAACAGTACAGGGTTAACTCTTTTCTACCTCTACTTGCATTCTGCGTGACTCTGAGCAAGCCATTTAAGCAGGCATTGCTCCTGAGCTGTCCCTGACATGTAGGGTTTATCTTGTAATAAATATATTGACAAATGATAGGTTGTACATGTAAGACAAAACATGTAACTTTTTTGAAAAATAAGAAATATGAAATGCCTGGCATTGACTGACTGATTGTAATCCTTAGTGATTTATCAGAATGTTAAAGCACATTGTGTAGGACACTTCATTGCCTTAATTCCTAGTTCAAACCTGCTTGCAGGATGTTGCAGGTCTGACCTCTCTCTCCCCCTTATGCACTGAGACATATACAAGTGTGCCTACTTAAAAGTGTATTTTTCCAAGGCACCTTATGGTCCCCACAATCTAATGCCTAAAACTGTTCTTAAATTTCATTTGCTAGAGAATATATCTGAGTGGTAAAACACTGCTGTATAGATCAAGTACTAACAGCTACTACTACTCTTAATTATTATGAAAATTAATACTAAACAATGCCTAATTAGTTTTATATTATCATACGATGCTACTGTGTAAATTCAGTGGAATTTGACATTTTATTTTAGTTGTTTTATCTGTTTTTCTTTTCCAGGGTAGAGCATTACTGTCTATGGACCTTTTTCAGACTCATCCCAGGAGCAGTCTGGTTAAGTGACTTGTTGAGAGTCACACAGTTAGGCAATGGAAGCTAAAGAACATTAACGCAAATGAAAAAAAAAATGGTACATTACAGTCATTTAACAAGTTTAACAGGCACTGTATCAAAGGATGTGCAGAATTAGAAATGCAGTTAATGAGTGCACTGCTGTATGCGACTTCATACAAATGAATGATCACTTGCAGGGTAGAGGATGAAGGAATTATGCAAATGCTATAGCCGACTATTTAGTTAATACAGAATGTGAGAGAAAAAGTACAGTTTTGTACCTACCATAAATGTAGATGTTCAAGTGTTCACCCTGCTGCAGTCATCACACTTGGGTTATCCTGTCGTCAGGCGGTCCCGCAGTCGGCCAGATTTCCAAAGTCTTGGTCCGACGTCAGTTGCTGTCGCCTCATCCCTGACGTCAATACGCCAGGAGTACATATATTGCAATCGACGCCATTTTCTTCAGTTTTTCTTGCCCCAGATGTCAGGTGCCCCCAAAAGGGTAATCCAAATCAGTACCAAAAAGTGAGAACACTGTACAGACACAAAAACCCTTCAGCTATAAGCAAATACATCAGTAAAGCATAGCAGAGGTTTAGCCAGTAGATCAGAGAGGTTGGAGGGAGGGTAACCTGGACTGCAGCAGGGTGAACACTCGAACATCTACATTTATGGTAGGTGCAAAACTGTACTATGTTCATTGTGTTACCCTGCTGCAGTCATCACACTTGGGTTGCGTCCCAAAGCTAGTGTAGGGTGGAGGCATTATAGAGGGTTAGAGGAGGCAATGAGTCCCTGCAGAACTGCAGTGGCGAAGCCTGCCCTGGACTTAGAATAAAGAGGTAAGTGATAGTGTTTGGTGAAGGTGTGTACAGAACTCCAAGTTGCAGCTTCTAAAATTTCCTTGGTAGGAAGCCCCCTGAGAAAGGCTGTAGAGGTAGCTGTTGCCCTGGTAGAGTGGGATCTAATGGTAGGAGGAACTGGTTTCCCATGATAGGTATAGCAGAATTGTATGCAATGGCCTATCCATTTAGAAATGGTTTGCTTGGAAATGGCCCTCCCTTGAGAAGCTGTAGCATAGGAAACAAAGAGCTGGTCAGTTTTTCTGAAAACTTTAGTTTTATCCAAGTAATATCGAAGCTGCCTGTGAATGTCCAAGGAATGTAGGAGTCTCTCACCTTTGTTCTGTGGATTGGGGAAGAAAGTGGGTAGATGGATGGTTTGATTTAAAGCTACGCTGGAAACCACCTTAGGCATGAAGAAAGGATTAGTTCGTAGAGAAACTCTGTCTTGATGAAAAATGAGGAAAGGTTCCACTGCCATAAGTGCCTGTAATTCTGAAACTCTCCTAGCAGAAGTTATTGCCAGGAGCAGGGCAGTCTTCCAAGATAGGAACTGAAGGTCAGCAGAAAAAGCTGGTTCAAAGGGAGGTAATGTTAGTTTTTCCAGAACAAAATTGAGGTCCCATGTAGGTGTAGGAGCTCTTCTAGGTGGTCTAATGTTTTTTGCCCCCTGAGGAACTGCCTTAGGAGTGGATTTGAAAATAAAGGTGGATTTGTGTCGTAGTGAGCTGAAATAGCTGAAGCATGGATTTTAATTGAGGAGAAGGAAAGTCCTTTATGCAACATCTCAGCTAAATACTGCAGAATGTGAGGCATATGAGGCTGAGTTGTATCTAGGCCTTTAGCTTGGTTCCAAGCAGAAAACCTTTTCTATTTGTCCGAGTAAGCCTTCCTGGTGCTTGGCCTCCTGGCTTCTAGAATAACATCCAGTACTGCTTGTGAAAGAGGGGCTGGTTGGCTGCTTAATTGATTTGCCATGCAGCCAGGTTTAAGGTTTTGATCTGGCTGTGTAGAATCTGCTTGTCTTGCTGTGTGAGCAAATGAGGTATTTGAGGCAATATCCATGGTGGACTGTGAGCCATATTCTTCAATAGTGGATACCAGTGCTGGCGTGGCCAGTCTGGGGCTATGAGAATCATTCGAGGTTTCTCCTTTTTGACCTTCAAAAGAACCTTTGTGAGAAGAGGTAATGGAGGAAAGGCATATGCTGTCAGGTTTTTCCAACTGAAGGAGAGAGCATCCACTTTCCAAGCTTGGTGGTGGAATGTCCTTGTACAAAATTTTGTCAGCTGGTAGTTTTGAGGACTGGCAAACAGGTCTATATTTGGTAGGCCCCATCTTTGAGTTATCATTGCAAATATTTGTGGGTCTAGCTTCCACTGTGGATCTTTGATGTTTCTGCTTAGGTCGTCTGCCAATGTGTTTTTCTGTCCTGGCAGGAAGTGAGCTTGTAACTGGACTTGGTAGGTCAGAGCTGTGTTCCATAAGATTATTGCTTGCCTGCAAAGAGGGTAGGAATGTGTGCCCCCTTGTTTGTTTATGTACCACATTACTGTGGTGTTGTCCGTCTTTATTGCCAGTTGTCCAGGTTGTAGTAGATCCTTGAAGGCTGTCAGAGCTTTCTGTACAGCTAGCATCTCTTTTTGGTTTATGTGCAGTTTTCTTTGTTCTGCAGTCCATAGGCCTTGAATGCATTGCCCTGCCATGTGAGCCCCCCAGGCATAGTCTGAAGCATCTGTTGTGATAGTTTGCCTGGGTGGGGGCAAGGTGAAAGGCTGACCCTTGTTGAGGTGACATGCCTGTGCCCACCATAGAAATTCCTGTTGAAGGCAGGGAATGAGAGATATCACTGTGTCCAAGCTGTGGCTGTGTTGAGACCATACGCTTTTTAGGTACCATTGTAATTTCCTCATATGCAGTTTTGCAAATGGTATTATCAGAATGCAAGATGCCATGAAGCCCAAAGCCTGCAGAATTTTTCTTGCAGTTAATTGGGTCTTTGTTGCCATTGTCTTGAAATATTGAGTCAGTTGTAATTCCTTGTCTGGTGTAAGATAAGCCTTCTGGACCGTTGTGTCCAAGCTGGCACCCAGGAATGTCATTTTTTGTGCGGGTACTAGTTTTGACTTCTTTTCGTTTACTGTGTACCCCAGACAATTTAGTAGATGCTTCACAAAAGTCAGATGTTGTATGAGAATGTCTTTTCTTTCTGCTTGGATGAGGTAGTCGTTCAGGTATGGATATATTTGAATTCCTCTTTGTCTGCAGTATGCAATTACTGGTGCCAGGCATTTTGTGAATACTCTGGGCACAGTAGATAAGCCAAAGGGCAATGCAGAGAATTGATAATGGGTTGAACCTGCAATGAAATGGAGGTATCTTCTGCAACTTTGTCTGATAGGGACATGCAGGTATGCCTCCTTGAGGTCCAACGTTACCAGCCATGCTTCCTTGCCCAACATGGGAAGTAGCTGCTGTAGTGTTAGCATCTTGAATTTGGGAACTTGTAAGTAAGTGTTTAGAATTGAAAGGTCCAGAATTGGTCTCCAAGCATTTTCTTTCCTGGGTACCAGGAATAGTCTTGAGTAAAATCCTTGGCCTTGCTCTTGAGTTGGCACCCTTTGAATGGCTCTCATTTGTTTTTGAGCCTCTGCCCTTTGATTTTGTGGCAGGTTTGGCATTCCTCTTTTTATTGGCAAGGTGTGAAAGTGGAGTATGTATCCTCATAAAATTATGTCTAGGACCCATTTGTCCTTTGTGACCATGTGCCAGTTGTCTACAAATAATGCTAGTTTTCCCCCCAGGGGGGCTGACAAGAGAGCTTTGTTTGGCCAGTTGAGGTGCAAGTCATTGAGTTTGCCTTCTGGTGGCTTGAGACCTGTCTTCTCCTCCCTTCTGGGTTGGAGTGGTCCATTGGCGAGGTTTATACTGAGCTTGTGGTTGTCCTCTGCCCCTTGGGCGCCTGTATTTACCCCTCTGAGGCCTGTCAGTGGCTGGAAAGGACCAATTTTGGTTGGCCAGTTTCTGCTGAAGCGAGGGAGTTGTACCTGTAGGAAATCTTTGACTGTCTGCATTGATTTTGCCTTATCTTCCATTTTCTTTAAAACTTCTTCTGCTTTAACACCAAAAGAACATCCTGCTGCAAGGGAGCATCTAGTAGTTTTGCTTTAACATGTTCAGGCAGACTTTGTTCCTTTAACCAGGCATGCCTACGTATAACTGAACCAGTGACCGCTGCTCTGCAGGAGGCCTCCAAAGAATCAAACCCACATTGTAAGGTATGTTTGCCCACCTGCTCGGTGGCGTGCAACAAATCCTGTACTTCTTTCAATTCAGATTGTTGAGGAAGGGTTGTTATCTTTTGTTTTAACTGAGAGATCAGAAATTGCTGATACTTAAGCATATGAAATTGACAGTTTAGAGCTCTCATAGCTAAAGTGGCTGAGGTGTAAACTTTTTTCCCCCATCTGTCTAGTGCTCTTGAATCCCTTTCAGAAGGTACTGGATTTTTAGCCATGGAAGCCTTGGCCCCCTTGGGACCCTGGGAGATAGTCTCTGGGTCAGCTACTGGGCTTTTGTAAAGGAATTTATGGGAATCAGGTACTCTTAGTATCTGTCAGGCTTGGCCGGGGCAGGAGGCAGAGAGTCAGGGTTGAAACTGGATTCTAAATAAACATCATCCACAATGTCCAAAACAGGAGGGATGGCTAGAGGTCTGTGTTGGGGGAGTAAAAGAAACTCTCTGAGCCTTTTCTTGGAATCAGAGTAATCCTGACCTTCCCAGTGAAAATGTTCCCTCATAGTGTGTAAAGTTTCCCCAAAGGAGTAATCTTCTGGAGGGGAAGCTGAGGGAATAGAGTCCTCAGCATCAGAATGTTCATAAGGAGAGAAGGAATAGTCTTGGTCTTCAGAGGAATCCAAAGAAACAGACAGTTGTTCAGAGGAAGCAGATTCTTCCTCTTGTCTAGGCCTTTTGTCAGGAGGAGGCTGGGAACCCCTGATAAGAGAAATCAGATCTTCAGCCATCTTGAGCATCTGTTTCTTAGGCATAGGGCCTTGAACAGGAGACTGAAGTGAAGCTTTTTTCAATTTGGAAGGAGTCTTCGGTTTAGAAAACGTTTTGACTGTAAGAGTCGTCGGTCTGAAAATGCCCTCAGAAAGCGAAGGTGTTTCAGAAGTACCGGTGTCCTTGGGAGGTAAGTCGTTGGTAGGGCCTGAAGTAAAAGGCTGCGCCGGCCTAGTACATTCTGTCAAGATATCCGTAGCAGTCTCGGGTTCCTCAACTGTGGTAGTCAGAGGCTGCGTCGGAGCCTCACTGATAACCGGATCAACCGAGGCCTCGGAATCGGGCTTAGGCCTGGGCTGTCAATCCTTATCCCTGTGCTTTTTGTGCACTCCGGTAGTCGGTAGCTCCGACGGCATGTTATAATTAAATTTTCTGCCAAAAAAGTGTCGTGCGAAATCAAATCGTCTTTCAACAGTGCGTTTATTAAATCTAGCACAAAAACGACAAGAAGTGACGTCGTGATCAGGGCCTAGGCAGGGTATACAATAAGAATGAAAATCCTTATGAGGTATTTGCTTCCCACAAGAAATACAATTGTTAACTTTTTCTGACATCGGTCTGAGGCAAGAAAAGTTTCCCCAAGGGGTACTTAGCTTTATAGGTTCATACTAGGCTATCTGCCCGAGGGCATTTACAAGCCTAGCCCATAGTTTTTTAGTATGGGGAACTATACCCATTATTTTGCTGTGCCTCTGTCGAGCAGTGACACTGAGGTAATCCCTGGGGTATATCTGCGATCTCCCATCCATTGGTCAAGATTTCTCTTGAACAAGGCCAGCGAGGTGCTCTGCCTCACATATACCGGATTTTATTCCACAGCATAGGAGTCTTTGGGTGATGAATCTATCCCTCCAGCGTCCTATTAATAGCCGTGTCGAGGTTTAAGTCTCCCGCCCTTGTGGCTCTGACGGATCTAGATTTTTGAGGTGAAGCATATTCATCAAATCTGGGTTTGACATGGCCTTGTATGTTAGGCAAAGGTCACCTCTGAGCAGGCGAGCGGTGGCGACTGAATAGAGCTGGAGTTCTTTCAGTCTGACAGCATAGGACAGATGTTTGAGACCCTTTATCCTTTTGGTGAGGAACTTTGTGGCCTCTCCAGCTGCTGCAAGTGTCGGGTCAGATACATTCGAATGGGGCATTGTACTCAATCATTGGTCTGATGAGTGATGAGTATAGGAGACTATGACCTCCCTTGATCTAGATGAGAATCCCTTCATGATAAGGTGGGCAATGTAGAAGGTCTTCCTAACTACTTTAGCTACATGGGTGTCGAATGACAGACTACTATCAACCTGGGTCCCCAGGTCCCTGATAACTTCTTCTGTGCTCAGTGGATTGCCACCTATTTGGTAGCTAGGGTAACCTTGTTTTTATGACTATGCATTTTTGGCATTTAACTTTAGGCCATGGCTCTGGCACCAGTTATCCGTTTCTGTGAGACCCTTCTGAAGGATATCTGTGTCAGATGTGCTTTCAGTTTGCAGTCATCTGCAAACTTTGTCAGCCATAACCCTCCTGTGTTTGCTTGTACTTCGGAAAAGTAGATGCCAAACAAGAGTGGGCCCAGGACTGAGCCCTGTGGTACACCACTTGTGACAGGCTTTGAGTCTGACATGGCGCCAGCAACTCTGACCCTGTGGGTTCTGTCACTCAGCCAGTTTGCAACCCATCTTGTGATTTATAGAAGACTTCGGTCTGAAACTCGAATTCAAAAATCTCAGGAGTCGGCCGACCGGCACTTGTGAACTGCTTCTGCTTCGGGCACCGCGCGGCAAGAAAGACTGGAGAAAATGGCGTCAGTTGCAATATATGTACCCCTGGTGCACTGACGTCAGGGATGAGGCGACAGCAACCAAAGTCGGACCAAGACTTTGGAAATCTGGCCGACTGCGGGACCGCCTGACGACAGGATAACCCAAGTGTGAAGACTGCAGCAGGGTAACACGATGAACATTAATACAGCAGTTCTAAGAAATGGCACTCTGCCAAAGTAAAAAAATATACTGGCAGTCCTGCTTAGGAAATTCTGCAGGACAGATTGGGCAGTTACTTTTAAAGTGCGTACACAGTTCAGATTTGAAGGTTCTATACCACTAACAATTATCTACGTAAAGTAAAACATGTTTCATAAAAGTAGTATGGAATTAATATATGCCATATCTCCAGTTTTAAGCAACAAACAGATCATCACAGGTGAGCCAGTTTCCTGACAAGAACACCTCTCAACTTCTTTGCTCAAGAATTGCAGACATCAACAATATTGGGGCCACAAAGGCTCAAACTCCAGGACAACTTTTAAAAGCTATTCTAATTCACTTAAAAGGTTAATAGAACAACATGCATTTTCTAAACAATAAGTATGAACCACTATAATAACTTATTATTAACAAACTATAATTCTCTGTAATTTTCAAGAAAATCAAAAAATGTTATGAAGAGGTACAAAAATATAAGGCAAAATACAGGCACAGTTGAGAAGTGTCCTGACATGTCACAACAGTCCTTCTTGTTTGTTTAAACACCCTTGTAGTGAACAGGATCTTAATGGCAATTCAATTGAGCAGAAGGCACTAAAAAGCTTTTCTTTTATACATTGGTGCACACTGGCTCAATAGGGTATGAAATCGTTCAGAGGTGAACAGGTGGGGTCTGCCCGATACGCCCAGAGGATGCAACTCGGTGGCAGTGTCTCAGCTGCCCGGGCAAGGTAGACCCCCCCCTCTCTCTGGGGGTGTAGGGGACCGCACCCCTGGGCACACCGGCCACTGTTGGGCACACTTCCTCCATGATGGTGTGACGCAACCGGCTCCAGGTTGGCCGAGGCGGCCACTTGGAAGGTGGCTCCCCTCCCCGGAGAACAGTGTTACAGCCCACAGCATTAGCTCTCACCATGGCATGGGGCCATGAGAAGCACCACCGCTGCATCCACTCCTGCCCTCATGGTGGGGGCTGGGGGCCTCTGGAGGAACTGTCGAATGGGCTGGACTGTCCTCAGTGTGGCCTGACCTCATCCCACCAGCAGGCTCACCTCGGGTGCCCAGGGTCTGCCGCTATGTTGGTGGTCCACACGTTCAGTCTTGAAACATGGATCAAGGAGTCTAACAGGTATGTGAATCCAAGGGTGGGTAGGAGACCCCATGGCGCAAAGAAAGTGAGGGCCAGCACGTGCCAGCTAAGGCGATTCCCCCCACCCTGCACGGGGAGGGGGGGGGCACCACCAGCCAATCTCACTTTTCCCGTCAGGGAGGAGGATTGTGAGTGTACCTGGGGGAACCCGAAAGATTTTTTAGTTTGGGCAGTACTCCAGAATGGTAAACTTTATTTCAACTTCATTTCATAACAGTTGAGACCTGTAAACCACTCCTATTTGCTAGTGCCTGGAAAATAAGTGAGAAAGGGAAAGGCAAAGGGACAAAATTATTAAGAACTGTGTTTAAGTTACATCCTATTAACAAACCAGGAGAGGAGCTACTAAAAGCTAAACAGAGTCTGCATTTTGCATACACAAGTACATGATATTTGGTCAAGGAGCATCTGAAATTAAATGAAATATACACATCAATACTCACATGCCTACCTTTCTTCATTTGCAATAACCTCCCAGAATCCTCTTTACCAAACCACTAAGTTTACACCTCCCAATAAATGTAATTAAACCAACATCTCACACATTAATCTGTGATTTAAAAGCATCCTCAACTATGATAAGCCTTGGTCAAATTTTTTCCATAACTGTTTCAAATCTGTAACATCTTCATCAATATGCTCTTATGACACAAACATTTCTCTGGAAACAAGCTCATTTTCTGACTCCTGAAAGCCTTTCATTATCATTTTCTCCAAGCCTGTCCCTAAAATAAATGCACAATTATGTAGGTGAACTTATCATAACAATAGATGCTCTAATAGATCACTGTTGCAGTAGCCAAAGTTATTTGGGTTATATCCTGCACTGGATATAACTACCAGCCAGCTTTTGAAGCTTCATAGTATCTTCCATGCACCCTAACTGACAGTGGCTTGAGAAGGCCCACATAAAAAAGGCAGTTTGGGCCCAAAGAGCTTCAGAGCTTTCTTGTCTCAAGGGATGCTACAGCCCTGAAAGGAAAAATGCTGAAAAAATAAAATGCAATGGAAAACGTATGTATCTACATACATAAATATAATGGGAAAGACAAGTAACTATATACATCCACAATCTGATAATGCATCAAAACAAAAGAAGGCAGATGGAGGGAGGGAAGGCTACTAAAACAGTAATATAATAGAACATCTACTGTGATGGTAAGTTTACTTGCACAACTGTACTACAGTCAATATTATATCACTGTTGTAGCGTAAGAGATTTGGGTAGATTACCATAGCTTAATAACATAAAGGGATGAGGAATATGTTTAAGAATCCAGGAGTGCCTGGAAAATGGTCCCAGCAAAGTTTGTTCTGGACCTGGAAAAGGAATCCAATTTTTTCACACTTGGTGAACGTATTTACAGAGGACCAAGTTGTTGCCTCAAGAATGCTTGTACAGTCCACCCATTTCCAGAAAGCCACAGAAGAAGCCAAAGCCTTGGAAGAGTGGGCACTAATCCAGTTTGGAAGTGGCTTGTTATGGTGAGACTAAAAAAAGAAATATCACAAGACAACCATCTAGAAATATTTAGTTTTGTCCACAGAGTAGCTGAACTGCCTGTGGACATTCAGAGTATGAAGGATGTTTTATCACTTATTTTTAGCTTCCAGAAAGAATACAGAGAGATCAGTAGACTGGCCTAATGTAAATTATGAAACTACTTTACGTATAAAAGAAGGATTTGTTCTCAAAGGAGTCATGTACTTGTGGAAAATGAGGTTAGGTTGATATACCACAAAACCCTGTAACTCTTCAGAACAGTAAGTAAAACTATGCTCCCCATAGCTGGATCAATTCCTGAAAATCCCCAGGTGTGATTTCCATTCATGACTGTCTGTCCTTGTCCATCTCAGCTTGCACAATAGTACTGATGAAAAGTATATGGGCTGAAGAGATAAAATAAGCAGAATTGCTACATCCCAGTCCATCATGGCAAGTTTGGAAAGAGGGTAAGATCTGGTACCCTCCTTATCTTTTTGTATACCACATCACTGTGGTGTTGTCTTTGATAATGTGAATAGGTCCTGGAGACTAGAGATGATTTAAGGTTTTCAAACACTGATTACTGCCAACAACTATCTGACATAGATGTGCTTTGTCTGCCTGTTCCACAGATCTTGCACTTTCCTCCCTTCGGATAAAGCCCCCCACAACAATGTCCCCCACAATACCTTCCTTCTCACAAACCCCAGCAGTGCAATCTGAACAGATAAAGGGCAGTGAAGTTGACTAACCCCAGGTGCCAGTAAATTTTTCTTCATTTAAAGTCCAGCCATGGGAATCATACAAATCACAGTGTTGATGAAACCCAGAATCCTGAGAAATTCCTAAGCAGATGCCAGAGATTGCTGGGAAAGGTCCAGAAGATTTCTTTTTCCAGTTCTCCTCTGTTCAGCAGAAGACTAGCTCTTCCTAGGGAAGTATCCAGAAGGCATCCCAGAAAAACTATTCTGTCTGAATAGTGATGTGATATGATAATGATTTCACCAAGTTCACTTGAAACTCCAGACCAAGCAGGAGTTTCTTGACATATATCAATCTCGAGACCTGGAAAGACACTGCTAATACATCACAACTGTTCAAATATAGAAGGATGTATACACTTTGAAGTCTGCAGTAAACAACTACTGAAGCCAGGCACTTTGTAAATACCTTTGGTGTAGTTACTACACTAAAGGGAACTAATAACGTAAGCCACATACAGAAAATCTTAAGAAAATTTTCAAATCTTTGCAGTAGGAATGTTATGGGAAGCATCTTTCAAGTCTAATGTCATCATGAAACTTAGTAAGGGAATAAGAGGTAACAGTGTTTGAAGGGATAACATTTTGAACTTCGGGATATTGTCAAAGAGATAACAACCATATCACCCAAATGGAAAAGCTACAAGATTACCTTCCACAAAATATTCACAGGTATGTGCATACAAGCAACACAGAGCATCTGAAAGCTGCATCACTCTGTTCAGTCTCTTATAAACTTTTATGTGGCAAACTCTGCCTGAATTACTAGGCTGCAAATTACTATGTCCTGCTTGACCTCCTATGTATTCGCAGAGTTTGAACCACCAACACTCCATCATATCCACTCCAGGGACATACAACTGCAATGTACAACAAAGCAGGACCCATTAGTGCAATAATTCTCTCTCTCTCTCTCTCTCAAAGGGTAACTTTTTGTTTAAATTATCCCACATTCTGCATCAAACAAAGAAGTTTTCACATCAAATAAAGTAGCTCCCTCACTTTCTTTAATTTTAAGACAAAAAAATGATTAGCTATAAATTCACTGCAGCTCTAACCCCTCAGTAAGGCTCTTAATGGTTTTCAAGACCATATACCTATTATATACCTATGAACCTAGTAGGATTTGCAATGCAAAAATTATTTTGGCTATTAAACAAGATATACTGCCATGCCTACAGAACACAATGGTAGTTTATCTAAACAGGCATCAGCATAACCATGACTGCTATGCAGATGTAGCTGGGACAGCCACTAGACCATCCATCTCCTACATACTGGGGTGTGGCAATGCCGTGGAACAAGTATTCCTCCTAGGCTAATCATAATACTTACACTGTTAAGCATGCCTGCACCACAGGCTCATAGCTAGATGAGTTCCTACTAGGCAATCAGTCCAGCGGACCATTAGAAGAAAAGCCAGTGAAATCTCAACATGTAGCTTCTCCCATCTATAAACGCCTGATCACACAGTCCATAGTGAATTTGCAGCTCCCCATTCACTCATCATGGCTGGTTTTGAACAGGGATAGGGAGTTACGCTGCTTAATGTGTACTAGGTGACATATGCATGAGGAATACTCTTTATGAATCAAGATATACAACAGTCATATCAACCTGTAGCTGCTGCTGATACGATGTAACATCAATACAATCAGTCAGTACAGTGTTTACTGTATCTTTATACGTATACCTGCTCCCCAATATCAACGAAAATCTATATATTTGTCATGCATACAATGAAACCTCTCATTCCTCCAGGCTGGTTAGATTTCAAATGGTCACACTCTCCAACTTCAGAATTAAAAAATTTCCACGACCCATGTTCCCGCAATTGCTGTATTATTTATCAGGGCCAGGGTGGCTATGCTGTGAAATCTTTCAAACTTGGCTTCCAAGTCTGTCATATTATTGATCAATGTACAACAACTGGAAATTACTGCATTAGAGATGCACAACTATTTTAATAGAGGTGGTCCACAAACGGAAAGTACTCTGTATGCACGGTAGAAACATATTGTGTACTAAGCCCTACATTTCCTGCAGATGTGAAGGACACATGCTACCACGAACATAATTCTGGTTAGCAATCTCTAAATAATTGTAAGAAATACTGGAAAGGATCAGCCTTGTCTTCAATGCACTCCAAACCATTTTTGTGAATTCTCTTTATTGACTACATTAGAAAAGGTAATTCTAGAAATAACATTGACATATATTTATGTATTTATTTATTTCTATCAATCTACTTACTTTAATTTGTTAACCAGGATACAACAGTGATCCAGTGGGACATTCTCATGCTCAACTCAGACAATAATAAAAAACATGAAGACATAGCATAAATGCAGAGCAACAATGAAAGTAAACAATGTATCAATACAATCACATTACATTTGACATGCATTCAGTGAGGCTACTAACTCTGTTTGGTTTTACATTAAATATTGTTGTAGCACAAAGAAAAACTGTATACTAACAAAAAGAGGAGAGGATACCTGACCCACAACACAACATCAGTAAGAGAGTTTACCAAGCTATCACCCCTTCATGATGTAGCAGTATGACAATCTATGGTGCCAGTGTCTATCCACTTCTCAAACCTAAGTATTAGATGCAGAGGGAAATATCCTGCCTTCCATGTAGATCACCCTGACAGAAACTGGACCAAACCCTCGTCTCAGGGAAAGAGAAGTATCACAGCAGATTTGCACATTCAATGTCTCAGCCATATGTTTTGTGTTTGTGTAGAAAGCCACTCTTAAATTTCACTTCATCAAGTTAATTTGTGAGAGAAGCAGTACTGCCGAGTTCCAATCACAGGCTTTCTCTGAAATGCTACTAAGACTAATTATACTAGTCACTTATTCAGATGTTCTGTTTAGCACTTTTATGGCCTACTGGCCATTCAGAAAAGCTAACTCACAACCACCTTACCTTTGAATTTCTTGTTAACTACATACTCATCTGAAGAAGTCTTAAATAACTGTATACAATGAGGGAGAGTTCTTTCAGTTTAATGGAGGATCATTCTACAGCAAGAGAAGTCTTGTGGAGTTAAACTTCTCTGGCCTTGGAGTTATATGTTTAACAAAAGTATATCTAACATCTACCAAATATCGCCTACCCTCAAAAATCTGTATGAAGTACAGTGCATGATGCTTAAATCTATGTTTGTGACTGTATGCTTGCAAATACCATCAATATTCTAGTAAAATAAAGCTGGGCATTTTTCTTGTACAGATTACAATTACCACCACCACTCTTGACTGGGACCAATCACCTGAAAGCAGACAATGGTGCATGCTAATTAAGCAACATGATATGTTAGGAACCACAAATCCTCCGGAAGCATCAAAAACAAAGCTGGTCTGTGCATACCTCTCAGCTTCTTTGCTTAAGAATTCTAGATAAATCCAAAACTAATGAGATGAGGGAGACAAAGGGTCAAAACAAGACCGTTTTTAAATAATGTTGTAATTCACTTGTTAAAAGAACAAAATGTTTTGTATCAACATGCATTTTCAGAACAATAAAACATATGAAATTCTAATGTGGGACTGTTATCCTCAGTGATTTACCAGAAAATTAAACATTTTATAGGAGACCGGGCAAAAATAAAATGGAAATCAGGTCAGCACCACATCTTTGAGATTTGGATGTGGTGAGTAATTTCTCTTCAGGTTTGCTATAGAACATTCCAAATCCAGTTCCTAGAAATCACTTAATCTTCTTCCACCACTCTCCAGCCCAAATGCCACCCTGGCCTTCTCCTGCATTGTACATATGTCCATACTGACCTTCTCCTTTACTGTACATATGTTCATATTGGCCTTCTCCTGTATTGCGCATATGTTCACAAATCTGTTTTGTGTGTTTGGAGACAAAACTCAAAAATATATGTTGACATGATAGCTCTGATCAAGTACTCAAACATAGTTGATCTCTGGTTTGCAACATCAAGTGGGAATCAACCATTCTGCCCCTCATACTTTTATGGTAAGTTATCATCAGTTATGTACCCTTTCTATAAATGTGTAACCTCTCCAAGTTTTTTATTTTCACTTTAACATCATAAAACCAACATGAACTCGACCTTCTAACAATTAAAGTATTCAGGAAAACAACATTGTGGTAACCTACTGCTGTGAAAGTTGAAATGGAAATATAAACAAAATTACTTTTTCAATTAAATGAATATTCATCTCCTTTCAGAAATGTATCTCAAGGCAACAGAATGAGAGAGAGTGGAAATGGGAGATTGCTGCTCCACCTTATGCAAGGTTATCACCTACTGTTTGTACAAGAAGTGAGACAAATGTTACAAAGGGCACTGTCAAGGTTTACCACTCCAAATGATGTGTGTGTGTGTGTGTGTGTGTGTGTGTGTGTGTGTGTGTGTGTGTGTGTGTGTGTGTGTGTGTGTGTACACACACACACACACACACACACACACACACACACACACACACACACACAAACACCTTACTTTGGTATTCTTTTCAGCAACCTTCCATTCCCTATACTGGCTACAGAGCTGCACACTTTTGCATTTTGCAAGCACATTGATCAAATGAATTGCAAAAGAAGGGGAAATGGTGTGCAGCAGGAGGGCTGTTGTGTACAGACTCTGCAGCAAGAACACTGCACTTTCTCCTCCATAAAAGGTTGGCTCGACAACTCACAACTCCTCCGGAATAAAAAAAAATCTAAACTACTACTACTCATCCCCAACTCTCTCTATGCACAAAAAACTACATTTAATATTCTATCATCCAAAAAGACTAATACAAAACTGGTAACCCACATCAAACTACTAGGTGTTATTATACACAAACACCTAGAATTTAATCTCCAACTTCAGCAAGCCATGAAGAAGACATACCAAAAGCTAGGCTGGCTCTGCAGAATACTTTAATGACTCTGCTAGACAAAATATAGCCACTTCTTTTTTACTCCCTACTTCTTTTTTACTCCCCACCCAAGTATATGCCTCTGCTACACTAACCAATCTCAACTACACTTGATCAGCCAAACTAGAAAAATTCTGCAGTACGGTAGATAAATTTGCAACTAACCAACAATACAGATCACAGCACTGCTTTACTCTGAAAAAAACAAAACTGGTCTGTACTAAATAATTCTCTATTGTACTTACAAATAACAATTTTCATCTCTTCACACCATCATTCAGCCCCACACTACTAAGAGACCTCTACGCTCCACTGACAAATCATTACTCTCCATAACTAAACCTAACAATGCAGGATACTCCCTGTATTCATACTGCATTGCTAATAGACGGAATATTATCACACTCCATTTAAAAACAGTTTAATATGTGAAAGACTTTAAATACCAACTGTAGCTACACCCAATAGAAAAAAATGGCTCTGCACCTGCACCACACTGGTTAAACTAGTACTAACACCAATATATAAATTCATGCCATAACTCTCTGCTGCACAGAACAATGTACTACTATGACAACTACACCCCTCTGTATCATCTCATCTCCTTCATCTTCCTTGTGCCTCCTCCTCTCCTTTTTCCTTTCTTTGGGCTGCTCTAACTCTTTATCCTAAAAATTTTTATAGGTTGACAGGTAAGCACTCAGCTAGATGGCCTTCTGATGTATTTTAAGCTTAGACAATTTCCCCTTGGTAAGAATCAACCCCTTGTACCTCTTGTTTGTGAGATAAATACAACCATTATACCAACACAGGTCATCTTCATATAGAACCAATGTATCTGTTATTTTAATTGAAACTGTTTGTAATGTAATTGATTTCTAGTATGTCTGCATAATGGAACTGTTGCTCATGAATGAAACTGACTGCATATGATGAAACAATGTAAATGATGTCCATGACGTCTGTAAAATGAAAGTTTTCTCCCCAGACCATCACTAAAAAGGGTGGATCTCAGTCAGACTTTCCCAGTAAACAGATACCAATAAATAATGAGTAAAATAAAATAAATAAATAAAAGCTAAATTTCAGATATCAGCAAAAATAATGGTCCCACTAATGGCATGTAAAACTTGAAATAAGAAAAATGTGATTTGTAACAAACTGACATACTGTACTTGCATTAAGTGACAAAATAGTACAGGTTTTCCATATTCAGAGTTCTGCAACGTAAAACAATGGAAATGCTTGAGTAAATCTACTATTCAGCCAAATGTAGCATTTATTACTATGACTCCATGTCCTTCATGAAGCTAACATACTGTAACAATCAATGATAGCATGATGCATTACTTCATTCAGAAAAAGACAGGATCTGCACGGCCACATACCATGTAAAGAAAGAAGTTACTGTCCTCCTAAGGCATCATCTGTTCCCCCAAATACCCATCTCACAACATCGAAGTATCCAATTCTGTCTCACTTGAACAGTTGTTTTTTTTTCTAGTGTTGCTTTTTCCCCTAGAGTTTCTGCTTTTAGAAGAATTGAATACAAGACTAACGCTGAAAGGCCTCCCACGTATTAGATGAGGTTATCACAGATTGATGACTTTAATAATGGGTTACATAAAACAATAAAAACCTGAAGGGGCATGAAATGCTGTCTCTACAGTGAACAATATAGAACATCCACAATTATCTAGTCTTATAATGTATGCTAATGACAAAGGGAATCTAAAAAAAATATATATTTTTATTTTATTTATTTTACATTTAGGTTCATAGGTTCATACTAGGCTATCTGCCCAAGGGCATTTATAAGCCTAGCCCATAGTTATGTGGCTTTCGCCACCCCTTTAGTTTGAATAAAAACTATGCCTATCATTTTGCTGTGCCTCTGTCAAGCAGTGACGCTGAAGTAATCCCTGGGGTATATCTGCAATCTCCCATCCATTGGTCAAGATTCCTCTTGAACAAGACCAGAGAGGTGCTCTGCCTCACATGTACCGGGATTTTGTTCCACAGCATAGGGAGTCTCTGGGTGATGAATCTGTCCTTCTATTTATAACCGTGTCATTGTGGTTCTGAGGGATCTAGATTTTTGAGGTGAAGCATATTCATCAAATCTGGGTTTGACATGGCCTTATATGTCAGGCACAGGTCACCTCTGAGCAAGCGGTATGAGACTGAATAGAGCTGGAGTTCTTTCAGTCGGGCAGCATAAGACATATTTTGAGACCCTTTATCCTTTTGGTGAGGAACTTTGGGCCTTTCAAGCTGCAGCAGGTGTCTGGTCAGATACATTCGAGCGGGCATTGTACTCAATCATAGGTCTAATAAGTGATGAGTACAGGGGCGATGACCTCCCTTGATCTAGATGTGAATCCCTTCATGATCAGGTGGGTGATATAGAAGGTTTTCCTAACTACTTTAGCAACATGAGTGTCAAAGCGAAGGCTACTGTCAACCTGGGTCCCCAGATCTCTGATGACTTTTCTGTGCTCAGTGGATTGCCACCTATATGGTAGCTAGGGTAGCCCTTGTTTTCCCAAAGGGTATGACTATGCATTTTTGGCGTTTAACTTCAGGCCATGGCTCTGGCACCAGTTATCCATTTCTGTGAGGCCCTTCTGGAGGATATCTGTGTCAGATGTGTTTAGTTTGCAGTCATCTGCAAACTTTGTCAGCCATAACCCTCCTGTGTTTGCTTGTACTTCAGAAAAGTAGATGCCGAACAAGAGTGGACCCAGGACTGAGCCCTGTGGGACACCACTTGTGACAGGCTTTGAGTCTGACATGGCTCCAGCAACTCTGACCCTGTGGGTTCTGTCACTTAGCCAGTTTGCAACCCATCTTGTGATGTATGGGTTTACATTCAAGCTGATGAGTTTTCGATGATACCTGAGTGGGGTATTGTGTGAAGGCCTTTGCCAGGTCGAGGTAGGCTGTATGGACTGCCTTTCCTCATCAATGGCCTTGGTGACTGTCTCAAGTCAACCAAGTTTAAGAGGCAGGATCTGCCTTTGACAAAGCCAAACTGAGTTGGATCCAAAGTCTGCAAGTTCCCTATGTCTTTATTTATGAGTTCCATTATGATCCTCTCCATGGCTTTGCAGATAAGGCTTGTCAAGCTAATGGGCGGTAATTTCCAGGGTCTGTGGAGGCACCGCCTTATGAAGTGGGACCACAGATCCTGAGGTGAGGCTAAGATTAAACAGCTGTCCTAACTGTGGGTTTAATTCCTCATTGAGTTCATGAAGCACACAGCCGGGGACACCATCCGTCCCATGGATGCTGTGTTTTTGCCTTAGTGAGGGCAGTTCTCACCTGGGCGTTGGAGATGTTTGGGGGCTACAATCCTCTGGAATAGATATCTCTCCTTTTGGGGAGGGGAGAAGTTTGCACTGAACCTGTCAGCCAGTATGTTGGCAATGTGTGTAGGTTCAGTAATTTTCACATCATTTTGAACTAATTCTGAGCATATCTGGGAGTTTCCTCCTAGGTTTCTAACATAGCTAAAGAAGGCCTTATGATTCTCTTTAGAGTCCTTGGCGATTTTCTCTCAAAATTTGCCTTGGATGATTTCTCTTTTTTACTTATAATGATCAAAGGTGTCTTACCTTTCAAGTTTGCTCTATCTTGTAGTAGCTTCCGTTTATGGCTGGGGTCCAATCCATGCAGTCCTGTAGGTGGCATTTGTAAGTGATTCATTGAGTAATGTTTACCACTGGCTCAGGGGCCTAAAGGAGACCACACTAGTTTTTAGAAGTGTGAAATCGGCTTTTGAGAAGTTTTTCACTGTGGTCTTTTTGTTTCAGGTGGGGCGGGATGAGGACCTCCAGCGAGATTAGTTTATGATCTGATCTCACCAGTGAGGGGTATACTTCGGTGTTGAACATTTTGATCCCATGTTCGTGATGATGAGATCAAGTATGTTTTCTCCTCTTGTGGGGATGGTGACTAGTTGTTCCATGGCATTTGAGTTTATGAACTCCAGGAATCTTTGGGTTAGAGTGTTCGGGCTTGAGTAGTGTTCCCAGTCTATATTAGGGTAGTTAAAGTCACCTAGTATGATGGTGTTTGGAGATACATTTATCCCTCAATGTTTTCAGGAAGGCCATGTGAGGTTCCTGAGTTTGAGAGGGTGGCCTGTAACATGCTACAAATTGCAGAGCAGTCTTGCCTATGGTTAATTGCACCTGGATGGTCTCCGATGCATCATGCGTTGCCACCAACCTTGAGGTGTGGGTGTCCTTTATGAATATGGACACCCTCCTTTCTTGGTGTTGTCCGGATTTTGGGGCGGGCATGATATGAGGTGAAACCTGTTAGTGCTGGGGTGCTCTCAGGAGCCTTGAACCAGGTTTCTGTCACAGCACAGACATCGATGTTCTCCATATTGAGAAGGGCCGCATCTTGAGATTGAGACTTCTGGCATTGAGCAGCATTACCCTTAGTTTTTTTCCTTTTTGGTGTTCTAGGGTGCTAGGTTTAGAATTTGAGCCTTGCCTAAAAACGGCACTATGGGGTTGCCAATATCCGAAGCCCAGGGTGACAGGTCCTCAAGTCCCTTGAAGCAGCGTGGCTTGTCCAGCGTGTGATCGCAGGGAGACAGGCATTGGATCCGCCTTGAATGACACCAGAATTTAAGCCAATTATTAAAGCTGATCATCTTATCACTGTATTGTGGCATCATTCTAGGTGAAGGTAGGATACTGCTCAAGGTCAGGGTCATACCTGCCTGGGCTACATAATCAGAGAGCTCCTCGATGTCCCTTTCATGTAGTCGAGTCAGGTCGTTGACACCAGCGTGGACAATGACTGAGTCTGTACCTGCTGTTGAGAGACCTGAGTGCTGCGTTATGTGGCGGATTCTAGCGCTGACAGGCAGCTTACTGTGACCTTCTCTTTACTCAGTCTGGTGGCGGGACGTCAGTGTGTCTGACTATGGAATCACCAATGACAAGTGTGTCTGGCATTTTGTTTGGCCTTAAGGGCTGTGACTGTTTGACACTCTGACTGTGTGGTCTATGTGTTGCATGTGTTGGGTCGTGAGGTGGTAGTTGTTTGGGTGTCTGCTTTGGTGGCCTCTGCTGCTTTGGTAAATTTTGATCAGAGCCTCCAGTATGTCTTTGTGTGAGTATGTGTATGATTTGAAGTTGTGATGGTACCATGTGTGACTGGGTATGTATTGTGTGTGGTTACCTTCTCCTCCTGTCTGGTCTTGCCAGTCCTATGTTGAGAGAGCTCAGCCTCCAGTTTGGCCGTATAGTTGCATCTCATGTATTTGTGTTTTGTGGGAGAAGGAGAGGATTGTCTGTGTACATGAGGCAGTTGTAACATTGCCTCAATATTCCCAGGTTCACCAGTTGAGCTGGAGAGGACACTAGCAACTGATCCCTCGACATACTAGAAGTAGTAGATAAAGAGACTTTCAAATGACTCCGGGAAGTGGGTTTTAGGCTGGTGGGGTACTATCTATAATAAGAGTGCTTTATCAAGGTGCAAGTACTGTAGGAGTAAGTGCTAGGCTTTACAGATAGAGAATAGTCTACTTGGGAATCAAGTAGAGATGAACTTTTCAGTTATAGGATATGCTGGTTAGATCAGCAGTACAGCTCGAGGAAGGTAGTTTTAAGGAAAAATTGGAAGAGTGGAATTTAGATGGCCCAAATAGTTTAACCTTGTTTAACCGCTGCTCTTGTGTGCAACAGTAGCGTGTTTTATAGCAGGGGCTGAAGGAGCTAGGAATTGGCCCAAACGACCAATGGACTACTAGTTTCTGGCTGAAACTTCACCAAATCAGACAAAATCAGTGCTTCGCACTCCCACTGGTAAGCAAAGAAACTTCCCTCCTTCCTAATAAGGCAATGGATCAGTAACAGGAACTAAAAACAAAGCCCAGGGATCAGCAACTCTGAAACTGGACTACTCTAGTTCAGTAAGGAAAACAAGAGATTTTTTTGTTTTATTACAGAGACAAGGAAAAACAGACAGTAATTGCTGTAAATCGGCTAGCGCACTTTAGTGTGTAGCCTACAGAAACAATTTGCAACAATTAGTAACTTAAAGTGCAATAAACAGTGTAAAATGCAGAAATCACTTAAAGTAGCAATAAAACAGGCGAGATGCAGTTGCTAGCTTAAATAACAGTGGGAAAGCCACAAAAATACTTATATCTGGTAGAAAGTCACTCTTTTAGCTCTCTGCTGCTTGGATCACCCTGCAGGCCACCACGAGGATCTGTGCTGAGTTGGTACAAGCTGGAAACGCGTGTTTAGCGTGTTTTATAGCAGGGGCTGAAAAAAACAACCAATGGACTACTAGTTTCTGGCTGAAACTTCACCAAATCGGACAGAAAGGCTGCTCAGTGCTTCCCACTCCCACTGGTAAGCAAAGAAACTTCCCTCCTCCCTAATAAGGCAATGAATCAGTAACAGGAACTAAAAACAAAGCCCAGGGATCAGCAACTCTGAAACTGGACTACTCTAGTTCAGTAAGGCAGGAAAACAGATTTTTTTTTGTTTTATTACAGAGACAAGGAAAAAAACAGACAGTAAATGCTATAAATGCTGTAATTCGGCTAGCGCACTTTAGTGTGTAGCCTACAGAAACAATTTGCAAAATTAGTAACTTAAAGTGCAATAAAAAGTGTAAAATGCAGAAATCACTTAAAGTAGCAGTAAAACAGGAAATGCAGTCGCTAGCTTAATAACAGTGGGAAAGCCACAAAAATACTTATATCTGGTAGAAAGTCACTCTTTTAGCTCTCTGCTGCTTGGATCACTCTGCAGGCCACCACGAGGATCTGTGCTGAGTTGGTACAAGCTGGAAAAAATGACCAATGGACTACTAGTTTCCGCTGAAACTTCACCGTCGGACAGAAAGGCTGCTCAGTGCTTCCCACTCCCACTGGTAAGCAAAGAAACTTCCCTCCTCCCTAATAAGGCAATGGATCAGTGACAGGAACTAAAAACAAAGCCCAGGGATCAGCAACTCTGAAACTGGACTACTCTAGTTCAGTAAGGCGGAAAACAAGAGATTTTTGTTTTCTTACAGAGACAAGGAAAAAAACAGACAGTAAATGCTATAAACGCTGTAAATCCCGTAGCGCACTTTAGTGTGTAGCCTACAGAAACAATTTGCAACAATTAGTAACTTAAAGTGCAATAAACAGTGTAAAATGCAGAAATCACTTAAAGTAGCAGTAAAACAGGCGAAATGCAGTCGCTAGCTTAATAACAGTGGGAAAGCCACAAAAATACTTATATCTGGTAGAAAGTCACTCTTTTAGCTCTCTGCTGCTTGGATCACTCTGCAGGCCACCACGAGGATCTGTGCTGAGTTGGTACAAGCTGGAAAGCGTGTTTTATAGCAGGGGCTGAAAGGAGCTAGAACTATTTAAAGCGACCAATGGACTACTAGTTTCTGGCTGAAACTTCACCAAATCGGACAAAAGGCGCTCAGTGCTTCCCACTCCCACTGGTAAGCAAAGAAACTTCCCTCCTTCCTAATAAGGCAATGGATCAGTAACAGGAACTAAAAACAAAGCCCAGATCAGCAACTCTGAAACTGGACTACTCTAGTTCAGTAAGGCAGGAAAACAAGAGAATTTTTTTACAGCGACAAGGAAAAAACAGACAGTAAATGCTATAAAACAATTCACATGCAGTGCAAGCTGGCACACTTGAGTATGTAGCAATATTAGTCCACACACAGTATGAAAAAAATTAAATTAAAAGGACTAAAAGCAAGAGCAGAAAGGGTTTATTAGAGTGCATGCGATAAAGAGTAGGGACTTGGGAGTGTCCTAGATCAAATCTACAGTGGGGCGGGCACTGCAAAGCCACCAAATTTAAACTACATCCAAGAACAGGAGGGTTGGGGAAGACAGTTTCAACAGAGCTAGATCTGAGAAATCAGTCCCCAAGTTATAACAACCACAATAAAATGAAGGAAATATACTTAAATCAGCTTATGTCCAGTTGATGTATGCAGACAAATCTCAGTAGCAGCAACTCTACTTAAAATGATTACCAGAGATGTAACCAACACAGGTTTTAAAGTTATCAGAAAACCCCCCAAGCTAAATTAACACTTAAAGGAATTTCAGTGCAGTTTAACAACTAGTGCAGAGCTTCAGACACACACACAAGACAGTTTCAACAGAGCTAGATCTGAGAAATCAGTCCCCAAGTTATAACAACCACAATAAAATGAAGGAAATATACTTAAATCAGCTTATGTCCAGTTGATGTATGCAGACAAATCTCAGTAGCAGCAACTCTACTTAAAATGATTACCAGAGATGTAACCAACACAGGTTTTAAAGTTATCAGAAAACCCCCCAAGCTAATTAACACTTAAAGGAATTTCAGTGCAGTTTAACAACTAGTGCAGAGCTTCAGACACACACACAAGACAGTTTCAACAGAGCTAGATCTGAGAAATCAGTCCCCAAGTTATAACAACCACAATAAAATGAAGGAAATATACTTAAATCAGCTTATGTCCAGTTGATGTATGCAGACAAATCTCAGTAGCAGCAACCGAGGGTGTCTGACTGAGCCAAAAAGGCCCTTTTTCAGCAGAGGCCCGGGGAGAAAAGCTCCACAAAGAAAAATTACAGACACATTTAGTTATTATGATCAGTATACACACAAATTACAAGAGACATGTTTTTACAGTGGTATGCAGCACATAAACAGTTACAGTGGAGACTGTATCCAGACTTCTTTGACTGTTAGTATTATTCCCAATAATTGAGGAATATTATCTACTGAGTTAACATTAATACTAGCAGCCATGGTAATTTCTGAACCAGAAAAAAAAAACACTCTTTACAATCCTGTATGGAGGCAGGACTCTGGCATCTAAAAGGGACAGTCAATCTTCTTTTTTAGTTTTATCAATAACACTAATATAATGAACAGATCTTTTGAAAGAAATTGAGTAAGTTAAAATATTAAAATGCAATATTTAAAAAAGAAAAAAAAATACAATAACTATAATAGCACAGTAAACTATGTACGATGATGTTCACTATATATCGAATAACAGGATCAATTAATTTTTGTTTAGTAGAAGGAAATGAAAACATAGAATAAAAGATTTAAATAAAAAGAAAAGATTACTGCATTAATCATTTATCCAGTTCTTTAACCAATAATTCATGTACATTTTCCCATTTGTAATATAATTTTGTATTCCTTGTAGACTTAGATTTGATAGTTAACATTTCTAACTCAGATATTTCTAAGAGAAGACCTTTAAACTCTTTAAATGAGGGAACTGATGAGGAATTCCAATTTCTCATAATTACTTTACTGGCAATGGAAAGTATAGAACAGAGTAAAGAATATTTGTTTTTATTTATACAGTCTGGGACAGGTGTATTGAATAATACAAGTGACTTTGTAAGCATAAAATTGTCTGTAAAAATTGCCTGTAAAGTGTTGACTTCCTCCCAAAATTTCTTTAATAATACACAGTCATAAAATATATGATTTCGATCAGCATTTCTTACTGCGTTACATCTCCAACAAACATCTTATTTAGTTATCTTACTAATTTTCTGAGGTGTGATGAAAGTCCTACTAGCTTTTACCAATACTATTAATAACAACTGTAACAATAATCAAATATCCTCGGCCCTCTTCTTTGATCTTTCCAAGGCATTTGACATGGTGGATCATCAACTGTTGATACACACCCTGCAGACTTACAGCCTTGATTCTAAAGCCCTTCAGTGGTTTAAATCTTACCTCAGTGGGAGACAGCAGGCTGTTTTCTGGCAAAACAAGCTCTCCAACCTATTACCTAACACCCTTGGAGTCCTACAAGGCTCCATAATTGGGCCCCTTCTCTTTTCCATCTTTATTAACAAGCTATATACTGTCACCCCTAATGTTAGCTGTATCCAATATGCTGATGACTCCACCCCTGATTTGCTCAGCTGTATCTCCTGCAGAATTGAGGTCTGCTACCCAGGCCACCTTTAATATTATTGAAAACTGGCTCTCTGAACATCAATTGTTATTAAATCCCAACAAAACTAAAATGCTACTGTTCTCATCCACACATAGATCTACAGCTTTTACCTTCACCATAAAAGCAAAAGATGGGACAATTATCTCCCCTGACCCTTCTACAAAACTACTAGGCATCATTATTGATAATAACCTCAACTTTGACCTACACGTAAATCAAGTGATCAAGACAATCAATAAAAAACTTGGGCCTCTACACAGAATAAAAGCCTTCCTAACTCCGCCAGCTAAGATGGCCATAGCCCACTCACGCCTACTCTCAACACTTCTATATGCTCCCCCCCTTCTCTCTAATCTAAACAAGTCTGTTCTTAATCAACTATCAACATGTTACAATCACACTGCCAGGTTTGCCACTGGCCTGCCTTTTAGAACGCATCAATGAATCAACCTCAAACAATTTGAGTGGCTAGAACTTTCTAGTCTTATCCAATTTAACCTTCTGGTTGTGGCTAAGAAAATCCTCCTAAATCCAGATAATACACCTGCCCTTAAAAATATTATCACCCCCTATAGCAATCCAAGACTGCTTCGATCCTCAAACAAACTACTAATACAAACTATCAAAAATAGCAATGTAGCTGATGACTCCCCTCTTTGCAAACTCTGTGGGTAAGTCTGGAACCTACTCCCAGCTGACATTACTTTGCTATCCTCCCTAACCCAATTTAAAACCAGACTCAAACAACATCTGGCTCTAAACTGGCTTTGCCACTGTAACAAGCCTGGCTAACTCATACCTTAAATGTGAATAAATTATCTTAGTCAAGTTACTATTATTTTTTTTCTCTCCTGGCTATAACCAGGGGTTAATCTTAACCATTGAAATTGTTACCCTTTCTTTGTATGTGTCATTTCTGTACAGTGTCTTCATTATTATTATTTGTTGCTGTTTGTCTTGGAGCTTTTCTCCCCGGGCCTCCGCTGAAAATGGTCATGATTCCAGTCGGACTACCCTGGTCAACAAATGTAAAATAAATAAATAAAAATAAAATTATGTAAAAATCTCCATGTGAAGATCCTCCATTTAACAGAGGAAGTGGTTTTGCTGGCTGACTGAAGGAAATTAACTTTGTCTTTTTCTGAGGGAATAAAATTATTGATTGCTGCAAATGAATTCCAATAGTTATCTGAATATATATCTAGATCTTGTTTAAATGTTTTATAAATATATGATATACTATTTTTAACTGGTAAAGTATTATAAGTATATAAAATCAAATATTGGATAAGTTTAGGTATTGAATTTTTAGCATTTGAAGGGATTAAAATTAGTTTATCTAGAATATATTTTCTAAACTTTTGCAAATCTGACCAACGTAGAGAGTTAAGGTTATATTCATCTATTTTTATTTAACATTTGATGCCAAAACATATTTTTTTGTTTAAATAACATTTTAGAATGATCTGCAGACAGAATTATACATTGTGTATAGGCAATAGGGAAGATGAGGAACAGACAATTTTCAAAGATTCTAAACCTAAATATAAAGTTTTTAAAGGCCCTTAGAATTAAAATTATATAATTAGATTTAAGCATTTGAATAGAATAATTGGAAAAATACTCTCTCATATTCCATATAAATGAATTATTTATTAACTGTGGTAGAAGTTTATTTTCATTTTTGGTATTTTGGGATAAATGTAACATATTTCCTTCCATTTTGCAAAATACTCTCCATCTATTAGATAAACAATTGTTTTAATAACTGATGAAATTGAATAATGTTCTAGATTTGGTAAAGATATACCTCCATTTTCCCAGCTGTATATATGATAAGACAATGCAATTCTAGGCTTTAACAGATGCCATAAAAAATCTTAATCAGTGTGTTAAATTTTTTAATAAAAGAGCCTGTAGGGGGAATAGAAATAGACTATATTATGTACAATATATTTGGAAGCAAGATCATCTTTATAATGGAGAGTTTTTCATCCATTGTAAATAAAAACTTGTTCCACTTACTAGAGTCTCTGTGGTAATTATACTTTTACTACAATTTAGGTGCAAGATGTCTTTAATATTGGTTGCTATAATTATACCTAAATATATTATTTGTTGGGACTGAGGAATATATATTTTTATATTGGTCTTGTATATTATAACTTTTGGAACCAATTAGAAGAATCTGTGTTTTAGAATTATTAAAATTAAGACCAGAACTTTTTTGAAATATATCCATATTTTTAAACAATTCTTGTAAGGTAGGGTTAGTACCACCAAGAATGATTAATACATCATCAGCAGACATTTGGATTTTTGAGGTTTCATTACAATTTAACCTAGATCCTTGTATATTACTGTTATTCCTTATTAGGTTAGCCCAAGGTTCCATAATTAATATGAATAAAAGTAGAGATAGAGGGCAACCTTGTCTGGTTCCTTTTACAATGGGTATGTTCTGGGATATACTTGTACCTATTTTCATGTAGGCTTGACTTTCATTATATAATTGAGTTATGAGGTTAATAAAGCTAAAGTCCTTCAGTAAGATAAAAAGATAATTCCAATTAACTGAGTTGAAGGCACAGTTAATATCTAAACTAACAAGAGTCAAATTATTATTTAAGGGTTTTACTGATTCAATTAAAGTTATTGTTCTTTTGATGTTATCATAAGAAGTTCTATTAATTATAAAACCTGTTTGATCCACATCTACCGGGGATGGTAAAAACAATTTAAGTCTATCAGCATAAATAGACATGAACATTTTATAGTCTGTATTTAATAACGAAATGGGCCTATATGAGGCACATTTTACAGGATCTTTATCAGACTTTAGTATGGGGGAAATAAATGTGCATTTCCAAGAGAGAGGTATAATGTTGTTATTTTGAGCTATATTGAATACTGTATGTAGCAGAGTTAATACTTTAGGAGGCAAAACCTTATAGATATCATAAATGATACCATCATTACCAGGAGCTTTACTTTACTTAAGTTTGGTTATTTGATCTTTTACTTCTTTAAAAGATATTTATCTATGAATTTTATTTGTGCTTCAGATGGTCTGTTCTTTATATTATGTATAAAAGATTGAATATCATTTTTACTATTAATGCTATCAATGGGTTGGTTTAATTTAAAAAACAAATCTCTAAACTCAATACATTTGGTAAATCAGATACCATTTTTTTGTTGGAGAATAGATTTCTTTAATATAGTGAAGTTTATTTAATCTTTTAGTTTTGTTAGCTAGTATATGCATGGATCTAGGATTTATAGAAAATGTTATAAGTTTATATTTTTCAAGACTGATCATAACTTTATGGTTTAAAATTTCGATGTATTTTTTGCTTAAAGTATTTACTTCATTTATTCTGTCTTTCTTATATGGATTCTTTGAAGCATCAAACCTTAAAGTATCTGACTTTGTTTGTATATCTTGAAGGTTTTTATCCCATGAAATTCTTTTCTTTTTATACCAATCAATACTTTTACCATATAGGCAGGCTTTTACAGCATCCCAAATGTATATTTCTGAAGTTCCCTGTGTACTATTAAGTTCAATAAAATTTTGTACTTCTGTAGTGAAGAAATCAATAAAATCTTTGAGTTTAATTATAAAGGCTGGTATCCTTTTAATTTGAACATTAAATGTGGAGTTTAGTATAAAATCAAATGTTATGGAATTATGGTCCGAAAGAGGACAAGAAATCAGAACTTATCTATTCCTGAATATGAATTATGCCTATGTGAGTAGAATGTATAGAAAAGTGACTTAGGGTCAGAAAAGTTATTAATATCTTTCATGTACGAATCTGAGACTTCATTCAATAATTTAGCTATAGCTGGAATTTTATTTTTACCACTGGTACTAGAGACTTTTATGTCAAAAATACAGTTAAAATCCCCAGCAAGAATAATACTACCCTTAGAAAACTGAACTATATCTTCTATATGTTGTTTCACTGTTGCAGGTCCAATGCCAGGAATCCAGTACATATTTATTAATGTCAAAATGTTCTTATTAAATTCTACAATAACTGAAGATAATCTCCCCTTATCTTTGTAGGTGTCAATTATTTTAGGCATAGGTAATGTATTTTCCATAGTACGGCCACCCCCCTTTTTTGTGTATGTTCTGAGCTAATAAAAGGTTTGTAAGATTTTGATTCCATTTGTGACATCTTCAATCAGTAAATGAGTTTCTTGGAGAAATATTAACTGAGTATTATGCAATTTAAGATATTTTTTCAAAGATCTTCTCTTATTAGGAATATTTAATCCATTGATGTTTAATGATATACCATTTAATGATGTAATGAAATGTTAATGTTCTGAATAACACTCCTTTTTCCCCCATTTTTTTATAAGTGAATAGAAATAGACTATTAGGAATACAATTATAATTTACACATAAAACATGAAAAACATTTATCCAGTGAAAGGTGTTTACATCAAATTCAGTTTTGTAAGATTTGGTGAACATCATAAGAACAATTAAAAATAAACTTATAACATTCATTAATAACAAAGACTCTTTCAAAAAAAAAAAAAAAACCCTGGAGTTAAAATATCCTAATTTGAGTGACATCTGTCACCCAAACTAACCATCAGGCTAGCAACAACATTCATCTCTTCCCCATCTAAATATATATATTGTTGCATAATTTCACAAACATCCATTAGAATTGTATGTACCAATTCAAGAAACAAATTAAAGTAAATCAAATGTAACCGTTTCATTTTAACTTTTGTCATACGAATTCAACATATCATAAACACTAGACATGTATTATATAATAATGCAAACATTATAACTAATTTATACGTAATGCACTGTTATAATAATCAATAAGTAGACTAATCCCCTGTCTCTATGTACTGTCCCAATATCTAACAACATTATCTCCCCATCTCCATGTGTCTTTAAGACCTTTAGTAATCTGAAAGAGCTTCTAGATTTGTCAGAATATATCAAAATACTAGTTTATATGGTAAACATCTGCATCTGAGACTATACTGTATGTAGCAAACTATAGACCTATAGAATATATTACGTTTCAGTCATTATTTATTTATTTTCTACCCGTAATAGAATTATTTTTATTTCTGATTTTTGTGTCTTGTAAAAGAATATTAACTTCTGCTTAGGTGTCATAAAAAGCTTTGTATATATTCATTTCCTTTCTTTTTTCTTTCTTCTTTCATAAATACTTTAATGGTGTTAGTGTTAGTATATCTGATTTATGTTTATTGTACTAATCAAAAGAGGCTTAAATTACATAAAATAGAATTATAAATAAAAGTATAGAAACAGGGGTATAAATGTATCAAAAATGCTCTGCTTATACACTCATAAATGCTTTTAATATAACAATTACAGTATACTGGTTATTTAGCTATAGTTTATTCATTTGACCTGTAGATGGCATCAGAGGCAGTCTAATCAAGCCATTATTCAGCTCTGCAAGAGTTCTCAGCACAAAGTTCAGACCGCAAACAGCTTCATGGAAATGACTGTTGAGGCAGTCGCAGTACAAACAGGCAGCAGAGTCATTCAGCAGTTCAGATGCACGAGATCAAGGAGGGAAAACTTTTGCAGCTATTTTCTTCTTCCTTTTTTTTTTATTTTTGTAAGCCACAGACTATCTCTCAGCAGGACCAAGGACACAAAGCATATAAAACAAAAAGGCAACAGAGGGGACAAAAGCCAACATGAAACAGCGCAAAGCTGAGAAACTCCATCTCTCAAACCCAGAAAACAATTAGACCACCACGGACACACCAATCCACACCAAACCCTTCATTTGCTATGTATACTATACATTTCTCATACCAATCAATATAAAACTTACACAACCACAACAGAATTATGAAGACAAGTTTACAAAATGTAAGGCTTTAAGTGTGTGAAAAGTGCTTTGACTATGGACATTCATAAATGTTTAAATATAGCAGACATATCAGATATGTTATTCAGATGCAGTTTTTCAACCAAGCTGTAGATGGCATTAGAAACTGTCTATTCTAACTATTATTCAGCTTTTACAAAGCTTCTTAGAACAAGGTTTAGACTATAAACGTTTCCAGGGAAACAATACTTTTTTCTTGTTCTCCGTTGTAACAGCTGCAATGCGAGGACAAATCAAGGTTAACAGATCAGATGCACGAGCTTGTGAAGGGAAAACATTTACAGCTTTTCACTGAGAAAACTGTAGATTAACTCATGGAAAAACCAAACGAACAATAAGAGAGACATAAGGGAGGAAGAAAAGTAATATAAAACATTAAAGGACCAACAAACTATCTCCCAAACCCGATAAACCACTAGACCATCACAAACATATTCTATACAAAATCCTCCATTTCTTCACAATCAACAGCAAAGAGGAAAATAGAAAGAAAAACAAAAGAAAAAAATTAAAACCTCTCCATAAATATTTACATTTCTAAAATAAATATTAAATGAATTACTTCAAAACATATCAGGTCACTGAAAGGGAGAAAAAAGATAAACTTTTCATATGTCTATTACCAGAAATAACACCACATTCCAACAGCAGAACAGAAGATGGGAAACAATTATTAAAGCAACATTATGGCAACAATATCAGTGAAGAGTCTCTCTTCACAGAGAGGCAGGGAAATAAAACAGCAAACAGTTAAAAACAAATGAGTAGATTCTATTGTAACAAAGACTCTCATTGTCTCATCTAAAAGTCTCCGTATCTACTATAGCTCCTCAAAATACCATAAATTTCAGTCCCAAACATACAGACAACAACAACTATATAAAGATAAATAAATTAATAAATAAATAGCTTTTACTTGTTATAGAAATTGAACTAGAATAAACTAAAGTTAATAATAAACTGTAAAATACCATTAAAACAACTATGCACCATATAAAAACTTTTAAACAAGAAAGACTCACCTGTTGAACCATTTCCACTTCCCCAACTTCTGGGTTAGTTTTTAAGACTTGGGTAAGAAAAAGCCATAGTAAAATAGCTTAATAAGTCACTTATTTTTGAGCTTCTTTTTATGTTCAGAGGTCTTCCAGGAATTATCAGCATTTCTTTTAAGGCTGGCATTTGACACTCCATATCCTCTATTTTATCAAGCAGTTTTCTTGTTTTGACAAAGGTAATGGCAGAGTCTATGTCATCAAATATTTTTGGACCATCTTGAAAAAATATTTTTAATCTGGCAGGAAATAATAGGTGCGTCTTTATTTGGGCTTTCTTTAGTTCTTTTAGCATTGACAAAAAAGCTTTCTTTTGGCAATTACAGAAGATGAGTAATCATTTTCAAAGCATATATGGCATTTTCTTTATATCTGATAGCGGTAAAGACTGCTTGGGCTAAATCTCCTATCTCCTTGTCATGAGAAGATAAAAACTTCACTATAACATATTTAGTAGAATTAGATTTACCTTTTTTTTGCAGTAGCCAAGGACCTGTGTGCTCTTTCTATCCCATATGAGAGAGCTTCAGGAAGCTGTAATACATCAGGGAGCCAAGATGTTAAGAATTTTTCCATATTACCTTCTTCAACATTATCAGGCAAACCAAAAAGTTGGATATTATTCTTCTTGAGCTATTCTCTAGATCATCTATTTTTGTTTGTAAAAGAGTATTTTGTTTTAAAAGAAAGTCTATATTGTGCTCACCTTCCTGAATTCTAGTGTCCATATCATTTAGTGAAGTCTCCATACCAGTAAGCTGTCTCGTTTGCTGTTTAAGGTCTTCATTTAATATTTCCATTTGCTGGGAACATTTTTCTTTGAAATTATCCAGTTTCACATCCATTCTATCAATCTTTGCTGCCAGTTCTTGAATGTTAGTTTATAGTGACTAAAGTTCCTTCTTAATAGTTGTTTCTTGAAGTGTAGATTTGGAATAGCTCATCCAGTAGTCTGAAGTGCAGATATTTTTTCTAATACATTTTGACAGGAAAAAATAAAAAAAATTGCCAAAATTTTTATATACTATCCTAAAGAATGATTAATAGAATCCAAATATATATATAAAAAAAAAAACAAAATTAGGATAGATATTCTCAAAAAATCCTGTCATAAATATTCTGCAAGGACAGAGCAGAGAAAAGTGCTGTTACTCAGTGCTCATCTTGGCCACGCCCTCATTCAATCTTCTTATGACAAGCAAGAAAGTATAGAATAAATGACCATTCAAAAAGGGTTCCCCTAAAATAAATTTTGCTTCATAAAGAATCTAAAATAATATCCTCAGCCTATCCAGTCTGGTGAAAGCGCATGGACAACACTACTTCTAAGACAGATAAAGTTTTCTCTACTTGTTGTTAGTGGCAACAGGATTTTAAGAGGGCACTGAAATGGTCTGATGTAACCTATATGCATTATTTCCTTTGCCAACATGTCCCTCAAAAGATTCCTGAACGTAATTCTGAGACTCACAATTGCAAATCCTGGGTTTACAAAAAAGTCCACAAATACAAGAGTACAGTGAATGTCAAGCACAATTATTCTTCTGTAAAAAAATGTTTTTTTTCTTGTTACAAGGGGACAAACCACCCTGAACCCCATATATATATATATATATATATATATATATATATATATATATATATATACACATACACACACACACACACACACACACACACAGATATATATATATATATATATATATATATATATATATATATATATATATATATATATATATATATATATATAGATATATATAGGTTTACTATCAAAAAATTGAAAGTAAAAAAAAAAAAAATCTATTCACTTTATTGAACTGGCATTCCGAATTTGGCAAAGTCACTTGAATGGAATGTCAAAAGTCACCTCAACTTCTGCATTCGAACAAATTTGGAATGTCAAGAGGTGACGTCAGACCCTCAGGAAGTTGTTCTGAAGCTGCCGTTCAAATTGTATATCTACAGCACGTTTTTACAGTTTTGCAGGGGGGCAAGTCCCCCTGCACCCCACACCCCCTGCAAATTACATACTCCAACTCTGAGATTGCATTACAGTAAGGAAAATGCTAAATTTCCCTATCTCCACTGTAGTGCGATCTCTTATCAGAATGCACATTAGTAATGGTACTGTACATTCGCTAATGTGCATTTGAACATTTTCAGAATGCCATCCCAGTTTCACGTAAGTGCCGTTCCACATTTAGCAAACTATATACATATAAAAACAATCAACTGAAGAGATCCTCTTACCCTTGAGAAAAAGGGAATATTCAGAGACACAGTGACTTCACACTTAGTATATGCAAGTCATCATTTTCATTCTCAACATTCCAAGGACTTGCACTAAAAAAGTGTCAGAATATGAAATGGTCACCCCTGTAAACCTTTCTCTAAACCTTCAGATGGTGGGACAAATGACCACCAATCATTTCCAGTACAAGACCGTGCAGATGATGAAAGTTCAGGACTGCTCATGTCTCCTTTGGGGCTGATCGCAGTTTCCTGGCAATTGCTGAGAATTCACACTTCTTGGTCCACAAACTTGGAATCTGCTCTGGACTGAAGGACTCTCCCTTTCAAAAACTGTTCTGCTGCTGCTATTCAACATGCTGAAACTGTTCCTGTGTTGACTCCACTGTGTCTTACTAAGGGTACACTATGGAGGGGTTAAATGTTACACTCTCAGTAGTTATGGCCTTGCCCTGCTTTTCCATGCAATTGTAGTGGTGTTTAATTTTACTACAGAGCAGGCCATGTCCAGAGAAAGGGAAACTCAGAAATGAAGTAGTGTCCTCAATAAAGTGCAATATTAATAGCCAGGGTTGTCAGCATAAGACAAATTCAGATTATATGGTTCTAGCTGTACTTTCTGCAATATTTAGATAACATGGTCCACAAGGTTGATCACATTTACAAAGCAGAGGTCGGGCATGTTATACTCCATTTCCGCAGCTCATTCAATAAAACCTCTAGCATACATTTCATCAGACAGATGCCTTTGAAAATTTAGCATATGAATAAGACAGTTCCACATTCACAAAGACAGCCACAGTGCCATGGTGTAGAGGGATAAAGCTCCAACTATGGCACAGGTAACCAAGGTTCAATTAGTAACTCAGATCCTGAGTCATTGGCATGGACAGACAGGCATGCCTATCCCGGGGGTACATTCATTAAGTGTCTCTTTGAAGGGATGCATGGTCCATAGAAGGGTGTAACGCTCAGACTGAAGGGGAGGGAGGAAGTGAGAGTAGGTCAAGAAGTAAAAATTTTCCCTCCCCCAGGCAGAAACAGTAGTATGAACCCTCCCCCAGGATGCCAGCCCTAGCCATGCAAAGGAGAAACCCCAACAGTGAAATGTGGAACCGACAGAAACAGAGAAGGATGGGGGCACTTGATCATCTTGAAAGTATGAAGCAAAAAGCAGAGGACACTCAAGAAGACAAGGTGACGAACACAAACACTCACTTCCCAATCCATCCATTGCCATGGTCACATCTGTTGGCTAAACAGCTAGGCTCTTAAGAGTAGAAGTCTTGTGTGGGACTGCTGGGAGCCTCCACCAAAGTGGAAATTGTCAGAAAACCCATTGCCTCTTTTGTGATGCAAAAGCAACTGTGTCTGGGTTCTCTCAACAGATATGACAGCAAGATATTCACTGAGGATGGAACCACCCAGGAGGACTGTGGGGTAAAGACAGCAGGCCTGTTCCAACCTTCTCTGATGAAATACGATATGATCAGAAGGTAACTCTTCTTCTTCATTGATTTTAAATACACCTGAAATCTGGGATCTTCGGAAAAGAAAGGGAGCAGAGCCTTCTTCATCAAGATCCTCTGCTACTGAACACAAGGATGACTATATGGCATTTTGGGGGGGTTAAAGGTAGGACCAGAATCACAACATGGTAAGTTTTTTTTAATAGAGCACTGTTAAACAGAAGACTTCCAAATGTTTAGTGTGCGTGCATGTGTATGTGTTAGGGGTGGGGATTGTCATTGTAGAGATTTGTGGAAAATAATGTCTTTAATGGACTCAAGTGTTCTGTGAGTGAAAGATGGAGGATGAACAACAGAGGATGCCAGTAGAAATGCTGGAAACAACACTAGGGCTACTGTTTAATGTGGGAACCAGAAGCTTGAAGCTAGAAATCCTGAAGTTAGACTCAATGCTAGCACAGCAGGAATAAGCAAACTCCGCAGCATTGTAAGAACCTTTACATGTTATTAAAAGGTTTGTACAAGGCTGTGGAGTTTGCTTTATTCTTGCTGTTTGGATACTTGTTTGCTGACTCCACTTCATCATTTGGTTCACCTTTTTGACTGACAGCAGGAATAAGGCCCGAGACTCTGAAAAGACTGCCACTAAGGGCATTAGTGCTTGAACCAATACTGTTGGTGCCAGTGTATCCAATACATAAAAATACAGCAACAGAAAGGATGCTGTTAAAGGGCTGATACTAGCAGTGCCAATGTCAGCAATTTTAGGACTGGAACCAGAAAAACTAAAATTGGGGTTTGCAATGGAACCGAGGCCACAAGGGACATTAGCGCCACAAAGTAGGAAGCTGCAGTTCCTTAAGTCAAAGGGACGGGGAAAGGCAGTTTTAGATATTCTTCTCTGCATTCTAATAACCACCTCAGCTGGCTTATCGCAATAAAGTACATATAAAGCTAACAATTGGAGGGTCCTAGACATATCCTCCCTAAAGTCAACAACAATAGAATCAGCACTAGAAAATATTTCCCTGTCCTGAATGAGCACCATTAAAACATCTGGACCAGAAGGTCCTTGACAGATATTACCAACAGATGACCAAAGTTATAGAAAGTAGGGCAGATGGAAAAAAAAAACAATTTATCACAGAATGGATTTAAGTTTCATCTTGGTAGGAAATAGTACAAACTATAGAACTCAGTACAGTAGAAGACTTCAAATTCTATTGGGATTTACTATCAGGTGACTAACCTTGGAGCTTTCTAAATTATATTCCCCTGGAACAGCAAATAAGATTTTAGCCAATGAATATGCCTGATAGTTTTTACAACATCTACGCTATGCAGTTTGCTTAAAATCCAAACACAGCAAAAGGAAAAGTGTTTTACCAAGACATTATAATAAACAGTGTATATACAGACAAGCTGTAGCAGATTTTCAAGAGTTGGGACATTAGGAAACACACTGGCAGTAGTCTAGTAGCATGTAATGTAATGTAAGTAAGTAACTAAATAAATAAATAAGCTTTCTAACAGAAAATCTAAAATAATAGTTCTTTGACAAGTGCGGATAAGAAAAGAAAGTTTACAGAACATGCAGTTAAAATCTCCTCAAGTTTTGAACAGCAACCTCAACAAAGTAGCCTAGGATAATTTTTTTCTCACTGTTCTTGAAGTATAGCAAAAAAGAACTGGACAGGAAGAAAAGTGATGCAAGCAAAAGCAGAATGGGAAAGTTTTATCTGTCAGTAGTCTTAATGCTTACAACAGGAATCCAAGGGGTTACAGGAAGATGGAAAGGCACTCTGTTTACAGCATTGTTATCCTTTAAACTATACCCAGGATTTACTTTCATTAATTTTGAATATACTTTCACAAATTTCTCTGGTATATTTATTTTATTAAATGAAAATATACCTCATTGAAACAAACAGAGATATACTGGTGCTGGTTCAAACTCCTACATTTATGGGATTAATACCGGACAAATTTGGAACGAGAGACTGGAAACATATTCTAGGACACAAAATATAAGAGTACTGGCAGCCTACTAAGCACTTTCTACAAGTACTGTGCACAAGCAAAAACATTCACCTCATAGAAAAAACAGACATTCATTTTTACCTCCACGAAATAAGTAATGAAACAGCAGGAGCCCAGAAAGGACACCAAAAGTACTGCACACAAGTCTAGGTGGTATCAGCTAAAAGATGTGCCTATTAGATTGACCAAGCTTTATTCTTAGAACTACAAATGATCAAAAAGGTATGAATCCAGCCTTCCCATGTGGGCCACAGAATGCTGCATCCTCCAGTAAACCATGCACAGAGTGAAGTTATCAGCTGGTTACAGTCTTTAGACGAGATGAGGATGCTGGGAATGAAAATCTACTAAAACCCCTGTTTTGTTCTTCTGGTGGTAAGCACACTATGGGGCATACTGTGAGCAGGGCTCAGGGTTGCCACCTTTTCAAATGGCCAAAGTGGGACATTTTTGGTACAAACATCAGATTTTACAGGCCGACACATACCCACAGCCAGTACAAAGGATAGAACTTAACTTTTTTGCCTAAATAAAAGCTTATTCTTGTAGCATTTTAGTTGCTTATTCTGTTTCTTATAACATTTAGGTATTTCAGATACAGAGTAATTGTTTTATGCAACTATTGCATAAAATATAGGAAATTATTTTGTCCTAAAATCTCAGGACATTTGCAATTTTTACATTTTTTGTCAGGACACAACTGCCCAAAGAGGGACTGTCCCTCGCAAAGTGGGACAGGTGGTAACCCTAGCAAGGCTAAAATAAAACAGTGAAACAAACTCACCTACTTTCATGGTTAGGAGCCTTTCACATGGGCTGGGGAAGTTCTATACCATGACTCTGTTTCAGTGCCCCCTCCACCAAATTATTCACACTGCAGGCAGCCACCAACAGCTTTAAATGGGCATAGTGTCTGCTGTCTTTGAGTGGGCAGTGTCACACAGGTGGTGCAACAGATTTAGCAGTCAGTTACAGTAATTAATGCAGTACAAGTCACCGCTGTTTAATATGGTCTGAGGCTTGAAGTATTCCAACCTCTTCACTTGCAAGAATCAGCCTTTAGCATTGTTCAAGCACACGAAGAGTTCAGTTCATCTTAGCTCAGTGCACACAAGTCAGTGGACAGTAGCTGCCCAAAACTGGTTTGGGATATAAAACCTGAATTAGCCACTGGCAGGGAGCTAGATTGATATCATGCTTTCTCTAGGAAGCCCTTTCATCTTAGTAATGGATGGCCCAACCCAACCACTAAGGACGGCTGGTAAGACAGCTTACTGCATGGGGTTTCACACTACTGCTCAAACTGCCTCAGCCTCTGATGGGAAAATACAAAACTGTTCCTAAAGTACATACTGAGGTCAGTCTACAAAAGCCACAACCATATTCAGTTCTCTTCCTATTAGCATTAAACAAAGTTCAGAAATCCTCTGGTTCAGAGTTAAGAAGGTAAGCTTCAGACTTTTTTTTGGAATGTAGCAGATGCGGACTATGTTGGGCTAGTACAATCATCCCAAATACACACAGTTTTCCAGCTGTCAATTATCCAGTTCCTCCTCTCTACAAAAACTGTAGGCCAGGTAATTAGGCATCATTCTTTCCCATTAAAGACTGTCTAACAAAGCATTTCTGATTTAAATGAAAGCTAGCAAATCAAGCATTTCTTCTTTAAATGAAAGCTAAAAGGTTTTTAGAAGAAAAAGGAATGGTGGCTTACAAATCCACTACCCATGCTGTGGAGCAGGTGAGAATCTTGTATTTTGGGAACTTCAGAACCTCAAAAGAATAGTGCAGTCATAATCTTCTGCTGCTGGACTCTGCTGTCTAGGAGCTTCACCTCTCAGCACTCCATAAACCTAAATGAACTTGATCCCAAAAGGTCATTGTGCCTCAGAGCAAAACTGACTGCAACAGTCACTGGTGAGAGGATTAATAGCAAAAAAAAAAAAAAGGAAATTTGCCTCTACCTGCTATCAAGTAAGACAGAATCTACTGAGTCGTCCACTTTAAGTGGTAAGCCTGTTTCACTGCCCTCCCCATGCTGTGCTTAGATTCCTAGGCTGGTGTCAGTCCTCACTACTGCCCAAATGATTCATTCCCACTTTCACAGATCACCTCCCTAAGCCTGGGACAGACCCAAAAGGACAACAATTAGGGATCTTGTTTAAAAAGCATACTAGTCGAGCCTAACCTCTGTGCACAGCTACTAGCATGTTTGTACCCTGCTGAGAAAAGAATGCATGCCACTTATCTATGCAGCTGAAGGCAAGTAGGAAGAACACATAATTATTTTTTAAAATTCCCAAGTGTATCTGTTAGGGACGCATGCTAGTCCTGTACCCCGGGTATGCATGGATCCTCTACATTTAAAGAATCCTTGTTTTCAGTGTTTTCTCTGATAAACTATGTCTTTTGTAATCTCCATGAGTTAACTATTGAGTACTTGCTAAACGGACTTTTAATTACAGTTTTACAAAAATCCTCTAATTCTATGGGGAAAATATAACAGGCACCCCATAGTGCCTTTTTCAGGCAATAGCAAACTGAAAGTACTTCCGACATAGCAACTCAAAACCAAGAAAATCTAAAGGTATTACTGCTCAATGATAGGAGTCTAAACAAAAAACTCCACTTCCTAGAAGCTCTTTACATTAGAGAATGCTGATGTCTGTGTGGTTACTGAGATGTGGCTTAAAGCATCAGACCACCAAGAGTGCAAGGTTACAATGCCTTCCACACATTTAAACCGGCTACTTACAGGGACTAAAGATGAAGGCGATCTCTATTTACATCAAAAATAAATATACTTCAAGGGTGGTCAAACAGGACAATACACTTCAGCTGCTCCATGTTCAAATCACCATAGGTAAAATCCAATACCACTTCCTTGCAAGCTACAGGTCCCCTCTCTTTGACTCAGGAAACGGGTGACTTTAAATTACCCTACTATTAACTGGCAATCCTATACAACACCAAACATACATGCACAGAGATTCCTGGATTTTGTAAACACAAACTCCCTGGACCAGATAGTCAATACACCAACCAGGGGTGCCACCATACTGGATCTGATCATCACTAATATGGCAGACTGCTGCACACCCCCTACTGAAATGCCTTCCCTTGTAAGGTCAGACCACAAAATGGTCTCCTTTGAACTAAAAATAAAACCTGAACCCCCAGCGAAACCATGAATATTCAGGAACTATTCTAAGGCTAACCTCCTGCTATTAATTGAGAACCTGGCAAAATTTCAAGCCCCCATAAACCCTGAAAACACTTCTGCCTATGCAGAACTGTTCACAGAAACCCTGTACAAGCATGTTAATAGCTGCATAGAGGCAGCTGTACCCTCTAGGAAGAAATACAGAACTAACTCAAAAAACAAGCTGCCCTGGTGAAATCACAAAATCAATTGGTTATATACCAGGAGGAAGAAAATCATGGCAAAAATTAAGAGCAGCAGCACCCAGCAGGATAAAAGCACTCTCATCAAACTAAACAAACAACTCTAAGAGGACAAATAAAATCTACCAAAGCCAAATGTGAGGTACGTTTGGCCTCCCAGGCCAAGGACAAACAAAGCATTCTTTAGCTATATCCACAACCTCAAAAGCAGTACACAATTGTGTGCAGATCTCACTGTAAATGCAGCCACCTATACGGAGCTAGAAGACAAAAAACCTCCTGGTTGATAAATTCAGCTCCAACTTTAACTCCACTCTCCCCCGGAGCCTTCCCTCGGGAAATATAATCAAATATAACTCCCCCTACTATCACTACGGAACAGGTCCTTAATGCGCTCTCTAAGACCAAGAACACTGCATCAGTGGGCCCAGACAATATCTCAGGCTGCCTTCTAAAGATCATGAAATATGACCCAGCAGAGCCTCTGGAATTACTATTTAACTGTACCCTCCAAATGGGCTTTGTGCCTCATGAATGGAGAAAAGCAACAGTCATCCCTCTGCACAAAGGTGGGCCATCTACAGACTCTGAAAACTACAGACCCATCAGTTTCACTAGTCTTATATGTAAAGCCATGGAAAGAATTATCATGGAGATGATCAATAGAGATACAGTAAACCACCAGACACTGGACCCAACCCAGTTTGGTTTTGTCACGGGCAGATCATGCCTACTCAACCTGGTGGATTCTTTAAGAAGGTCACCAAAGCAATTGATAAGGGCAAAATTGTTCACACTGCCTACTGTGACCTGGCCACGGCATTTGACACAATACCCCATGTGGTCATTGTTGGCAAACTCAAGAGGTTAGGTACAAACCCGTATGCCAGCTGGTGGATAGCCAACTGGCTCACAGACAGGACCCAGGAAGTTAGAAATGGGGAGTCCACCTCTACAAAGAGGCCAGTCACAAGAAGAGGCCCTCAAGGATCAGTCCTTGGACCACTCCTTTTTGGCATTTACTTCTCAGAAGTCAAGGCCAATGTCAGTGGTCTCTGGCTGACTACATTTTAAGATAATTATAAATTAGGAGCTGTCATTGAATCTCACACTGACACAAATGTTCTACAGGAGGGGCTGACACAGAGAAATAACTGATGTCAGAACCATAGGCCAAAACTAAATGCCAAGAAATGCATAATAGCATCCTTTGGGAAGTCATCCATCCCTGGTAACTATCATACTGACAACACACCATTTAGAGTTGACCCAGTAGTCAGGGACTTCGGGATATACATAGATAGTAATCAAGCCTTTGATCATCATGTGTCTACAGTGGTGAGCAAATCATTCTAGGTTGCGCAACTTATAAAAAAGGTATGGCATCTAAGCCCAAGGAAGTCACTGTTCCACTGTATTCGGCATTCATCAAACCCATCATTGAGTACAACGCCCCCTTTGGTATGTACCTAACCAGGCATATCCAACAACTGGAATGTCCACAGAGGTTTCTTACTAAAAGAATACAGGGCCGTAAGTAAAATGTCCTAGGCAGACCGCCTCAAAGCCCTATCCCTGTATTCGGTCTCCTACAGGCTTTTGAGGGGAGATTTATGCCTGGCATACAGGGTATTGTCAGAGCCCACTCTGATGGACCTCATGCATATCCACAAAACAAACTGTACCAGAATTACCCATTATGAAAACTTAAACCTTGCTGTGATCTAAACAGGAAATGCTGGAGAGATAGGTATGTATCCCAGAGACTATCCCGTCTATGGAACAGGCTCCCCATCCATGTGAAGCAGAGTTCCTCTCTAACCCAATAAGTGCAACTTGGACAACTGGATGGGAAACCAGAAATTCACCCCTGGTTTGGCATCTGTGTCTCTAATGCAAACAGGTAACCTGTAAATGGGTCATCTCCCAGGCCCATGCTTACACTTATCAAGGGTATCAGAACTTGTCAGAGAATTGAGATGCATGACTAGGCTTAAAAAGGTTCTTGTGGTCATTAGCCTAGTAAACACCTATGAACTTTACAGATTTGTGTGTGCATACATTCTCTACTTACATTCTCTATCACAACTCTGATGGTCTACTGTTTTGGTGAACCAAAATGTACACAAACACATTACTCTCTTCATGTCACATCTGTAACTTGCCTATCTCACTCTCACACAATGTCTCCCCTTTACCTGGTAACCTGCTACCATTTGCACCCTGATTAAAGTCCCTACATATAGTCTATCCTCAAATTTCAGGCCTATCTTCATTCTACGCACCTCAAGAAAAAATGCTGTTAAAAATTCATTCACATGCACGACTGCTCATGATTACATAAATATGGGTTATTAACAAGACACCAATACAGTTTATGCTGTGTACGGAACATGATTACTGTCTGGATTCTCAAAGATGGCATTCTTAACATGTAAGCAGAAAGGACATGTCTGAGAGCAGTGTAGGAAAGACCGGTACGTTCAGACAAACACACACACAATGTAAAATGTGTTTAATCGCAGAAAAGCATTATAAAGCGGCATATCCACACAAAAAAGCTGCTGCAACTGCTAGTCCAGTTTGTTGGCTACAGTGGAGTAAAATGAAGGATAAGGTGCAAGAAACGCTGCCAGACATGAATATGCCGCCATTATACATACTGGCAGAGTAACTTTCAGGATCACATCAGAAGCTACAGAAATAAACAAGTGCACCATAACACTGGCACAAAAGCAGAGTTGCTCTCAATCTGTGCCACACATAACGAAATGTGCACGTTGTCATACACTAATGTTAGAAGACATCAATGACAACGCAATGATTTACAAAACTACCCAATACACTGTTTTAACAATATTTACTTGAACAGTTATCCTATACTTGTCCTGTTATATAAGTTAGTTTCTTTCTTTCCTCTAATTTTATTTCTGTCTCACACCTACTTTGTTTTCTCCTCTTGTCCCATTGCATTCTTTACTTTACACTTTGCCTTACATCCCTTTTTCTTGTCAGTTTTACAAATATGGTTGCATTTTTTTAATTCTATTACCATTAGAGATGACAATGTCGCCCTCTTTACTCTTTATCCCTTGAAACTTTGTCAGTTCCTACTTTTCACATGTGGAACACCATTAGAATCCCTGTTTTACAATCCTATGGGAAATATGCAAAGCTCAATTGTACTACTTGTGGTGGGTACCTGGGATCTCCCTCCTATAGCCCTACTTAGAACACTGTACTCCAATGCAAAATCTCTTTACAACAAGCCTGTCATTGTATTGGACTTGCTATCCACCTCGGATCTTGCTTATATCCAGAAGATCCAGCCTGATGAAAATTCTGGTCCTCATTTGTCTGCTGCCACTCCACCTAGGACATCTGTTATTTAGGACTCTATACAAGAAAAGACCAGGATTGTGGATGCTATCTATTACTGCTCTAGCTTGCATCAGGCACAAACTGTCATCAGAAAAGATAAACTCCTTTTAACACGTTCTTACTATAGGATCAAACCGGGTTCTTCTTAGCTATGTCTGTGAGGATATTCCTCCTACAGTTGAGCAAGTTCTTCACAGACTTTATTACATTACCAGTTTCGCATAGTCCTTGCTGATTTCAATACTTGTTTACAGGAAGCCTTTGTGACTATAGTTAAAGAATTTAGTTGCATAATGAAAGGCTCACTGGTGTACAACATAAATAGACATTTTCTGGAGTTGATCTTCCTACTGAATGTGATGACATCAAACCTGGCTTTGCAGCCAGTCTTCTGATTCAGTCACCTTCAGCTGTAGTTTGACCTAGAGTTACAAAACATTAGCCCACACTAACCCTGATCTGAAGGATTTCTGCAGAATTAGACATATCTCTCATAATATTTTCTCTTGTGCACACGCCTCATTTTCCTTTGGAGGATGATGCTGACTCTCTCAAAGCTTTGGTTAGCAAATGTGACAATTCTCTATCCACAAGTCTTGATATTGTTTGTGTCTGTCGGCTTTTCCCGGTTAGGGGTCGCCACAGCGGAACTCCGGTCCGCTAATGATTGGTGGTGGATTTTTACATACCGGGTTACCAGCCCTGACGCACAACCTTCAACGAAGGCATGCCCCATTCACGTATGCCTCCACACAGAAGACGCTCTAGCTGAGAATCGAACGGGACAACGTCTTGCTATGAGGCGACAATGCTACCACAGCACCACCACCGCGGATCCACAAGTCTTGATATGTTCACCCCAATTTGTGCACACATAGTCTAATTTAATGTGAATGAGCTTTGGTTTAACCAAGAGTTTCAAACACTTTGTAGAAAAGAGCGAAGGCTGGAACATCAGTGCTGGTCCACAGGCCAGTGGAGCAGCAAAACCTGACCTGGATGAGCATTATGCTGCATTCCAGACTAAGTTCTTACCTGTTTAGGGAGGTCCCTGCAGTGGCAAACTGACTAAGCATGCTCCTTTGAGTAGGTAGACATTCTACAGCCCGGTCTGTCTCACTGCTCATCGAGCACTTCCTGCTTCTCAAGGTGAACAGGCTTCTCAGTTTTTCTGCTGACAGGACAGTCATTATCAGGTCTTTCTTTGTGCCTTCTGACTCTAACAGCAATGCAAAATCTTGATCAGACTTTGTAACATCCAATCCATTTTGAATGGCATTTAACATTCTTGATTTTGAGGAGTCTCATTTTGCATTTTTTTTCAACACATAAGAGATAGCAGTAACACACACAGCATTCAATCGAGGAACATTTCTTTAAAACAAAGACAATTAAAAGTTGATACAGCATATATGCTATACACTAACACAAACACTACAGATACAAAAGTACTGCAACAGAATAACCACATAGAACCAACAGTCCTACTCTGTTTTTAAACAACAGGCCAGCTGCTGCCACTGAACTGGAAGGAGCTTGTTACATCTAGAAGCACAAGAATATCCCAAAGATATCTGGTTTGGGCCTAGATCCCTATTGGTTAATGCTGAGTTTGGGACAGCACAGTTTTGGCAGACAGCGCAGAGGCTTGCAATGCAGTGGAATTCAAAATCCCATAATCACTATGAATGCAACAAGCAACATCACATATTAAAGTAAGGAGACAATTTTCCTTCTGATTCTGGTAATATCCAGTTATTCAGCTCTATAGGAATGGTAAGATTAAAGACTGGGGTTAATAATCTGGCAGCCTCTCTCCAGATAAATTCTGGGGCTGCCCTTAAGTCAAATGCATGAAAGACATGCGTTTGAGGTTGGGTACAAGAGTCGAATACATCTGACAATGTGCAGCTGACATTATTGCCCTTTACTTAAGCCCAACAGCCATTGAATGCTATTTTAAATTGGTGTTCACATAGCAACATATCCAAATGCATTAGAGCCCCTAACAGGACTTCTCTGAAACTTAAAAAAAATTATGCCCAACAGTTTGAGCTACAGTTTCAGCACTGCACTACCCTTGCCAGTTAAATTAAACCTATTTTTAAAACTTTCATAAGTGTTAATTCTTCTCCTATAACTAACTTAAGTGACAAAGACTGAACAGTATGCCCAAGCTAAAAATATTTTTATATTTCATGGCATCCTAAGCTAAAGGTTTCCCTCAAATGGCTGAATAAAACTATGGCCTGTTTTCATTCTGATCTCTAAATTAAAAGAGAAAATTTCCTGATACCAGATAACATCTAGGGCTCCCACTGAATTTGTTGACTCCTATTCTCAGCTATTTGTGACCCCATATTGGCAGAACTAAACCAGAAGTATTCTATGCAACATGTCCAAATGCTGAGGGTGTGCTTTTTTATACCATCCTATTGTTTGTGGAAAGTGCTCACTAGGAAATCTGTCTCTAGCTGGGCTATACTGAAGCAGTCTGTCCTCTTGTCAAATGTAGTTTATGCACAATGTAAGCAAATGCGACCAATCCTCTCAGAATCAATGGTCTGTATCCTGATTCCTCCCTGACATGTGGTGGGTACACTGGCAACTTCTAAATTGTCCATTGGAGTATGTGTGTTTGATAAAGAAAAAAAACATGGCAATCAAATTCCTTTTCTCTTCTTGCCTAGTAGGCTCTGTGGATAGTGGGGGGTGTTCATGGGGGTCACTACAGAAACCAGCAGTGACCCGAAGCATGTACGGAAGGATGGCACCTGTAATGGTAAATTTTGCCTTCTCTCACTCCAAATAAATTGTTTAGCTAATTTGCAAATTTACCTCTAACATATAATGTTGTGCATGACTTCAATATGATGTGGTTATGGTCACTCTATAGCTTTGTGCCCTATTGTATTTTTTTTTTGTGTTTTTCTCTGTTACCTGCTCTAATTAGCTGTTAGCTTACCTTTACTCACTGGCCCAGTGCTGCTACTAACTGTTTTTTTGTCGCTATGCTGCCTCTGTTACAGTCTGGCTATCCCCACTCTGTTCACACTAGCTCTGCACAGGCTCACTCTGCTCCCCTGCCCTACCCCATTCCAATTTCCTTTATACCAACTAGTCCCTCCCCTTCCTCTCTCATCATCCATTCGCTACCAACTTCCTGCCATAATCACTCCTACTATAACATCTATCATACTTAGCTACCAGACTTCCTACCTTTCACTGTTACACCCACCCTATAACCTCTCTACCTACATCCTAATATGCTACACCTGCTCATTTCCACTACACTCCTTGTATTTCTCTTTACTCCTACCTCCTATCACTCCCACCTTCCCTACCCACACTTATACTCTCCTACACCTAGGATATTCATCCAACAACTTTTTTTTTTTTTTTATCTCCCCAACTCCTTATAACCTCTCCACCACATATCTTCATAAACTACCTCCACTTCAAATCCTCCCACCTACTAGCAAATCTAAACCAAAGCTATACAAACTTCATTTACCTCCTACTATACTCTCTCTTCTGACAAAAATCTTACTCATCTCTGGGGACATCCACCCCAACCCAGGCCCCTCTCCCACTCCCTACAGCCACATACCTCTCAAACCTACATCTACCTACCCCTCTTCACACACTTCACACCATCCACAGTCTCATACAAAAAATCATCGTTATCCAAGCACCTGTCTACAGTCTCACTAAATATCCAGAGTCTAACCAATAAAATCAGAGAGCTGCACACCTGGGTAGCCCATACCACTCCTCAAATTCTCTCCTTATGTGAAACTTGGCTCAAGCCACATATCACTAACAACAAAATACTCCCTCCTTGCTATAACATCTTTTGCTCGGACAGACTCCCCAAAAAAAGGAGGTGGCATCGCCATCCTCTATTCCAATAGCCTAAACCTCTCACCTTTCACCACACCTATCCCTGACTTCCACCCAGCTGAACTTATCATCCTAAACTGCCAGCTTAATCCATATAAGAAATTTGCTGTTGCCTCCATCTATATCCCCCCTGGGAATAATTTGTCTATCCTAGAGAATATTCTGTCCTGGTTTTCCTGTAATATACCCTATGAAACCATCATCACTGCCTTTCTAACAGTGCTCACTAAGTGCTTTATGGCTTTGAAAGCTGGCAAAACACTTAATTTTTTTTCTTCCTGCAGCTAGTAGTACATGGAGCAGATAAAGCTCCATGCACTAAAGAACTATTACCAGGTCTCTGGTCACAGACAAATATAATTTCTTTGCATTCATATCCTTAACACAATAAGTCAGTTAGCATCAGTGACCTGCTCATTATACTTTATATTATGCTCCTGCCACACAATCAGTGATTTTACCTATAACGTTTTGGTGTTAGTTTATTTGTGCACATGCAACTTGGGTTCCTTTGAACTGCTGGAGCTTGTTGTGCCATTGCACACATGCGATTTGCATTCCTCTGAACTGTAGGAGCTTGTCGTGCCATTGTGCACATGCGACTTGAGGTCTTCTGAAATATAGGAGCTAGTTCTGCCATTGTGCACATGCGACCTGGGTTCCTCTGAACTGCAGGAGCTACTTGTGCCATCCTGCATTCCTTAGGCTTTGCACTCTGCTGCTGAGGGAAGCTGCTGAAAACATCTGGCGTTTGCCTGTCAGGAACTTCCCCTTTCTAACCTAACTTCCTATCGGTCTCACAGACAGCCATCATCCTGGTTAGCTTTTGTAGGTTGCTAAAGTCTTCTCTCTCTCTGAAATTGCATTCAAGAGTATGGAATTTCCTTTTTAGCTGTTTTAACTCAGGTCTCAGAGTCAGAAAATGGTATGGCTGGCTCACTGGTGTGCTGCTTTACTTAAAGATCAGTCACTATATTTTATTTGCAAACTTTTAAAGTTTTATATTTTACTGCCTGTACTTATTTTATTTATTGTTTACTCTTGAATATGTTGCTTTGATTAAACGCACCTAAAAAAAATTGAAGCTGAAGCCCTGACATATTTCTCCATTATCCTTAGGGGCATATCCTGTTAGAGATCAATCAAGTCTTGGATAAATGGGCTATTACTAATGCCAAAGGAGGCACAAGTTTGAATGGGGTGCACAACAGTGTTAAGAATTAACTCAAAATGATAGATACCTGACTAAAGTATCATCCCACACTCTTCCAGGGTCTGTTAACAAAATCAAGGGCCTCTCTCATCTGGCAGCTGTTACGTTTGTCTTTGCTTTGAAATGTCCTTAGAATAGTCGATGCATTAATAATAATTGTACCAATAAGTCCACATTCATGTCACTGTCCATTTATCAGCTGCCTTCTTCACTTACACTGTACCTATGTTTCATGCCGAAAAGAATCGGTAGACCAGTCCACCTTCCAAGTAAACAAATTGCAATTAATTAATTCCTGGTTAAGTAATCTAGAGTTGAGATGCCATCTTTTCTGTATTAAGCAGACATTCACTGTGTAACTAACATTATGATATTAACAAGTTAATATATTTGTGTTTTCAATTTTGTAGATATACTTTGATCTGTGCCTCATGCACATCATTGACACCTGCATACACATATGATATATGAAATAACATGCTACTGCCTAAGCAGACCATTATTCTGTATGAATGGTCTATGAAGTACTATGTCACAGTGCAGGCCAGACAAGTATGGGGGAAAACTTGAGAGACAGCATGCTGAAAAATGGGATTGCAGGTGTACAGAAAAAAATAGAGAAGCTAGCCAACACTGCGGGGCTGCAAAAATGCCATGCTACTGTGCATTAAGCACAAAGCTGTTGCTCAGTACAAAACCAGATGCACTACACTATATGAAAAAGGACTACTGGCAGATCCTTGACAAAGAAATCCCAGGCACTGGACGTGCTGATGCATGCAGAAGACAGGAATGATGAATCATAAGGTTGCACTCCTAACATGGTAGCAGGTACAAGTTCATGTGGGGAATGCCCTATGTGTCAGGAATTTTTACCAGGGATCATTGTCATAGACAAGAGCCCACACTGTACTAGGGAGAGGCATGACAGACATGTCACAGTACAACAGGGGCACAACACCTCACAACACACTTACATCATGTCCTCACTTGTGATGTACTCTAAACACTGAGGAAGTATGGCCCCACAGTGTTGCACCTTATCAATAATCATTCCTAGAGGCAGTATGGATAACACTGTGGTCTCTTTCTGATTTACTGCTGCAGGGGCCCTGCCAATCAGTCCCCCCTACCCAGCAGCATGGTGAAAAAAAACAAAAAAACAACAGCAGTACTAGTTCAATTTAAATAATCACAACACTTGTGATGTGTGACCTGCCACTTTAAAGTTAACTATATTATATACCGAGACTGTCTGTAGGATCCATGTTAAATTTCGGTGCACTAGCAGACCTGAAAACATTTAACTGCTAAGGAAGAGAATGCAGCTAGTTCCCAATCACCCATTCAACACCAACACACACAAGCATGAAATCGGATTAACATTTTATTACTCCTGTATAAAATGCCTTTAGCATGGTAGCAGAACAACATCCACAAATACAAGGTAGCTGTGCTTACACCTGTACAAAGCCAAGACAGTACTGTGACATGATAGGATTTTGTGCTTTTATAACAACAGTCAGAGGAGGATTTTGTGCTTTTATAACATCAGTCAGAGGAGGAATCCCAGATGAGATGGAAATGAGCAATAGTATGCCGAAAGAGGGAACAAGAATAAAACCGTTCCTTTACTTCTGGAACTGCATTGTTCTTTACTGTACAGTAGTGCTAGGAACAGTGATTGAGACTGCTCAGAGTGATCCCCTACATGGAATATCATGCAATCTGCATTCAAATGGCTGTGCGTATGCAGGCACTATAGCAACACCACTCTCAGGAGATCTCCAGGGCAATTTAGGTACTAATTCTATAGAAGTGTGCATGATGCTGTTCTACTGTCTATACTGAACATTACAGGTGATCCTCCTTGAAGCACTTTTACAAGACACAAACTGCATATTGGAAATAATGTAAGCCCCTCCCCCAAGTGCCTTCTGCACTACAGCACAAAGGCATACGGCTCATGACGATAGTGTGTAACCTTTAAACGCCCTCCCCAGCACTTTGTGCATCACTTAAAATGGTACACTTCCACAGCCATCCCCTGATGCACCCTCTCTTCTGCACATCCCTACATACAGCTTCCTTCTCTGTGATAATCACAATGCCAGTAAAATACTCACTATGTCCTGGAAGACATAAGATTTGATTATGGGAACTGGAAACCTGTTGACCGTCTGTCTATCCTAAAGCTGTTGTTCAGTATGGAGTACAGCTCAGACTCTCACCATATGGTTTTGTTAAGCTGTCTCAGAATCCAGACTATTTAACAGCATTCCTTAAAGTATAACTCTCTTCTACGCTTAGTACCAGACTTATGGTGCACCAGGCACCAGACTTATGGTGCACCAGGCACCAGACTTTCACAAGACTTTAGCAGCTTTCTAAATTCTACCCTCTCCAGTTTATGTACATGATGCAAAAATCCTGAGGTACTGCAAAGCCCAAAACAACACGATTTAAAGCAATGACTTAACTAACACTGACTTGTACTGACAGTCTGAAAAAAAATAATAAATGTTGGCTTCTTAAAATGCAAAAAAACATAAGCGAAATGGACCATCAAAAACTACCTTGACAGTAAGCATTGTTACAGCAAAGAATTTAAAATGTCTAAAAAATAAATGCTTGTATTACTAATCGTGTTAACTTCACTAGCACCACTTTACATATTCACCAACTAGATTTCTACACTGGAAATAGCTTTTCCTAAATTTATACATACTGCCTTTAATATTTAAAAAAGCACATTTAACTATCATCAAGAGTCAGGAAAAAGATGTACAGACAGTCGCTTTTGGAGTGAGGTTCAGAATACCATATGAAAATTTGGTACTCTACAGAAGGAGTCTTTGTAAGTTACCTTCTCACAATGCTGCTCAGCTACAGTACATTCAAACATCCAAACTACTTAAGTGCAAGGCAGGGCAGGAAAGCAAATGGGTTAAGTTTGCTTTGCATTTCTGTGCAGCACCCCTCTGCCTTCCAGTAGCGAAGGGAATCTGTACAGAGTAAATAAGAGCCAGTTCACTGTACCTAGACTGCTGAAGAAGGTATGTTGTGCTGTATGTAAAACAGCCTGCACATGTGTGTATTTTAGTGCGTCACTCTGTGTGTGTGTGTGTGTGTGTGTGTGTGTGTGTGTGTGTGTGTGTGTGTGTGTGTACTGCAGTTGTGTGAATGGGTCCATCAGTGTCTGACCTTCAACGCCTACTGTGTCAGTATATGTTTCTCAGTGTATGTTGCAGTTACTTGAATTTTGTTTTCATGCAACTATCTTAAAACTCAGTATGTTAAACCTGTTAAACAAGGATTTTGTTTGTACTTATACTGTGTGATTATCAAATCTGTAAAAAATCAGTAAAGAGCTTTGACAACAAGTAGTTACACAGACTGCTCTTATTAAAGGAATATGTAAGCCAAGTCTAATAAATGAAAAAAGAAAAAACAATAAATAACTGGATAGTTGTAGTATGGATTTTTGTACAATGAATATTGTGGTTCATGTTTGTAATATACTTGAGACATTATGCAAATGCTACATTTTGAGAAGCAGTAATGAATGTCCATTCTTCCCTTTACTGATTACCTATTTAATAAACTCGGAGAAAATGTACACTGCCAAAAATACTTTTTTTTATTAACTGTGTAATTTAGCATACTACTTCAGCATTTTTTTCTAAAACTTTAATATTTTATGTAACTATAACCTGCTTGTTTTCATATTTTTATATTTTTAAAATAATGCACAAATTGCAGACTGCTAAGCTTTAAATAAGTCGAGTGTGACTAAAGATACCCAAAGGGATTAATAAACACCATGTTCTGTTACATGAAATGATTTTCCTACCTGCATACAAGCAGGAGTGTGCAATCAACATGATTCATGAAAGACAGCACTAATGCTCCTTTTTGCCCAGTGTGTGCATGTGCGTGTGTGTGTGTGTGTGTGTGTGTGGTCACATGTATGCGTCAGTCTGTGTGTGAATCATACTCCACACCTCTGCTTCACTATGCATCTTATGCAATTTGCACTACAATGGCAGTTATACAGCAACAGCCCTACATCCATTACCTGTTGTAGTTGTACGGTATCAGTCTGTGCACCCCATGGATATCTTCTCATCCCTGGTTAAAAGGCCATGAAAGATAGTTTAGGCAAATGGACAGGTGCCTTAAAATACTCTGGACTTGCAGGCCTTGGTTTCCTTGAAAAAAAGATGTTTGAGCATGATTACTGGCAAGGCACACATGGCCTATGGTTGACTAACCTTGCCTTGCATTTTCTATAATTTCTATGATTTCATATGATCTGGGTAACTGTCTCGAGTTCAACCCTATTTTGTACCATGATCGCTTTCCAAAGGTGTACAAAATCTGTTTTAGTCTCATGACAAAGTCAGTGACAATGTATTGACCACTACTTTATGTCTGATGACTTTTATAACATATATTAAAATACTATGTAGATACAACATGCTGACTTCCAGATATTCACTCTTTGTTATGTTGCTGATTTTGAAGGATTTTTTTCTGCACCATAATATGAATAACTTTTGCCATCTTTTGCTGGTTTAAACTTTTTAGATGCAGCACTTGGATTTCTCACAATCAACCCTGCATTTTAAGTGGAATAACAAGGCAATACTGCGTACAAAATGACACCTTTGTTAAATGGAGGTACAAATATTTCTCACATTTCCTACTGCCACTACATTTTGTTGTAACAAAGCTGATCCTCTAGTAAAATTACTCAAACACTGCTGTAACCATCATCTGCCTCCCTGCCTCCACCACCAGCACAAATTCAATAAAAAAAAAAAAAAAAAAAAATCAGAACTGACTGAAAAGTACTACTACTCAGTGGTACCAGCTGACATGTGATATCCACGTAAACAACTATTTATCTGGACATCAAATGTGAACAGACATGATCAGCGTTTCACCAGAAGTTTCATCTACTAGTACTAAAAATGGATCCAGACAGAAACACTGGGTCTGTTGACTTCGAAGTCTCAAAGGATAACACACTCAGATCAATAAACTAAAATCCCCACATTACCACAACTGAATTATGTGTTTGACATAAGAGACCAGCTGTTGAAATAGGAAGTGAATCTGCATTGCTGATCTAGTGAAACTGTGACGTCTGCATTTAACGCATAGAAGTACATGAGCATCAAGACCAAGTCAAAGCTCAAGCATCAAAATACTCACCCACAACATAAGCATCAAGACTAAATCACAGCTCAGGCATCACAATACTGGGTTCCTATTGCAACATCGGATTTCCAATTGTCCAAATCACTAAAGGTCGACCTTTAATGATTGAACAATTGGAAATTCAAGTTCATCAAACTTAACATAAAAAAAATAAAATAAATAAATAAATGGTGTAGGCAGGGGGGCAAGCACCCCTGCACCCCCACTACTTAAATATAGCAACTCCAAGATCTTGCTACAGTGTAGGAAAAGGAAATCTTCCTTTCCTTTCTGCAATGTTGTTTGCTAAATGCGATCTCGGAGTTGGTATATTTAAGTAGCAGGAGGTGTGGGGGGGGGGGTGCCAGGGTACGTTGTCTTTGTTTTTTTTCATTTTTTAATTTCAAAGTTACGGAACTTCGATCATACGGGGTCTACCATCAACCCAGAATTGATGGACATGCTCCACCAAAAAAAAAAAACAAATCCTGGAGAGCCACACGCTCTAAAGATATAAACCTCACCACAACGATAAATAGGACATGCTGGAGGGATAGATTCCTGTCCCAGAGACTCCCCAAGCTTTGGAACAGGATTCCAATATATATCAGGCGGAGCCCCTCACTAACACTCTTCAAGAGAAACCTTGACAGGTGGATAGGAAACAGAATATTTACCCTGGGGATCACTGCAGTGGCTCTGCTGGACAGTGGCGCAGGGAACTAATGGCTCTGCTGGACAGGGGCACAGGGAACTAATCTAAGGGGGTGGCAAAAGCCAACACATTCTGGCTAGGCTTATAAATGCCCTTGGGCAGATAGCCTAGTACTTACCTATGAACCTATATGGTATTCGAAGTTCCGTAACTTCGATTTTCTAATAGGTAACCCACAATACTCACCCACAGCATAAGCATCAAGACCAAGTCACAGCTTAGGCATTACAATACTCATTTACAGCACGAGCATCAATATCAAGTCACAGCTCAGGCATCACAATACTCATCTACAGCATGAGCATCAAGACCAAGTCACAGCTCAGGCATCACAATACTCATCCACAGTAAAAGCATCAAAACCAAGTCAGAGCTCAGGCATTACATTACTCATCTACAGCACGAGCATCAATATCAAGTCACAGCTCAGGCATCACAATACTCATCTACAGCATGAGCATCAAGACCAAGTCACAGCTCAGGCATCACAATACTCATCTACAGCACGAGCATCAAGACCAAGTCACAGCTCAGGCATCACAATACTCATCCACAGTATAAGCATCAAGACCAAGCCATAGCTCAGACATTACAATACTCATCTACAGCATGAGCAACAAGACCAAGTCACAGCTTAGGCATTACAACATGAATCCACGGTCCTGATGTATAGCAACATGATCAAACATAATCATAAAAGGTAAGTATGGTTTGCATGCACAGACATTGCAGAAAGTACAGTTGTGTACCTACCATAAATGTAGATGTTCGAGTGTATTCATTGTTGCAGTCATTACTCTTGGGTTATCCTGCTGGCAGGCTACCCGCAGTCGGCCCGAGTTCCAAAGTCTAGGTCCGGCATCGGTTGCTGTCGCCTCTTCCCTGACGTCAGTGCGCCAGGGGTATAAAAGATGCAACTGATGCCATTTTCTTCAGTTTTTCTTGCCCCAGATGTCAGGTGCCCCCAAATAGGAAAGACTGGAAAAAATTATGCCAAAAAACATGCATGTACTAAAATAAACATTTCCTTCATCTACAAGCAAATACACCACATAGGTTGTATAGAGTTGAGAAGTACAGAAAAGTCCCAGCAATGAAAAGGGGGATGGTGGGCGGGTAACCTGGACTGCAACAGTGAATACACTTGAACATCTACATTTATGGTAGGTACACAACTGTACTATGTTCATCGTGTTTCACTGTTACAGTCATTACACTTGGGTTGAATCCCAAAGCTGAGGTTGGGTGGCTGGGCCTAAATAGTATTAGGAGAGGCTACCAGGCCCTGCAGAACTGCAGTGGCAAAGTCTGCTCTGGATTTAGAGTAGAGAGGTAAGTGGTAGTGCTTGGTGAAAGTGTGCACTGAACTCCAGGTTGCAGCTTCTAAAATGTCTTTGGTTGGTACTACTCTGAGAAAGGCTGCTGAAGTGGCTGCTGCTCTGGTAGAATGTGGCCTTATGCCCTTAGGCACTGATTTGCCATGTTGTGCATAGCAGAAGCGGATGCAGTGTCCTATCCATTTTGAAATGGTCTGCTTTGAGATAGGCTTTCCATGTGATCCTGCAGCATAAGCTACAAACAGTTGCTCAGTTTTTCTGAAAGCTTTTGTTTTGTCCAAGTAGAATCGTAGCTGTCTGTGTATGTCCAAAAAGTGTGCAGAAGTCTATCCCCTTTATTCTGGGGATTTGGATAGAAAGTTGGCAAATGAATGGTTTGGTTAAGAGCCACACTGGAAACCACCTTTGGCATAAATGTTGGGTTTGTCCTTAGAGAGACCCTGTCCTGATGAAAAATGATGAAAGGTTCCACTGCCATTAATGCCTGTAACTCTGAGACTCTTCTTGCTGAAGTTATTGCTAGGAGCAGAGCAGTTTTCCATGATAAGAATTTTATATCAGCTGTGTTGGCTGGCTCAAAAGGAGGCAGTGTGAGCTTTTCTAAAACAAAATTGAGGTCCCAAGTAGGTATTGGTGCCCTCCTTGGGGGTCTTATGTTTCTTGCCCCTCTGAGGTACTGCCTTAGCAGTGGATGTGAGAAAATAGGAGGTTCCGTATTGTAATGAGCTGACATGGCAGAGGTATGGATCTTAACAGATGAAAAAAATAGGCCTTTGTCCAGCATCTCAGTAGGTATTGTAAAATCTGAGGTATATTTGGAACAAGTGGTTCGAGTCCTTGTGCCTGGTTTCAAGCACAGAATCTCTTCCATTTTTCTGCATAAGATTTCCTAGTGCTGGGCCTCCTGGTTTCTAAAATGACATCCATAACAGCTTTAGAGAGGTGTGGTCTGAGTGACTATATTATCTGCCATGCAGCCAGATTTAAGGTTCTGATTTGACCGTGTAGAATCTGATTGTTTTGTTGAGTCAGAAGATGAGGAATTTGAGGTAAAGGCCAGGCTGGGCCTTGAGACAAGCTCTTTAGGATTGGGTACCAGTGCTGGCGTGGCCAGCCTGGAGCAATCAGGATCATTTTTGGCTTCTCTTGTCTGACTTTTAGGAGTACCTTGGGAAGAAGAGGCAGTGGAGGGAAGGCATAAACTGTCAGGGTTTTCCAGCTGAATGAAAGAGCATCCAATTCCCATGCTTGTGAGTGATAAGGTCTTGTGCAGAATTTCTGTAGTTGGCAGTTGTGAGGGGAGGCAAAAGGATCTATGTCTGGGCGTCACCATTTCCTTGTTATCATGCTGAAGATCTGTGGATTTAGTTTCCATTCGTGCGGATCCATAAGATTTCTGCTTAGTTCATCTGCCAGTGTATTTTTCTTTCCTGGCAGGAATTGTGCCTGCAGATGTACTTGATAGGTCAGTGCTGTGTTCCACAGAGTCATGGCTTACCTGCAGAGGGGGTAGGAATGTGTGCCCCCTTGCTTGTTTATGTACCACATAACTGTGGTGTTGTCCGTCTGTAGTAATAGTTGTCCTAGATGTAGTAGATCCTTGAAGGCTGTCAGGGCATTCTGTACAGCTAGCATCTCTTTTTGATTGATGTGAAGATGCATTTGTTCCTTGGGCCACGTGCCCTGAATACATTTTCCTGCCATGTGTGCCCCTCAGGTATAATCCGATGCATCCATTGTTATTGTCTGCCTGACTATGGGTAAGGTGAAGGGCTGTCCTTTGTTGTGGTGACAGGCCCTGGACCACCATCGAAACTCCTGTTGTAGACAGGGAATTATAGTTACTATTGTTTCCAGGCTGTGGCAATGTTGAGTCCAAACACTTTTTAGATACCATTGTAGTTTCCTCATATGCAGTATTGCATATGGAATTAGTAGAATGCAGGATGCCATGAAGCCCAGGGCCTGCAGAATTTTTCTTGCAGGGAGCTGGGTCTTTGTTGCCATCATTTGAAAGTAATGAGCCAGTTGCCTTTGTTTGTCTGGCGTGAGATAAGCCATCTGGGCAGTTGTATTTAAGCTTGCACCCAAGAATATTATCTCTTGAGAGGGCACTAGTTTTGATTTCTTTTTGTTTACTGTGTACCCTAGGCAAATTAATAATCTTTTCTACAAACGCCAGATGTTTTGGTAGAATGTCCTTGCTCTCTGCTTGAATAAGGCAGTCGTCCAAGTAGGGATATATATGAATTCCTCTTTGTCTGCAAAATGCAATTACTGGTGCCAGGCATTTTGTGAAGACCCTGGGCGCAGTAGATAAGCCAAAGGGCAGTGCAGAGAATTGGTAATGCATTGAGCCAGCTATGAATCTGAGGTATCTTCTGCAAGATTGTCTAAGTGGGACATGCAGGTATGCCTCCTTGAGGTCCAAAGTAACTAGCCAAGCCTTCTTGCCCAGCATGGGTAGCAGTTGTTGCAGTGTTAACATTCTGAATTTTGGAACATCCAGGAAAGTATTTAGGATTGACAAGTCCTGTATTGGTCTCCAGGCTTTGTCCTTTCTGGGTACCAGGAAAAGTCTTGAGTAAAATCCTTGTCCCTTTTCTTGCTGTGGTACTCTTTGAATAGCTCCCATGTCCTCTTTGAATAGCTCCCATGTCCATGAGAGCAGCAATTTCCTTTTGTGCCTCTGCCCATTGGTTTTGTGGCAGGTCCGGCATACCTTTTGATTTTGGAAGGGTGTGAAAGTGGAACCTGTAACCCTGAGAAACTATATTCAGTACCCATTTGTCCTGGGTGATTATGTGCCAATTTTGTCAGAAAAGTGCTAGCTTTCCCCCTAGGGGTGCTGCCAAAAGGTAAGTGCTTGGCCTTTGTAGAGGGAAGTCATTGGGACTGTTTCCTATAAGGTTGTGATTTGTCTTCTCCTCCTTTGGGGGCAGAAGCACCCCATTGTTTAGGTCTGTAGCAGCCTTGGGGCTGAGATCTGCCTCTTGGGCATCTGTATCTGCCTCTTTGTGGCCTGTCTGACACCTGAAAGGACCAATTTTTTGAAGGCCAGTTTCTACTAAACCTAGGTGGTTGAACCTGTAAGAAATCCTTTACTGTCTGCATAGATTTTGCTTTATCCTCCATTTTCTTTAACACCTCTTCTGCTTTAACACCAAAGTATCATGCTGTAGTGGAGCATCCAATAATTTTACTTTAACATGTTCAGGTAAACTTTATTCTTTCAACCAAGCATGCCTTCAAATGACAGAGCCTGTAACTGCGGCTCTGCAAGAAGCTTCTAATGAATCAAAACCACATTGCAGAGTATGCTCTCCCACTTGTTCAGCTGCATGCAATAATTCCTGCATTTCCTTATTGTCAGGATTCTCTGAATTAGTAAACATTTTCTGTTTTAACAAAGACATGAGGTACTGTTGATATTTAAGCATGTGAAACTGGCAGTTTAAAGCCCTTACAGCTAAACTAGCAGAAGTGTAAGCCTTTTTCCCCCATCTATCCACAGCGCTAGAAAACCTATCAGAGGGAACAGGGTTTTTAGCAGTGGAAGCCTTAACCCCCTTGAGACCCTGAGAAATTGTTTCAGAGTCAGCAGCAGGGTTTTTATAAAGAAATTTATGAGAATCAGGGACCCTGTAATACCTGTCTGGCTTGACTGGTGCAGGGGTAAAGAATCAGGAGACAGACTGGATTCAGAGAAAACATCATCAACAATATCAAGCACAGGGGGGATAGCCAGGGGCCTGTGCTGAGGCAGAAAAAGAAAGTATCTGAGCCTTTTCTTGGATTCTGAATAATCCTGGCTCTCCCAGTGGAAATGATCCCTCATGGTGTGCAAGGTTTCCCCAAAAGAGTAATCCTCAGGAGGAGAGGCTGAAGGTATAGATTCTTCAGCATCAGAGTCCTCATAGGGAGGAAGAGAACAGCCCTGATCTGAAGAGGAATCAGAGGAAATAGAAACCTGGTCAGAGGAATCACAGTCAGTGTCTTGCCTAGGCCTTTTATCAGGAGGGGGATGGGAACCCCTGATCAAAGTAATTAAGTCTTCGGCCATTTTAAGCATCTGTTTCTTTGGCATGGATGACTGTCCAGGAGAATGCTGTACTTGTTTCCTTGTCTTTAATGGTGTATTTGACTGTACCTTGGCTGTTGTAGAGGATTTAATAGTAAGCTGTGAAGGTCTGAAAACACCCTCAGAAGCCGATGCCTGCTCAGCGGCTCCGGACCCATCTGAGGGAATATTTTCCGTAGGCCCAATACCCTGAGTATCCAGAGGCCTAGTTGTCTCCACGTGGGAGTCAGATATGGCCTGTGGCTCTGAGGTAGCGGGTGTCAGGGGCTGCGAAAGCACCTCACTGAGAACCGGCGAACCGGCGACTGGCCTAGAAGAGGCTTCGTCATCGGCTTTGGACCTCGGATGCCTGTCCTTTTCCTTGTCTTTGCGTTTTTTATGAATTCCGGTCGTCGGTTGTTCGACGGCATTATATAGTTAAACTTTCGGCCAAAGTAATGTAAAGCAAAATCAAACCGACGTTTAATAGTGCGTTTGTTGAATCTAGCACAAAACCAACAACTAGTAACGTCGTGGTCAGGGCCTAGGCAAAGAATACAGTAAGAGTGAAAGTCCTTATGAGGTACTTGCTTCCCACAAGAAATACAATTATTAACTTTTATTGACATCGGTCTGGAGCAAAAAAAAGTTTCCCCAACGGGGTACTTAGCTTTACTGAAGACTTCGGTTCTGAAACTCTATTTTGAAAATCTCAGGAGTCGGCCGACCGGCACTTGCGAACTGCTTTTGCTTCGGGCACCGAGAGGCAAGAAAGACTGAAAAAAATGGCGTAGGTTGCATCTTTTATACCCCTGGTGCACTGACGTCAGGGAAGAGGTGACAGCAACCGACGCTGGACCTAGACTTTGGAACTCGGGCTGACTGCGGGTAGCCTGCCAGCAGGATAACCCAAGTGTAATGACTGCAACAGTGAAACACGATGAACATCAAACATTACAGCTTATCTGTGAACATCAGCATTTTCCATGATAATACACTAAACACCCCAACTACCATGAGTAAATGTAGCACACAAACATGATAAGCTGCTAGTTTTCAGGCAGAAGAGAGTACAATACATGGAGAAAAAAATTACAAGCGTATATGAGGATACAGATCCTGCTGATTACATAATGATAGCTTTTCAATGAAAGACTCTTGTTTCTAGCTGATAATGCAAATGAGCACAATAAAATTTTCAGTTTACTATAAATATGGGATGCTCATTCCATACTGCATGATGGCAAAAGAAATGCAAGGTTATAAATACAGCAACAAAGTTATAAATAGTCTCAGTGAGATAGACTTTATGAAACATCAGGGTCTGCATTTTAAGCATTTTTAAATCAAGAACTCAAAAAAAAAATCAGTTAAGAAAGAAACTGATTTTCAACAAGGTAAATCTGAATTCTTTCCATATCCAGCCATTGGGAAGGTAGGTACAAGGTAAGGTTAAGGCATACTATTTTTTTTCTGCAGTACCTTTCAACAGTCCAGATTTTCACAGAATGTCTGGATTTTTGCCTCATAATTTTGGTCTGTTCCTCATAAAATGTGCTTTTTGTTAGCAAATCATTAAGGACGGATGTCACTAAATAATGACACACATTTGAGTTTCGCACTTCATATCCTTCAAAAAATGCATGCTAACACAAATCCCGTTATTCTAGTAATTTCCAAGTTTATAAAAGCAATGTTTAAAATCTGTCCATGTATTTGGGCTTTTGTCCCACATTACTGTAGGCTTTGTCCAGATTTCTTGCTCTAAGGGGTTGAGAGGTATGAAAACATGAATACACAGTATCACAGTTTACTATACAATAAATGTGGAAATGTTTTGTTTTAGAAACAAACCCCTGCAGGTGTCAATTATAAAACTCTGCTGAAGCAAACCAAAGCAACATATGTGAAACTAAGCATATCTATACTTCAAGCAATCTACTCTAATATTCAACATCTTCAACTGTGCTCCACCTCACATGCACTAATTAATAAAGAAACCTGGAGTTGATTAATCAACCAATAAGGTAGATGAAATCAGGCATAACTTGTCTTACATTACAAGTACCACAGGTGTCCATAGTAATTAGTCCAAGTATATGTTTGCTAATAAAAACAAAAACAAGAAAGGTTAAGTGATCTATGTTTCCTAAAAAAAAATCAGTAAGTGAATTATAACACCAACATGAGACTTTAACTGGGAAGATAGCAAGTCTAGGGTATTACAGGTTAAGTTAAAATTGTAAAAAGCATATTAAGGTTTGAATGTGTCTGCACCACAATTACATTATGATGGTGAACAAGTTAAACTGTTGTACCTCTTATCAGTTCAGACTTATGACACAAAATGGAAACCAATGTTGAAATAAATGAAACAAGAAAATGGAAACATTGATAAGTACACTTTAGACATTTCACTCAAAAAAAATGAAAATACTGTACTGGAAGATTAGAAGGTGGTATCTGGGATATTTGGATGGAAGTGAAAGTCTATGGGTTGCACATGGAATATGACAGGGTTATTTAACATTACTTGACTTATGTCTCTCTCAAATTTGTTAATGCTATTCCACAAGTAATTCAGACAGGTTACCAGTGACATTCCATTTATAGAGTGCAAATGCAGCACATTAGGATGGCTTTCAGAGACAATGGTAACATGAGACAGTATGGCTGTATTTGGAAGGACAGACTCATAATGATTACGTAGGAGAGATTATGGCTTATGTCTAGATATGTGACAAGGTCTCAGTTCTTTGGAATTGTTTTCTTCATGGAAATGCCTTGACAGATATTTGTATACTTTGAAATGTTTGAGAAAGATTTTTCAAAATGTGGACTCTCACTGCTGGATGTATGTGCGCTGAAGCAATACAACATACCCGAGGACATATTTTTGGCTATGTTTGAGTTCGGCTTTTTATGGGATAAACAGACATTTATTTTAGTTACTTATTTAACATTTGTTTACCCAGAAAGTCTGACTTGGAACAAAGCCAATTTTCAGCTGAAACCAGGGGAGAAACACTCCAGATGCATGTTTTTGAAATGTGGGAGGAAACCCACATGAACGCAGGGAGGACATGCAGACTCTGCACAAAAGGCACTCCAGCCAAAAATCAAACCAGAAAACCTCTTGCTGTGAAGCAACAATGCTATCACTGCACCATTGTGCCATCCATTTGATTTTATCCATCCACATATGATTTTAAGGTTGTTACAAAAGTACACAAACACACAAACATAAAAACAAAAAAGTTAGTTATAAAAATGGGATAGTGATATTCAGTACAACAGCTTGAAATGGACTACCCAATGTTTATTGATGTTGGTAGTAAAGAAAACAGTAAGACAGAGAAGGAAATCTAGAGTGGTCCTACCAGTGAGGGATACAGCTCTGACAATGGAGGACTTCAAGGTTAGAGAAAATCAAACTACAAAGAAATCTTCATGACAGAATATATATCTGGAGGATTGTGGTAAAAATATACAAAACATTAATAAGACACTAATCTGAATCTAAATCTGAAACTAATCTGAAAGGTTTGTGATGAGGAGAAAGACGTGTGTCCTTCTCTTACACAATTACAATTTAATATTATAAATTAATGTTGAAGATCACTACCATTAATGTACAGAACTGATGCATCACTGAGATTGAAGAAAAAAATAAGTTGAAGGGGCCTGAACTTTTCTCATGTCATTCCTTTTATTTATTACCCTGTTTCATTGTTTCTTCTGCTGAAGAATTTGTCTAATACACTGTATTAACTAAATGATGCATTATAAATTAGTTTGAGAAATGACAGAGGTGTGAAAAGTCTGCACCCAAAATATTATTGTCAAGCATCATGGTAAAAGTACAGTTTTGTACCTACCATAAATGTAGATGTTCGAAGATCCACATTGCTGCAGTCCTTACATATGGGTAGTCCGCTGTCCTCGGTCGGCCCGAATACCAAAGTATTAGTCTGACGTCGGTCAAGGCGCTTAAAACTGACATCAGAACGTCAGGGTACAAATGCGCATGACCGACGTCATATCCTCAGTCTTTTCTTGCCCCAGATGTCAGAAGGCCCTAAAAAGAAAGGCCAAAGCCAAAAAACAGCAAAAAAAGTACAGTTTTGTACCTACCATAAATGTAGATGTTCGAGGATTCCATTGCTGCAGTCCTGACTATTGGGTATAGTCCGCGTCCAGTCGGCCCGAATACCAGAGTAAGGCTGGCGTCGGTCAGGGCGCATTAGACTGACGTCAGTACGTCAGGGTACTAATGCGCATGACCGACGTCATATCCTCAGTCTTTTCTTGCCCCAGATGTCAGAAGACCCTAAAAAGACAAGCCCAAAAAACCTGCACCAAAAACATGTACAATATATACAACAATATATACAAAAATATAAACATGTAAACTCACCTACACAACCACCCCTAAATACAGAGTGGAAGGAGGGAATTGGACTGCAGCAATGGAATCCTCGAACATCTACATTTATGGTAGGTACAAAACTGTACTATGTTCTTCGTCTTCCATTGCTGCAGTCCTGACTATTGGGTAGAATCCCAAAGCAGAGGTAAGGGAGGCTGGCAAATTATAAAGAAGTAGGAGCTGACAACATGCCTTGCAAAACAGCTGTGGCAAAACCAGCCCTAGACTTAGAGTAGATAGGAAGGTGATAATGCTTAGAGAAAGTATGCACTGAACTCCAAGTAGCTGCTTCCAAAATATCCTTAGTTGCCACCCCCCTTAGAAATGCTGTTGAAGTGGCAGTAGCCCTAGTGGAATGAGGCCTAATCCCGGCTGGAATCTCCTTGCCATGATGGGAATAACAAAATGCAATGCAAAAAGCCAATCCACCTAGAAATAGTTTGTTTTGACACAGGCTTGCCCTGAGAACTCAAAGCAAAAGAAACAAACAACTGCTGAGACTGCCTAAAATCCTTAGTCCTGCTTAAATAATAACGCAATTGCCTGTGTACATCTAAAGTGTGCAAAATCTTTTCCCCTTTATTTTGAGGGTCTGCAAAAACGTAGGCAAATGAATAGTTTGGTTTAAAGCCACACTAGAAACCACCTTAGGCATAAAAGAAGGATTAGTACGTAATGATACCTATCCTTATGGAAAATCAAAAGGGCTCTACTGCCATAAGGGCCTGCAACTCAGACACCCTTCTTGCAGAAGTAATAGCCAACAGAAAAGCAGTCTTCCATGACAAGTATTTCAATTCAGCAGTAGCTGCAGGCTCAAAAGGTTGTAGAGTAAGTTTTCCAACACAAAATTGAGATCCCAAGCAGGAGTAGGAGCTCTCGTGGGGGTCTTATATTCTTTGCCCCTCTAAGAAACTGCTTGAACAAAGGATGCGAAAACATAGGTGGGTCACAATCATAGTGAGCTGAAATTGCTGCAGCATGAATCTTTATGGAAGAGAAGGACAAACCTTTGTCCAATAATTCAGTAAGATATTGAAGAGCCACACTCAAATTAGGCTCAGAAATCTCCAAATTCTTTGCTGTACTCCAAAATAAAAATCTCTTCCATTTTTCTGCATACACTTTCCTTGTACTAGGTCTTCTAGCTTCCATAATCACATTTAAAACTTGTTGAGGAAGTTGAGACCTGCTGTGTTTCAACACAGAATATGCCAAGCTGTTAGATGAAGAGAGTGTAGCTTGACATTGAGCAGATGACCGTCCTTCTGAGATAACAGATGAGGAATCAGAGGTAAAGGCCATGGAGGCTTCTTTACCAGACTCGTAGTAGAGGGTACCAGTGTTGCGAGGCCAATCTGGAGCTATCAAAATCATCCTTGGCCTGTCTTGTCTGACCTTTAACAGTACCTTTGGAAGAAGAGGTAGAGGTGGAAAGGCATACACATGAAGGTTTTTCCAACTGAAAGACAGAGCATCCACTTTCCAAGCTGTGTGATGAAACCCCTTTGTGCAATACTTTGGCAGCTGGTGGTTTAGTGGAGAAGCGAACAGATCTATGTCTGGAGTTCCCATGACACGCTTAGTTTCTGAAATACATGAAGATCCAGTTTCCACTCGTGGGGATCCATGATTTGTCTGCTTAACACATCTGCTAAGGAGTTCTGTGCTCCTGGCAGAAACCTTGCCTGAAGAGTTAGTTGCAGGCTTAGCGCAGTCTCCCATAAAATCATTGCTTGCCTGCATAGAGGATAAGAATGTGTTCCCCCTTGCTTGTTGATGTACCACATGACAGTTGTGTTGTCTGTTAGAATCAACACCTGCCCTGGAAGAAGTAACTCCTTGAAAGCCATTAATGCAAACTGGACTAACATCTCTTTCATGTTGATATGTAGATGCTGTAGTCTGGCAGGCCACTTGTCTTGTATCCACTTTCCATTTAGATGAGCTCCCCAAGCAATGTCCGAGGCATCTGTCGTCAAGATTTGACTTGCCTCTGGCCGGGTCACAGACAGTCCCTTGTTTAGGTGACATTCCTGAGCCCACCACAAGAATTCTTTTTGAAGGCAAGGTATTATTGGAATGACAGTGTCCAAATCCTGGCAGTGCTGTGTCCATACATTTTTGAGATACCATTGTAACTTCCTCATATGCAGTTTGGCATTGGGAAGCACCAGAATACAAGATGCCATGAACCCTAATGCTTGAAGGACTGTCCTTGCAGTCAGCACGGACTGATGAGATAGGTGATGGAAGTAAAGTGACAGACTCTTTTGTTTGTCCGGGTTAAAAGGCCATCTGGGCTGCTGTATTCAGTCTCACACCCAGAAAGCACATGTCTTGAGAGGGTACTAGACTGGACTTTATTTCGTTCACAGAATACCCTAGGCATCTTAGCACTGCGATAACATATTCCAGGTGCTGTAGAAGAACTTCCTTTTCTTGAGCCAGAATCAGGCAGTCGTCCAAGTAAGGATAGATTTGAATTCCTTGAAGCCTGAAGTAAGCTATTACTGGAGCCAGAACCTTTGTGAACACTCTGGGCAGTAGATAAGCCAAAGGGCAATGCAGAGAACTGATAATGAGAATTTCCAGCTCGAAACCGCAGATACTTCCTGCAACTTAGCCTTATAGGCACATGAAGGTAAGCTTCTTTGAGATCTAAAGTTACCATCCAGTGATTTTGCCCAGCAGAGGTAAAAGCTGTTGTAACGTCAACATCTTGAACTTGGGAATGTCCAGATAAGTGTTGAGGATAGATAAATCCAAAATTGGTCTCCACGTGTTTCCCTTCTTTGGTACAAGGAACAGGCGAGAATAAAATCCTAGGCCCCTTTCTGATACAGGGACTGGCTGAATGGCCCCTATGTGAAGTAACTGAGAAACTTGCTTGTGAGCCTCTTTTCTTTGTGGAGGAGGAGCGTCTGGCATGCCTTGGAAAGGGGCATTGTATGGAAATAAAATCTGTAACCGTGGTGAATGATATCCAACACCCATTTGTCTTGAGTAATTAAATCCCAATTTTCTTTGAAAAGAGACAGTCTTCCTCCCAAAGGAGCTGCCAAACGTGAATCTGCTGGCAGCTGAAAAGACAGGTCATTGGGTCTGTTTACGAAAGGACTGACCCCTGCCCTCACCAGAAGTCTGAGCAGGTGAACTCCTGTTCTAGGCCTAAAAGAACCTTGAGCCCTGCCCCTACCACGTCTAGACCTACCCCTAGACTGAGAATCATAAGCAGGATATGTCCACCCCTTAGCAGGCCAATTTCTACTAATGGCTGCACCTGCAAAAATCTTTAACAGTTTGCATAGACTTAGCTTTGTCCTCCATTTTCTTTAAAACTGCTTCCACAGGCGATCCAAACAACACATCAGACTGTAAAGGAGCATCCAAAATCCTTGTCTTAACATGCTCAGCTAAATTCTGATCCTTCAACCAGGCATGCCTGAAGAACAGAACTGGTAGCAGCCACCCTCGAGGAGGCCTGTACAGCATCAAAACCACATTGCAAAGAATGCTTACCCACTTGTTCAGACACATGAACCAAATCCAGCAACTCTTTACACTCAATACCTTCCAAAGCATCCACCTTAGATTTCAATTGTGAAAGGAGATAATTCTGATATTTTAGCATGTGAAACTGACAATTCAAAGCTCTCATGGCTAGAGTGGAAGAAGTATACACTTTCTTTCCCCACCTATCCAAAGCCCTTGCCTCTTTATCAGTGGGAACAGGATTTTTTAACCACAGAAGCCTTTACACCCTTAGGCCCTTGAGAAATAGTTTCTGGGTCCGCCCTAGGACTCTTAAACAAATATTTATGAGCTTGGGCACCCTATAATACCTATCAGGCTTAACAGGAGCAGGAGGCAAAGAATCAGGGTTCAGGAAGCCTCTGCAAAAACATCTTCCACCACATTCAACACAGGAGGAATAGCTAAAGGCCTATGCTGGGGTAAAACAAGAACTCCCTAAGCCTTTTCCTGGAATCAGAGTAATCCTGGCCTTCCCATTTAAAGTGCTCCCTCATGGAATGCAAAGTCTCTGAAAATGAGAAATCCTCAGGCGGAGAAGCTGTAGGAGTGGAATCATCCACATCAGAATCAGAATAAGTGGGATACTCCTGCATCTCTTCCACAGAAGATTCTGAAGCCTCTGAACACTGTTCAAAACTATCAAACTCGGTTCCACCCTAGGCCTCTTATCAGGGGGCATAGAACCCCTAATCATAGTAATCAAATCTTCTGCCATTTTAAGCATATGTTTCTTAGGTACAGAACCCGAAATGCTAGGAGAAGCCCCCACTAAAGCTGAACTAGGCCTACCTCTTAAAGAAGTTTAGGCAACAGAAGGAGAGGCTCTAACTACCTTGGGAAGAGAGGGAAGAACAGTCACCTGAGAAGCCCCCTCAGCCTGGCCTACCTCCTGAGAAGGCACATCCTGTAAGAGTATAGTTTTCTGCCTGGGACTCCATGGAAACTCCTGGCAAAACCTCCGGCTCCACTGAGCCTTCTAAAGAACCGACGTCCGGGACTGCCGGTTCCTCAACCCTAGGCTTCACTGTTTATCCTTGCGCTTCTTGGAGGCGTCGGAGCATCCGGCATTTTATAATTGCAACGCTTCCCAAACACTAACCTGGCACAGTCTAACCTCCTCTTAATAGTGCGTTTGTTAAACCTAGCACAAGAGCGGCAACCAACAACGTCGTGCTCAGGCCCTAAGCAAGGTATACACAAGGTATGACAATCCCTATGCGGTATCTGTTTCCACAAGAAATACAGTTATTCACTTTTTCTGACATCCGGTAAATACTGAGGCAAGAAAAACCAAAATGTTCCCAACGGGTACTTAGCCAACTCTGTTTCGGTCTGAAACTCCGGTTTGGAAATATTTCAACGCCAACCTGCACTCGCAAAACTGCTTCTGCATCGGACCATGCGGCAAAAAAGACTGAGGATATGACGTCGGTCATGCGCATTAGTACCCTGACGTACTGACGTCAGTCTAATGCGCCCTGACCGACGTCAGCCTTATACTCTGGTATTCGGGCCGACTGGACGCGGACTATACCCAATAGTCAGGACTGCAGCAATGGAAGACGAAGAACATCAACCAACCACCCCTGCACTTAATCATATTTACAATATTTACAATATTCACAACCCAAACCACACAACCACCTCGAACTACAGAGGGGAAGGAGGGAGGGTAAATTGGACTGCAGCAATGTGGATCTTCGAACATCTACATTTATGGTAGGTACAAAACTGTACTATGTTCTTCATCTCACATTGCTGCAGTCCTTACATATGGGTAGAATCCCAAAGCAGAGGAAGGGAGGATGGCAAAACTATAAAGCATTAGGAGCTGCCAAAATGCCCTGTAAAATTGCATTGGCAAAACCAGCCCTAGATTTAGAGTAAAGTGGAAGGTGGTAATGCTTAGAGAAAGTATGCACTGAACTCCAAGTAGCTGCCTCCAAAATATCCTTAGTAGCCACCCCTTAAAAGCTGTAGAAGTGGCAGTAGCCCTAGTGGAATGAGGCCTAATCCCAGCTGGAATCTCCTTACCATGATGGGAATAACAGAAAGCAATACAAAAACCAATCCACTTAGAAAAGTCTGTTTTGAAACAGGTTTGCCCTGAGAACCCAAAGCAAAAGAAACAAACAACTGCTGAGACTGCCTGCACCCTTTAGTTCTGCTCAAATAATATCGCAACTGTCTGTGTACATCCAAAGTGTGCAAAATCTTTTCCCCTTTATTTTGGGGGTTTGCATAAAAAGTAGGTAAATGAATAGTTTGGTTTAAAGCCACACTAGAAACCACTTTAGGCATAAAGGAAGGGTTAGTGCAAAGATACCCTGTCCTTGTGGAAAATTAGGAAAGGCTCAACCGCCATAAGGGCCTGTAATTCAGAAACCCTTCTCGCAGAGGTAATGGCCAACAAAAAAGCAGTCTTCCATGATAAATATTTCAACTCGGCAGTCGCTGCAAGCTCAAAAGGTTGTAGAGTGAGTTTCTCCAACACAAAATTGAGATCCCAAGCAGGAGTAGGAGCTCTACGTGGGGGTCTTATATTCTTTGCCCTCTAAGGAATTGCTTAAACAAAGGATGAGAAAATAATGGTGGGTCACAGTCATAGTGAGCAGAAATTGCTGCAGCATGAACCTTAATAGAGGAGAAGGACAAACCTTTGCCCAGTAACTCAGTAAGGTATTGAAGAGCAACACTTAAATTAGGTTTAGAAACATCAAAGTCCTTTGCTGTACTCCAAAATAAAAATCTCCTCCATTTATCTGCGTACACCTTCCTTGTACTAGGTCTTCTGGCCTCCAAAATAACATTCAAAACTTGTTGTGGAAGCTGAGACCCTCCAGGGTTTAAAACAGAATATGCCAGGCTGTTAGATGGAGAGAGTGAAGTTTGACATTGAGTAAATGACTGTTCTCCTGAGACAGCAGGTGAGGAATCGAAGGCAAAGGCCATGGAGGCTCCTGTACCAGACTTCTCAGTAATGGGTACCAGTGCTGTCGAGGCCAATCCGGAGCTATTAAGATCATGTTTGGCTTGTCCTGTCTGACCTTCAGGAGTACCTTTGGGAGGAGAGGCAGAAGTGGAAAGGCATACACATGAAGATTGCTCCAATTGAATGAGAGAGCATCCACTTTCCAAGCTGTGGGATGAAACCTTTTTGTGCAAAACTTTGTCAGCTGGTAATTTAGTGGAGAAGCGAACAGATCTATGTCTGGAGTTCCCCATAACACTGTCAATTTCCGAAATACATGAGGATCCAATTTCCACTCGTGGGGATCCATAATTCGTCTGCTCAACACATCTGCTAAGGAGTTCTGTGCTCCTGGCAGAAACCTTGCCTGAAGATTTAGCTGTAAACTGAGAGCAGTCTCCCACAAAATCATTGCTTGTCTGCATAGAGGATATGAATGCATTCCCCCTTGCTTGTTGATGTACCATATGACAGTTGTGTTGTCTGTTAGAATCAACACCTGCCCTGGAAGAAGTAAATCCTTGAAAGCTATCAATGCAAATTGGACTGCTAACATCTCCTTCAAGTTGATATGTAGATGTTGAAGTCTGGCAGGCCACATGTCTTGTACCCATTTTCCATTTAGATGAGCTCCCCAAGCTTTGTCTGAGGCATCTGTCGTTAGAATCTGACTCGCCTTTGGCCGGGTCACAGAGAGTCCCTTGTTTAGGTGACATTCCTGAGCCCACCACAAAAATTCCTTTTGAATGCAAGGTATTATCTGAATGACAGTGTCCATATCTTGGCAGTGCTGTGTCCATACATTTTGAGATACCATTGTAGCTTCCTCATATGCAGTTTGGCATTGGGAAGTACCAGAATACAAGATGCCATGAACCCCAAGGCTTGAAGGACTGTCCTTGCAGTCAGCCTGGACTGACGAGACAATTGGTGGAAGTAAAGAAAGATTCTTTTGTTTGTCCGGGGTCAAAAGGCCATCTGGGCTGCTGTATTCAGTCTCACACCCAGAAAGCACATGTCCTGAGAGGGTACTAGACTGGACTTTATTTCGTTCACAGAATACCCCAGGCATCTTAACACTGCCATCACATACTGTAAATGATGAAGAAGTTAGTCCTTTCCTTGGGCCAGAATCAGGCAATCGTCCAAATAAGGATAGATTTGTATTCCTCTTAGCCTGAAGAAAGCTACCACTGGAGCCAGAACCTTCGTGAACACTCTGGGCAGTAGATAAGCCAAAGGGCAATGCAGAGAACTGATAATGAGAAGTCCCAGCCCGCAGATACTTGCTGCAACTGAGCCTGAGAGGAACATGAAGGTAAGCCTCCTTGAGATCCAGAGTCACCATCCAGTGATCTTTGCCCAGCAGAGGTAAAAGCTGTTGTAACGTCAACATTTTGAACTTGGGAATGTCCAGATATGTGTTGAGGATAGATAAATCCAAAATTGGTCTCCACGTGTTCCCTTTCTTTGGAACTAGAAACAGGCGAGAATAAAATCCTAGGCCCACTTCTGGCAGAGGGACCGGTTGTATGGCCCCTATTTGAAGTAGTAGAGAAATTTGTTTGTGAGCCTCTAGTCTTTGCTGAGGAGGAACGTCCGGCATGCCTTTGAAAGGAGGCAAGGTATGGAAATAAAACTTGTAACCTTGGTGTATGATATCCAATACCCATTTGTCTTGGGTAATCAAAATCCAATTTTCCTTGAAGAGAGTCAACCTTCCTCCCAAAGGTGCTGCCAGGCAAGAAGGATCTGGCAGCTGAAAAGGTAGGTCATTGGGCCTGTTTCCGAAAGGACTGGCCCCTGCCCTCACCGAAGATTGTGCAGGTGAACTCCCTGTTCTCGTCCTGAAAGAACTCTGAGCTCTGCCCCTACCACGTCTAGATCTACCCCTAGACTGAGAATCATAAGAAGGATACGTCCACCCCTTAGCAGGCCAATTCCTACTAAACTGGAGGCTGAACTTGCAAAAATCTTTAACTGCCTGCATTGACTTAGCCTTGTCTTCCATTTTCTTCAAGACTGTCTCCACACGTGAACCATACTGCACATCTGACTGCAAAGGAGCATCCAAAATCCTTGTCTTAACATGGTCAGATAAATTCTGATCCTTCAGCCAGGCATGCCTGCGAAGAACAGAACCAGTGGGAGCGACCCAAGAGCAGGGCTGCAGAGCATCAAAACCACATTGTAATGAATGCTTACCCACCTGTTCAGAGACATGCACCAAATCTTGTAATTCTTTACACTCAATGCCTTCCAGAGCATCCACCTTAGACTTCAATTGAGAAAGAAGAAAGTTTTGATATTTCAACATATGAAACTGGCAAGTCAAAGCCCTCATAGCTAAGGTAGAAGATGTATAGACCTTCTTTCCCCATCTATCCAAAGCTCTGGCCTCTTTATCTAGAGGAACCGGATTTTTACAACAGAGGCCTTGACACCCTTAGGTCCCTGACTAATAGTTTCTGGGTCCCCTAGGACTCTTATAAAGATATTTATGAGCCTCAGGCACCCTGTAATACCTATCCGGTTTAACAGGAGCAGGAGGCAGAGAATCAGGATTAAGTGAAGCCTCTGCAAACACATCTTCCACAACATCCAGAACAGGGGTATAGCCAAGGGCCTATGTTGGGGTAAAAGCAAAAATTCCTAAGCCTTTTCCGAGAATCAGAGAAGTCCTGACCTTCCCACTTAAAATGTTCCCTCATAGAATGAAGTGTCTCTGAAAAAGAAAAATCCTCTGGAGGAGAAGCAGAAGGAGTGGAATCATCTGCATCAGAATCAGAATAAGGAGAGTACTCCTGCAAGTCTTCAGCCGAAGACTCTGAAACATCGAAGCCTGCTCAAAACTTCCCAACTCTGGCTCCACCTAGGCCTCTTATCAGGAGGGCAAAGAACCTCTAATCAGAGTAATCAAATCTTCTGCCATTTTAAGCATGTGCTTCTTGGGCACAGACCCTGCTGAACTAGGAGTGACACCAACAGAAGCTAAACCTGGCCTGCCTCTGGGAGAAGCCTTGGAAACAGAAGGAGAGGGCCTAACCACCCTAGAAAGTGAGGGAGTACAGTAACCTGAGAAGCCCCTTCAGCCTGACCTGCCTCCTGAGAGGCCACATCCTGCAAAATCAAAGTCTCCCCCTGAGACTCCAGAGAAGTCTCCGTCGGAACCACCGGTTCCACTGAAGCCTCTAAAGAACCGGCGTCCGGAACGGATGACTCATCTTGCCTGGGTTTAACTGATTTGTCTTTGCGCTTCTAGAAGCGGAGAATCCGACGGCATATTATAATTGCACCGCTTCCCGAAGACCAGCCTAGCACAATCTAACCTTTGCTTAATAGTGCGCTTATTAAACCTAGCACAAAATTGACACTCAACAACGTTGTGCTCAGGCCCCAAACAAGGAATACACAAAGAATGATAATCCCTATGCGGTATCTGTTTCCCACAAGAAATACAGTTATTCACTTTTTCTGACATCCGGTAAAACACTGAAGCAAGAAAAACAAAAATATTCCCCAGGGTACTTAGCCAACTTGGATTCGGTCTGAAACTCAACTTCGAAAATTTCAGAACGCGGCACTTGCAACGCTGCTTCTGCATCGGACCATGCGGCAAAAAAGACTGGGGATATGACGTCGGTCATGCGCATTTGTACCCTGACATTCTGATGTCAGTTTTAAGCGCCTTGACCGACGTCAGCCTAATACTTTGGTATTCGGGCCGACCGAGGACAGCGGACTACCCATATGTAAGGACTGCAGCAATGTGAGATGAAGAACATCTGCAATAAGGAGAAAATTATAAAAATTATTATGTGTACTATACATATATACACACATACACAAATCTATATCTATCTATATAATGGGACAACCTCGACCTAACGAAATTACGTTTCAATGAAACGTAATTAGGTGACCCCTTTTTCCCGAAACTGCATTTTTTTGAAAATGCAGTTTCACGAAAAATCAACATAGCGAACAGCAACAGAGGTTGCTGCTTAGGTCACGGCACAGCGGGGATAAGGGGATATTCCCTTTTCCCCACTGTAGTACAATCTCGGAGTGAGAATATAGTGACAATATACACAAGAAGTGGGTGTGTGTTTTGTTATTTTTCATTTAGTTGATTTTTCACGAAACTGCACTTTCGGAAAAATGCAGTTTCGGGAAAAAGTAGTCACCTAATTATGTTTCGTTGAAATGTAACTTTGTTGGGTCAAGGTAGACCCAGATATACATATATGTATATGTATATGTGTACGCAAGCGCGCGCCTATATATACATGACAATACATTTTGTTTCAACCATCTGGATATGTTATACTACAAATGTACTATTACTGTGGAGAATTTCAAATAATAATCAAATGAGTGGAAATGTTCTTTTCCTAAAATGCAGAATATATCAGTTCTCAGCTTCCTTTTAAAAATAGCCATTGCAAAACACCAGTAGGATGTCAAAAAATTATGGTAGTTGCGGAACACACTAATCATATTTCCTTTATGCAAAGGATGCACAGTCCTTTAATGAAGAAGTGTGTCTTATTTTCCCCAACCACTACCATTTAAAATTCTAAATAATGCAAATATTTGCATTTAACAATGTTACGGGCATAATGGTTGAGCCTTGCGGTCCTTATCAGTTGTCAGATATCTGTTTTTAGACCACAACATTAACTAGGATCCAGAAACTGAGGTTTAATAACTTCACTTATCTGGCAGCACAAACAGATGCAACCTAGAACAAGGATGTGGGTTTTAAGCAAATGTCAACCAGTTTAAAAATAAAGCAAACAAAAAATAAGACAGAAAGATCAATGTAGAAAACATATATGCATCACAAAGCATAGTGAAATACTCTTACCATGTTATTTATTACCTTTTGCTGACTGTACTGCTCTCACTAGGTCTACAACCTGTTGGCAGGGCAGACCTCAGGTAGTACTTCAGTGAATTAGGGAAAATGAACATGATAATAGAAAAAAAAATCCCTTATTCTCCTCAAAAAAACTTTGTAATAGCTTTTTCCAAGGCTGACAATGTCATACTAAAAGATAATGAACAGCGCAGATCTTAGGATCATAACCTCATAGGAATTACAATGCAGTTCAGTATCGAGGCCATATATGTCTTGCCAGTTTCCACCTTCAGGTTGTACACCCCCTTCTCAAGCAGGGCTAGGCCAGTCAAAGCTGTGGTAAATTTGTGGGTACCCATGCAGCCATCTAGGTTCCACTTGATGATCCAAAGAGGCAGTGTGTTACAGAGGTGGGAGAGTGCTGTGTGATGTCCATCTCTACACTGCATTTCATTTAGCTATTGGTACAAAAGTAACGTCTTCTGTGCGGAAACATGTGTGAATGGCCTACCTTCGTTGAAGGTTGTGCGTCAGGGCCGGCAACACAGCATGTAAAAATCTACTGCCAATCATTAGCGGACCGGAGTTCTGCTGTGGCAACCCCTAACCGGGAAAAGCCGAAAGACACAACATTGGTGCAAAAGTAGGTTTCTAGTACTACTGGAATTATTTGACTTGCAGAGTTACAGATGCTCCAAGACTACTAGGTCTCTAATGGTACAAGAAGCTAGGCATAAATCAACTCTCAAGAGTTTGTAAGGCAATGAACACAGGGACAGTACTTCCAGCCATTTGAGACACCTCAGGGTCTTTAAGCTGGTGATCTTTAGCCAAGAACCTCTGGGGTATTTCTAGTTGCTTTAGGTGTCCAATCAGGTACATTCCAAAGGGGATGTTATTCTTCATATATGGCCTTATCAATGCCAAACACTAGGAAATGATGACCTTTTTAAATCTGGATGATATTCTCTTGGCAATTAGCTGCACCAAGTTGAAGGCTTTTTTTTTTTTTTTTAAAGTGTTGTCTTGTGATAACTGAAGGAGAGGTGATTATCAACCCATGTTCCGAGGTCCGTAACTATATTTTTGTTTTGTAGCTGGGTATTGTCAACACTGTATGATGAAGGATGTGTTCACCAAATGTGACAATATTGTATGCACTTTTTTGTCTTTAGTTTCAGCCCATTTTCAATACACCAGTTATTTAAAAATGTGAGTTCTTGTTGGAGGGTATGGTATCAGAGGGCGATTTGGCAATAACCCCTAGTTTTCAGTCATTTACAGACTTAGCTGAAGGTCTTGATTCACTCTCCAAAGTTCAGCAGGCTGCATGTCAAAAAAAGGAGGGATCCTAATACAACAATGTTAACTTTCACGATATCTGATGAGGGCCTATAACTTGAACTATGTGGCTCCTGTAATTTTGCAAGTTCTCTGCTTCTAATTACATAGGGATGTATTTTTAAAACATTTGGCTTATTTGCAATGCCCACATGGAGTACAGACTTTAAAGCATTGGCCAGGTCAAGATAATATTGTGACCACTTTCAACAACCTGTGTGACCCTCTCAAAGAAGCTTATCAGGTCTTTATACAAAATCTTCCTTGACAAAGGCAAACTGCAAAGGACTGCGCCTAATACAATTGTTGACATCATAGTTTATGAGGACATTTATAATATGGACCATGGCTTTACATATGATGCTTGTCAGACTAAGGGGGCTATAATTTCCTGATGGCAAAAAAATTGAGGAGTGGTTCTGTAAGGAAATGCTTAAAGCTGTTTATAAAAACATGTACACTGCCAGGCCCCTTAAAAGAAGTAATTTTGGCCTGGATGTCTCGGGGAAGGGAGAGGTGTCAGGTTAGCACTGAATCTATTTTTGCTGGTACATTGGCAAAGCCAGCTGGGTCTAAATGGCAGGAGCCATTCTGAATAAGTTCAAAGCACGTTTAGGTGTTATTCCTTAGTTTCCCAATATAGATGAAGAAAGGTGTATAAAACTGTCCTTAGGATAGCATGTGAAGCTAAGTTCAAAGGAAGCTTTAGTAGACCTTCCAGTATTTTCCATTTTTTTACTGGCATTTTGATACTAGATTTAATATGAGGGATTTCAGATCTGTAGTACAGTTTTAGGAGTCTTATTTTCTTTTGTTGTAAACTACTTATGTTAGCAGACAAACAGGATGATTTGTTTTTGAATTTCCACATTATATTTAGCTCCGGTTTGGAACGACCAATTCTATGCATTCATCTAGATGGGCTAGCAGCTGTATCAACATTGCAGCTGTTGTTGCTACAAGTGAATTTAGAAAGCTCAACACAAAACTGGATGAGGTTAGCAGCTTTGAACTCTTTGAAAAGAGAGATTTGCTGCAAAGGCTTTATATATTTTAAAAAAGTCACAAGTCTATCATCAGAGTTAACCAGGGATGGAGACACTACAGCCATAACATATCAAGAGGAAGTGCCTGCAAGGACAAGATCAAGAATATAGGATGTCCTCTAGTGTGTGTGGTGAAGTACAGTTTTGTATACGAACTTACCAAAAAAAAAAAATAGATGTGCAACTAGACCACTTCTGCAGTAGCCTAAGCTACATGGGACATCTCGCCAATCGGACCAGCTGGACAGCTTTCAAATGTTTAGGGTGCCTTGCATGCACCCTAACTACTGCCATGCAGAAGGAAAGTAGTATAAAGTCATTCACTAGGATGCCAGAACTTCACAGCTTTCTTGCCTCTGGAAAAGTGGACAACAGCCCTGCCAAATAGGGTCCACACCAATAAAAATCACACACTGTGGTATAATATAAAAAAAAAAAACAGGAGGATGGAGGGAGTGGCAGTGATCTATTTGAACATCTACTCTTATGGTAAGTTTACTTACACAACCATACCATGTTCAAAATTAAATCATTAAATGACTACTGCAACAACCTAAGCTATATGTGATGAATTCCAAAGCTCATTCTACAAGACAGTAGGAAGACATACCACAGTCCAAGAGAACTAGATCAGTTTTAGAAAAGACTACTCCGGACTAGAGCAGGAATCCAGCTGGTAATGCTTGCTAAATGTGTATACAGATGACCAAGTTGCTCTAGTATACTTTTAGAGCCCGCCCATTTCAAAAATGCCTCAAAAATAGCCAAAGCCATGGTAGACTGAGCCCTGACTGTGCATGGGTGTGTCTTACTATGGTGAGAACAACAAAAGGCAATAGCATGGGAAAACCATTTAGAAACTGTCCATTTTGACACTGCTTGTCTCTTTCTTCTTACCTTAATAGGAAATAAACAGCTGGTCAGCAATCCAGAATGTTTTAGTTCTGTCAATATAGTATATGCTTTGCCTATGGACACCTAGAAATGTAGAAATCTTAATCCATCATTTTTAGGCTCTGGAAAGAAAAAGTACAGTTGTTTACACTTATCATAGATGTGGATGTGCGAGTGTATTCACTGTTGCAGTCATTACATTTGGGTAATCTGCTGGCAGGTTGCCCTCAGTCGGCCTGATTAACAAAGTCTTGGGTCCTGTTTCGGTTGCTGTCCCTTCTTCCATGACGTCAGGGGTATAAAACATGCAGCTGACGCCATTACATCAGTTTTTCTTGCCCCAGATGTCAGGTGGCCCCCAAATGGGGAGCAAAAAAAATTAAAAACACAAAAATATACCTCCAACCAAAAGCAAATACACCAAAAAGGCTTTTAAGCATAGTAAAAGAAAGTAGAGGTATAGCCAGAGAAAAACAGGGGGCTGGAGGGAGGGTAACCAGGACTGCAACAATGAATACACTCGAACATCTATATTTATGGTAAGTGTACACAAGTGTACTATGTTCTTCGTGTTTCACTGTTGCAGTCATTACATTTGGGTAGATTCCCAAAGCTATGGTTGGGTGGAGGAATTTATACAGCATTAGGACCAGCTATAAGGCCCTGCAAGACAGCAGTGGCAAAGCCAGCTCTGGATTTAGAGAAAATTGGTAAATGATAATGCTTGCTGAAAGTATGTACAGAACTCCAGGTAGCAGGTTCTAGAATATCCCTAGTAGGAACAACTCTGAGAAAGGCTGCAGAAGTAGATGCAGCCCTGGTGGAATGAGATCTGAATATCCCTAGTAGGAACAACTCTGAGAAAGGCTGCAGAAGTAGATGCAGCCCTGGTGGAATGAGATCTGATCCCCTGGAGGATAGGTTTTCCGTGGTGCTTATAGCAAAAATGAATGCAATGGCTTATCCATTTAGAAATTATTTGTTTTGAAATAGCCTTGCCCTCTGCCCCAGCAGCAAATGCTACTAGCAATTGTTCCGATTTTCTTCGAAATTTAGTTCTATCCAAGTAGAATCTAAGTTGTCTGTGCACGTCCAAGAAATGCAGAATCCATTCCCCTTTGCTCTGTGGATTGGGATAAAAGGTTGGCGAATGAATGGTTTTATTAAGAGCCACAATGGAAACCACCTTGGGCATGAAGGATGGATTGGTCCTCAGGGATACCCTGTCCGCATGAAAGATGATGAAAGGCTCCACTGCCATAAGGGCCTGTAATTCAGATATCCTTCTAGCTGAAGTGATTGCTAAAAGGAAGGCTGCTTTCCAAGAAAGAAATTTAAGTCGCAGTAGCAGCTGGCTCGAATGGAGGTAGAGTAAGTTTCTCCAATACAAAGTTAAGGTCCCAGGCAGGAGTCGGAGCTCTCCTGGGTGCTCTCAAGTTTTTGGCCCCTCTGAGGTGCTGCTTGAGCAGAGGATGAGAGAAGAGGGGAAGTTCTGTGTTATAATGAGCTGAAATGGCTGAGCGTGAATTTTAATGGAGGAAAAAGACAGGCCCTTGTGAAGCATCTCAGTCAAGTATTGCAAAATCTGAGGTAAATTGGGCGCTGCCGTGCTCATCCCTAAAGATTGGTTCCAGGCACAGAATCTTTTCCATTTGTCAGCATAAGATTTTCTAGTATTAGGTCTTCTCACCTCGAAGATGACATCCATCACAGGTTTGCTGAGGGATGCTAAGGGTGAATTTAAGTGATTAGCCAAGCTGCAAGGTTCAATGTTGGGAGCTGAGGGTGCAGAATTTGGTTCTCCTGCTGAGACAGCAAGGAAGGTGTCTGAGGTAGGTGCCAGGGAGATATTCGGGACACACTGCGCAGGAGTGGGTACCAGTGTTGGCGTGGCCAGTCTGGAGCAATCAAAATAATTCTTGCTTTGTCCTGTTTGACTTTTAGCAGAACTTTGGAGAGCAGAGGCAGAGGGGGAAAGGCACAGACTGATAGGTTTTTCCAGCTGAAGGACAGAGCATCCACTTTCAAGGCTTTTTGTGGGGAATCCTTGTGCAAAATTTGTCCAACTGATAGTTCTGGGGGGAGGCAAATAGATCTATGTCTAGGCTCCCCCATTTGCTTGTCAACATGTTGAAAATTTGTGGTTCCAGTTTCCACTCGTGTGGGTCTATGAGATTTCTTAGTCCGTCTGCCAGTGTATTCAATTTTCCTGGCAGGAACTGAGCTTGTAGGTGAACTTGGTAACTCAAGGCCGTGTTCCACAATGCCATGGCTACTCTGTAGAGGGGGTAGAAATGTGTACCCCCCTGCTTGTTTATGTACCACATAACCATGGTGTTGTCCGTCTTTACCATTAGTTGTCCTGGAAGAATATAGTCCTTGAAGGCTGTCCGAGCATTCTGTACAGCTAACATTTCTTTTTGATTAATATGTAGGTGCATTTGATTTGGGTTCCATTTGCCCTGAATGCACTTCCCTGACAGGTGAGCACCCCATGCATAGTCTGATGAGTCTGTAGTTAGGGTTTGGGCGGCAGGTGGTAGTGTGAATGGCAGTCCCTTGTTTTGGTGGCAGGCCTCTGCCCACCATAGAAACTCCAGGTGTAGGCAAGGTATGATAGGAGTCATTGTTTCCAGGCTGTGACAATGTTGACTCCATAGACTTTTTAAAGTACCACTGAAGTTTCCTCACATGCAGTCTTGCATATGGAACTAGAAGAAAGCAGGAGGCCATGAACCTCAAGGCTTGCAGTATTTGTCTTGCAGATAGCAGGGTTTTTGTGGCCACTTGTTTGAAGTAAGTTACCAAATGAATTTGCTTTTCTGGTGTGAGGAAAGCCATCTGGGCAGTTGTATTCAAGCTTGCACCCAGGAATATAATCTGTTGAGAGGGTACCAGTTGTGATTTATTTTCGTTTATGGTGTACCCCAGAGAAGTTAGAACCCTTTTTACAAACGCCAGATGATTTAGAAGTATGGCCTGGTTTTCTGCCTGAATTAGGCAATCAACCAGGTATGGATATATTTGAATATTTATTTGCCTGCAAAATGCAATTACTGGAGCCAGGCACTTTGTGAATACCCTGGGCGCAGTAAACAAGCCAAAGGCCAAATAACCTTTTCTTGAGGCACAACACGACAATAAGAAGCTTGACCTTTTATTAAACACAGTGAACTAAATAACAAAAACAATAAAACATCCAGTAAGTGCTTTCACATTCCCTGTGATTGAGTTTGTATATAAGAACATTAGGCTAGGTGATCATAGAAACTACTCTGAAAAAGAGAGACAAGGTGGAGCATGAGGCTACAAGCAGACAGACGATCTGGTTTGAATGACAGGGTGTCCATGAAACCATTCTTGATAGCAAGGGACAACAAGCATTAACATTGTTTATAAGCTATTAGTCTAGCGTTTTTCAGGATGGCTCACAAATCTATTAATAAACAACATATATATTTGATATATTTTATATTTTTATAGTATACATTTATACATAAGCAAATGTTTTTTTTAAATAGTGGAACATATAGTTTGAGATGTTTTTAAGCTGCATGAGGTTGAAGTATCTATTATAAATTAAATATTTGTTTTTAATATAAAGAATCACAGAGGTTTTGAACATGAATTTCAGCTAGCAATTTTTTAGTTAATTTTTTAATCAATTAAGCACTGATGTCATCAAGTAAGGAACAATAATGATTTGTTGATGAAGTAACAGTAAAGGTATTTAAATGTAGAAATGGCTTAGCTTTTTTAACAGTCTGATGAAGCATTCAAGAGAATGTGAAAGCGCTTACTGGATGTTTTATTGTTTTTGTTCTTTAGTTCAGTGTGTTTAATAAAAGGTCAAGCTTCTTATTGTCGTGTTGTGCCTCAAGAAAAGGTTATTTGGATTTTGAAACTACATTTTGCTCAAGACACTTTACCCTTTGTGGTTGATTCGTTTTGCTAAACAAGCCAAAGGGCAGTGCAGAGAACTGATAATGCAAGTAGCCTGCTTTAAAGCGTAGGTATCTTCTGCAAAATTCCCTGATTGGGATATGCAGGTAAGCTTCTTTTAAATCTAGAGTTGCCAACCAGGCATCTTTGCCTAGCATTGGAAGTAACTGGTGAAGAGTCAGCATCTTGAATTTTGGAATGTCCAGAAAGGTGTTTAGAATAGACAGGTCCAGAATTGGACGCCATGATTTGTCTTTTCTAGGTACCAGGAAAAGCCTGGAATAGAAACCTTGTCCCTTTTCCTCTTCTGGTACCGGTTGAATAGCCCCCATGTTTAAGAGGGAAAGTACTTGTCTTTGAGTCTCTGTCCACTGATTTGGGGGCAGGTCTGGCCACCCGTTTGGTGTTGACAATGTGTGAAAATGAAATCTGTATCCCTGGGACACTATACTTTAAACCCATTTGTCCTGGGTTATGAGTTCCCAGTTTTTTGCATGAAGAGCAATTTTCCCCCCCAAAGGGGTGGCTAAAAGGTAAGTGCTTGTTAAGTTTAAAGGAACGTCATTGAGACTGTTTACCATAGGGGGGTGTCTTGTTATTTCCAGATTTGGAAGTGGAGGCCCCCACTGCTTACTTCTGAGAGTCCCCTGGGACTGAAACCTGGTGCTTTTGGTGTGTCTGGGTTTGGCTTGAGAGGGTCTGGAAGGAGCTGGAAAGGACCAATTCTTAGTAGGCCAGTGCCTCCTAAATCTTGGTGGTTGCACTTGTAAGAAATCTTTTACAGTTTTGCACAGATTTAGCTTTATCTTCCATCTTTTTTAGTACTTCTTCAGCCATATTGCCAAACAGGCGGTCCTGATTTAAAGGAGCATCCAACAATTTTGCTTTAACATGATCAGGCAGAGATTGCTCCTTAAGCCAAGCATGCCTTCTAAGCACAGATCCAGTAACAGCAGCCCTGCAAGAGGCCTCTAAAGAATCAAAACCACACTGCAAAGTAGGTTTTCCAACTTGTTCAGCAGAATGCAATAAATCCTGTAAATCTTTATTTTCCACACAGTCAGAAATCAATATCATTTTCTGTTTAAGCAGTCCAATAATATGCTGTTGATATTTTAACATATGAAATTGAGTTTAAAGCCCTGACTGCAAAGGTTGCAGAAGTATAAACCTTTTTACCTCATCTACCCAGCACCCTGGAGTCTCTATCAGAAGGGGTAGGATTTTTAGCAGTAGAAGCCTTAATGCCCATGGGCCCCTGAGAAATGGTTTCTGGATCTGCAACAGGATTTTTGAAAAGGAACTTGTGGGACTCAAGAACCCTGTAGTATCTGTCAGGTTTACTAGGAGCCGGAGGCAGGGAATCAGGGGCCATATTGGATTCCGAAAACACATCATCGACAATGTCTAGTACAGGAGGTGTAGCCAAAGGCCTATGCTGAGGTAGAAGGAGGAAATCCCTAAGCCTCTTTTTTGATTCAGAAAATTCCTCACTTTCCCACTGGAAATGTTCCCGTAAGGTATGTAAAGTTTCCCCAAATGAAAAGTCCTCAGAGGGGGAAGCAGAGGGAATAGACTCCTCTGCATCAGAATCCTCATAAGTAGGTATGGACAAATCCATGTCATTAGAAGAATCAGAAGAAACGGAGTCCTGATCAGAAGATTCATAGTCAAGCTCAGCCCTAGGCCTCTTAGAAGGGGGGGGGGTTGACTATCCCTGATTAGAGTAATAAGATCTTCAGCCATTCTTAGGGGCCTGAACATGTGGCCTGGATGTCGGTTTTTTAGACATTGATCGAGATTTACGCCTTAGTATAGAAGGTGGAGTCGGTTTAATATACAAGTCTGTAGGCCTGAATACACCCACAGAAGCCGATGCCTGCACAGTGGCTCCAAACTCATCCAAGGTAGAGACATCCACGGCTTCCATAGATGAAGCATCTCAGGGCATACCGGACTCTGAATGGGTCTCAGTAGAGGCCTGTGAGTCAGACGTAGCAGGTATCAGGGGCTGTGAAAGCACTTCACTGAGTACCGCCGAACTGGTGACTGGTTTAGGAGAAGCATCGTCAGCAGTTTTGGACCTCGATGGCCTGTCTCTGTCTTTTTCTTTGCGTTTTTTCGGAATTCCAGTAGTCGGATGGCTAACCGACGTCATTTCTGGATAATTAAACCGAGAACCAAAATATTTAGAGGCAAAATGTACCGATGACGGATAGTGCGCTGATTAAATAAAGCACAAAACTGACAGCAAGGTACATCGTGGTCAGGGCCTAGGCAAGGAATACAGTACAAATGGAAATCTTTATGAGGTATTTGCTTTCCACAAGTAATGCAATTATTAACCTTTACTGACATCGGTAAGGAGCAAGAAAAATTTCCTCAACGGGGTACTTAACTTTAAGTTGAAGACTTCAGCTCTGAAACTTGAAAACGAAAATTTCAGGGGTCATTTGACCGGCACTTGTGAACTGCTTCTGCTTCGGGCACCGCACGGCAAGAAAGACTGATGTAATGGCAGCTGCATGTTTTATTCCCCACTAAAACATATTCCCACTAATCAGTTCTTTTATAACAATCAACTGTCATTCACTCAACTGATTTTTAAAGTGACAACATTCCTTATACTGTAATTATAACTTTACTAACAACTCTCAGTACTAATTAAAAAATAATTAATATATAATTAATATATTGACATAAAGCTTTTAAAATTTGAGACAAAATATGAGTTCATAACTTCCTTGCCCTTTGCTTTAAAATAGGTAGTAGGGATAAAATGTTAATTAAAACCTGGAGGGTTACTAGCATTCAAAGTTAACTGCCAATACAATTCCCTTGATTCAATCTCATTCCTCCAGTCACCTCCTCTCATATTTTGCCTAACAATGTCTAAAATACCAAACCTGAAACCAAGGAAATTTGGGCAAACCTGTAAATGTTTGTATAGGGCGTTGTTTTTATTATGTGTCTCTATAGCGTAAAAATGTTCGTAAATTCTCATCCTTAAGGGTCTTTCCATCTTCCCTACGTAAAAATTGTGACACCCTAGACATACACTAATATAAACAATACCTTTCGTAAGGCAGTTACCCCCCGCCAACTTCACAACCTGTACTGGATCTCCCAACTTTAGTTCCCTACTATCCAAAATGTAGGAACACTGATGGCATCTGCTACATTTCGTGGTTCTTTTTGGCGAACCTGTATGTAGTGTGGGGTGCTCTAATAAATATTTCATATTTTTGCCCACCCTATTTGTAAAAAGTGGACCTTTTCCCAAAATATTTGTATAATCTTTATTCCCATCCAAAATCACCCAGTTTTTAGATAGTATTCCTTGGATCTTCCTACCAAAAGGATTGAATTCAATAACCATAGAGTGTGTAAACCTATCATTCTTTGTCTCTTTACTAAGATTTTGTGTTGGTTGTTGCTGACCCAACAACAGGATGTATTGTGTACCCCATCCTGCTAACACCTCTCTTTCAATGTTCAAAATCCATTCTTCGGGGTAACCCCTGTTCACAAACATATACTTCAGTTGTGACAACTCATTTTTGAACCCTAACAATTTTGAACACGTCCTTGCACCTCTAATCATCTGTCCACGGACTAAATTCCTTTTGATGTATAAAGGGTGCTGACTTTCAAACCTAAAGAAAATATTAGAATGTGTAGGTTTACGGAAGACCCTGGACTCAAAAACATTTGATTCGTTATCTTTAATCAAACTAACATCTAAATTATCTATACTATAAGGATTATATGTATGTGTAAATTTAAAGAAGTCACTGACATTGTTGATATAACAAAAAAACTCATTAACAACTTCTAAATCACCCTTCCATAAAATAAATACGTCATGCAAATTACGTAAATACAATATCCAGTGTTCTGAGAATTTTGTTCCAAAAATGTACTTCTTTTCTCACATAGTCATCACTAAATTGGCAAAAATCAGGGCACAACTAGGCCCCCCTTAGTTGTTTGTAATACTCTTCCTCAAATACAAAATTGTTATTTTTCAAAACCCATTCCATAATTTCCATCACAAAATTAATCATACTCCCACTCAGCTTACTATGTTCTATTAAAGCCTCTTGAAAAAGTTCCATCCCCATATCATGTGGAATTGAACCAAATAGGTCTACCATGTGAATAGTGGAAACCCTGTGGTGTCATTGAAAAATTCATGTTTGAGTCTTGATAAAAAATCCCCAGAGTCATTTAATACATAGTTAATACTCTTTAATAATCTATCAATAAATACACCCAATGGGTTTATGGAACTATTTTGAGCTGCCACTGCAAGTCTGTATGGGGGATGCTGAATATCTTTGTGTACTTTCGGTATTCCGAACACTGTTGGAATATATGGATATTTGTTTTGTAAAAAAATTAAACAATTCTTCATTTATAACCCCTTGCATCAAACAGTCCTCTAAGAACATTTGTAACCTCCTATGTATAACATTAACTTCATTAACAGGTGCTACTGAGTATTTATCGTATCCTGTAATAAACTAGTGATATCATTCATGTAATCTGTCTTTTCAACTAGTACAATCCCACCCCCTTTGTCCGGCTTCAAAACACGTAAGATGTTAGACTGTCTTAAAGAATTTAAAAGAGTAATTTCATCTCTAGTTAAATTGTAATAATTCTCTTTAAAAGCATGATACCCTGGTTAATTTCTTTGGTACATATCCTGTCGTAATGAGCCAGGACAGGGTTCAGTGGGGGGTTGAAAACACTCTTCTTAAACCTGTTTCTTAGTGATTTGTTCTTTCGTTGTATCTTTAAAAAACAACTGAAGGTTCAATTTCCTCAAACAATTTCAATTCAGTAAGGACCAGGGCTACCCCAGGTTTTTTTGGAGGGAACAAATTTACATCCTTTTTTCAAAAAGGGAAAAATGTATTTTTGTAATAGGTTGTTCAGTATAACTGTAGCAAAACCATTTAAAGTATGTATTATACCCTGCTGGTCAATGATACTCCCATTCCCTGTAACAGATCTCTCTAATACCTGTTGTTGCGATTCCACATGGATCTGGGACCTCTCTGCAACCTCCTCCTGGGTGTCTGATGACCTCCTACAAAATTATTATTATGGTTACGGTCCCTATTTTAATCCTTTTGGATCTCCTCAATGGGGGAAGAAAACCTCATCACTCTCACCATTGTTGTAGCCATTGTTATGCCCTTCCCCATTCAAATGTCTTATTTCCTCATCAACTAAACCCAAATTATTATTGTAATTACCTTCACATTCAACTTCAGTAACTTCTCCAAAATAACTTCTTGGAAGTAAATATGCTTCCTTCTGTCTATATTCTAACTCATCCCTTTTCAACTTACGTTGCTTTCTAGAAGTATTTTCCTTTACCTGCTGTTCTATTTTATTAAAAATATTATCATATTTTGTCTCAAAATGCAGAAAATTAGTGTCATTTAAAATATTATTATTCAATTTGTTCACTTCTTCAAGTAAACAATTAATCTTATTGTTGTTAATTTTAATAATAAAATGGAGCAACTCAATGCCATGTCTATCAAACATATTCAACAATTCATCAAGTTCCTGTTACCCCACTAACAATCCATTCGGAAATTTATACATTCTTAGTCCCTTAGGGAATCCTTTGTACTTTAATACATTCTGCAAGGTATGCATTGTCTACTTGCAAATTACGTACCTTGCACATATTTTGCTCAAAGTCTTTTAAATGTTGTTGAATATCCAAAGTTCTCGATTGCCTTCTTTGGTTAAAAAGTAATGGCTCATCTTGAACCAAACGTTCAAAACATTTCTTACTGCTATCCTCCTGCAACGTATTATCAGTCTCCATTTGTCTGCATGGAATACTGCTAGTTGGCAAGTGAAATCTGTTGCCTACTCGTTCTTCCCCATTCGGGTGAAGTGAACATAAATGTGTTGTCTGTGACGTCTGAGAAGTTGTGGCAAGGGCTGCTGGAACTAGTAGTCTCTTCAAAGTTGTCTGTAGTTGTTGATACTGCAAAGACATTAATTTAATTAATTGCCCGATATTTTCCTCCTTAGGTAAATCAATGTCCATATTGGATATTCCCATTAACTTGGGAGTTAGAACAGGCTCGTTTGAAGATTCCATTAACAGTATCAATACAAACTGGGTAAATCCAACAGAAAAAAGCAAGGCTGTCTGGTCGAACTACTGCTCGATAATAAACCAAACCAAGAAACCAAACAAGCATAAGGACTGGAAAAGCACCAACTATGAAAAAAAACAATCCAAGTCCGAAACAGGCAACCCAAAATGGAGACTCCTTCAGAAGAGTTAATTTATTCTGTACAAATCTCCACACGTCAAGCAGAAATTGTAAAAAATGCAAACAGTTGATGTAAGCAAGTTGATGAAACCTACAGTTCTGAGATTTTCCCCTGCGGGTGCCTGAGACTTGTTCGAAAATCTCAGAAAATGTTCCATGTAAGTTTCCACTTTGCCCTGAGGAAGAAAGACATCAGTAGGGATGTATCAAGTAGACATCCCAGAAATCTTCTAGGAAGAAATGAGAGAAGTTCTCTCTTTGTTAACCTGAAATGCCATGCTGAGAAAGCGGTTTATTACCCAAGACAAAGACTCTAGACAATCAGTGAAGGAATCTGCAAATATCACACAATTGTATAAATATAGGAAAACAGGAATGCACTAAAACCTGCAATGGCAATAATAAGAACCAGGTACTTTGTAGACACTCCTGGAGCTGTAGACAAATCAAAAGGCAAAACACAAAAGTGAAATGTGAACCAGACACAGAAAGGTACAAAAAGCATCTGAAATCTTGATCTGGAATGTGATAAAAAGAAGTTATGTGCTTACCATAGCTTTCCATCTGTGTTGTCCATTTTCATTCTTCCTTAACTAATGGGATCGGATCTGATCCTTGGATCCAACTTGGTCATTTTACTAGCTCGTGGCCACCAACAAACTCTCAAGCTCCTTCCCTACCCATAATGCACCAACCCTAACATTCCTCAGTTCCTGTTTGCAGCTTGACAGGAAGCCTATAAAATAAGTACCATAACTGGAGTTCAATACAAAAGACACAGGAGTCCTGAAGTAGCTCATTCTTGCAGAAGTCAGTTATGAAAAATGGAGGAGGGTGGTGGGTGGGGAGTTCAGGAAGAATGAAAATGGACAACCCAGATGGAACATTATGGTAAGTACATAACTTCTTTATCTGATGTACATTTTCATGTGGGACACAGTCCCCAGCTACCTAAATTCCTGTGGACTCTAAAGAAGGATATTCCTGAGTATGGTTGAGCCAAAGGCTGCTCTTCCCCTCAAGACCAAATCTAGTGTGTAATGAATGATAAAGGTATGAGGAGTTGACCAATCTGCAGCTGTACATAAATCGTCCACAGAAGCTCTAGCCTAGAATAAATCAGAAGTTGCCAAAGATCTGGTTGAATGAGCCTTTAAAGATTTTGGAAAGGGGAGATTAAATTTGTTATGGATAAAGGAGATGCAATTTGTCAGCCATCTAGCTAGAGTTACCTTTGCAACTGATTCACTCATTTTATTATGTGCAAATGAAACAAATAACTGATTTGTCTTTCTAATCTCATTTGTTCTGCCTAGGTAGAAACAGAATTGTCTATGAATATCCAGTAAGTGCGGCATATATTCCCCTTTATTTGTATATTGTGGGAAAAATACTGGCAAGTTAATGGATTGGTTAATGTTGGATTCTGACACCACCTTAGGGTAGGAAGGAAGCATTAGTACATAATGTGACCCTGTCCTTATGAAAAAAACAAATATGGGGGCTTAAAAGATGATGCTTAAAGTTCTGAAATGTTTTAGCAGATGTAATCGCTACTAAAAAGACAGTTTTCTGGGTCAAACATTTAAGATTGCATTTATCTACAGGTTCAAAAGGGACAGCCCATTAAGGCTTGCAGTACCAAATTTAAATCCCATGGTGGCATGGGGTCTTTAAACGGGTGTCTTAGCAGAAGAATACCTTTCAAAAATGCTTTGCACATTTTAGAGGAAGCCAGGGAAGAATTCTGAAATCCCACATGAAAGTTAGAGATTGCAGCAAGTTGAAATTTAATAGCTGATGAGCTAGCACCTTCATTAAACAAACTCATTAAAAATTCTAGAACAGAATGAATTGGAGCTTAGAAAGGGTCTATCTGATTCGGTTCATAGAGAAACCCTATCTTTGTGAAAAATGATGTAAGGGAGCTTAGCTGAAAGAGCCTGGAGTTCAGAAATTCTTTTTGCTGAAGTTATTGCCAGTAGAAAGGCAGTTTTCCATGACAGAAAGTTTTAATAATGTGTTGGATGGTTCATAGGTTTCTGAGTTAAACCCTGAAGAACAACCGTAAAGTCCCAAGGTGCTGAGGGATCCTTTACCAGAGGTCTAAGGACAAAAATGCCTTTCATAAAAAAACTTTACATAATCTAGAGGAAGCCAGGGAGAAAGATTTATTTCCCGAATGGAAATTAGAGATTGCTGCCAACTGAAATTTAATAGTAGAAAAACTGGCTCCTTGATTAAAGAGGGTTGTGATAAAAAGAACTGCAGAAGCTGGGGCTGAAAAAGGGTCGATGTCTTGGTTAGAAACCCACATAGAAAACCTTTTCCATTTGGTCTTATACACTTTCCTGATGGAAGTTTTTTGTGAAGCCAAAATAATGTCACAAACAGGGGAAGACAGCCTGGACTGTTAGAGTATTACTGGAAGAGGAGAAACCATGCAGTTAACCAGAGTGATAGAAGGTTGAGATTTTGAACCCCTAACAAGTGAGACAGGAGATCCTGACATGGGTCTGGTATCCATAGAGGATAACAAAGATGTGACTGTAGGAAGAACCAAACTTGCTGAGGCTAGAATGGAGCAATGAGGATTACACAGCTCTTCAACCTGCTTTCTGTAAAAATTTTAGAATTAGGGGAAGAGGTGGATAGGCATAAAGTAGACTGAAGAGTGCATGAAGCACAGTGTCCCTTGGTGTCTCCCCCTGAGGGAGGATCAGAGCGAAGTACCTGCTGCACTTGTTGATGAAGAGGTAAATAGGTTGCAGCAAGTTTGGCCCAAACACTTGAAGATCACATTCGCTACTGACTGGTTGAGAGACCACTCATGAGGCATCAGAATAGATCTGCTCAGTTTATCTGCCAGCACACTGATTTTCCCTGGAATGTGCACTGCAATTAGAAAGCAGTCTGAAGAGATCGGCCATTCCCACACTCTCACTGCCTCTCTGCACAGGGAAATACAATTGGGTTCCTCCTTGCTTGTTGATGTACCAGACTACCAGCATATTGTCTGTCTGAGTTGCAACAGTCCCCAGAGGGAGAGATACCGGAAATGCCTGCAACACTAAAAGGACTGCTTTCTTCTCTAAAACACTGATATGCAATTTGGTCTCTTGGGGGATACCACATGCCTTGGACCATCTTTCTAAAGAAATGCCCACCACCCCACCCCAACTGGGAGGCATCCATGATCACTGTGGCAACTGGGCTTGGAAGAACAAAGTTTTTGCCCAGAAAAAGGTCATCGGATTGAACACACCAAGAATGTGGTGTATACAGATCGGGGTGAGTTTTATCTGAAAGGACAGTTCCGGATTCAGAATGGATCACTGTACAGCTAAGGTCCACTGGAGAATTTGCATAAAGAAGTGAGTTAAGCAAAGCAATATTATGGCAGGTGACATCGACCCCAGTGCTTGTAGCACTAACTTTGCTGGAGTGAACAGCAGATGCAGGGTGGTATCCAACGAGATGGAGCCCGAATAATGAAAAAATTCTTTACTCAATCCAATGATCAAAATGAAGTACAAATACACATAAAGTCACAGTTTAAAAATGATAAAACAACAAGTTAAGCGCTTTCGTCAATACTCAGACTTCTTCAGAACAGTGAACTGCTGGCTGATAACTCCTTAAATACACACATAGTCAATTAGTAAAATATTACCCCACATCATTTCCTTTCAATTAAGAAACATCACAGGAAGTGTAAGGTAGTAGTGAATACTCCCCCTATTTGCAAGAACACAAAAAGTCAGCTAACCAAATGTTGAATCAATAGTGTCACATATAAAGAATGTTGTAAGGCAAAAAATACCAATGACAATATAAATAAATCATAACATAAATAACTGTTTAAGTTTCAAAAGTGGTGCTATAGAAATTCTATTATTAAGACCTGGAGGGGAGTATGCATTCAGTCTGATCTGCCACTTTAATTCAATGTACTCCAAATATTCCTCAACAGGTCCACCCCTTTGTCCCAAATCAACTTGTTCAAGAATAAAAAAACTAAAACTGTGATTATTTAGGCATATTAATGACCAAAGTAAAGCATTCTTCATATTTTTCTGCTTGATATCATATAAATGTTGGTAGACTCTAATTCTAAAAGCATTTTTTGTTTTCCCCACATAATAACCTTGGCAGTTTTTACATACTGCAATATAAACAACCCCCTTAGTATAGCAAAACATTTTCTTTTTATTAGTAATGGATCCAAAATTCTTAAGTTTAAATTTGTCCGTATCCATCATGAAAGGGCACTGGGGACATCTACCACATTTATACGTGCCACCTCTAGTGAGATTAGGTTTGCCTTTTCAAGTAGTCCTTTTATTGATGTACTCTTTTATAAACTATAGTGGGTCTCTTACCTATCTTGTCCAAGACCCCAATATCATTATCAAAAACCTTCCAATATTTATGTATTATGTATTTGATTTCTTCAAAATCTGCAGAATATGTAAGTGTCAGTGCATGTGTAAAAATAGTATTATTGTGCCTCACATTGTTGTGGTCATCCCTATTGCCCAATAGGGCTCTAAAGTGTCCACTGTTCCTCTTATTTATAACTTCCTGAATGATGTTTGATAGAAAAGGCTCTGGATAACCTCTTCTCTGAAACATATTGGACAAATTGTCACATTCCTTGGTAAAGTCATAAAAGTCAGACACCATCCTGGCCAATCTAACACATTGGCCCTTGACCAGGGCCTTCTTCTGGTGCAAAGGATGTGCACTAGTAAAATGTAATAATGTGTTAGAGTAGGTTGGTTTCCTGTATAGTTGGGAAATAAAACAGTTGTTCACATAATCTTTCTTTATGGTGATGTCCAAATAATGAATATAATCTAGATCCTTGACCATAGTAAATCTCAAAAAAACTGGCGGTACTGTTCATGCACGAAAAGAACCTATTCAAATCTTGTTCTGATTGATTCCAAAACAGGACAATATCATCAAGGTATCGCCCATACAATACCCATGAAGTCCTGAATTCGGAGTTAAAAATGTATTGATCTTCCCAATGTGCTAAGACAATGTTGGCGAAGATTGGTGCACAACATGCACCCATGGCAACTCCAAGCCTTTGTTTAAATAAATGTCCTTCAAATGTAATGAAATTATTTTCCAAAACCATCTCCATACAAGTACGGATGGTCAAGATGGTGTCATGATTCAATGACGAATTACTGCATAGAAACTCATAGAACCAGTCCAGACCTATATCATGTGGTATAACTGAAAACAGGTCACAGACATCAATAGTCACCAGGATGAGGCTACCGTCATACATATTCTGATTGACTTTACCAAGGAAGTCCCATGAGTCCTTAATTATAGTAGTCCAATTATCAAGGACCCCCTTAGTCATACTGTCAATGTATTTTGCTATACTAAATGTTTTGGAGGCTTTGGCATCTACAATGGGTCTTAAAGGTGGACTGTGTATTGATTTGTGAATTTTGGTATTCCAAATATGGTGGGAATCCTGGGATGTTTGGTTAAAATGTAGTTGTGTGTGTCTAGTGTGATTTGTCCATTCAGTAAAAGTTGCTCCAATTCTAAGTCAATGTTACGATATGCTATGTTTAATTCATTTCGTGAGGTCTCAGTGTACACTTTACAATAGTAGAATGTTTGACATATTATATAGTGATCATCAGTATTCATAATAACCAGACCCCCACCCTTGTCCGGTTTCATAAGTCTTATATTAGTCTGATGTAAAATTTCACTCAAAATACCCTTCTCCTCTATTTTTAAATTGACTATGGGTGAGTCATTATGGTTAGGTTGAAAGGTACTTGGTCTCCTAAGGTTTGAGCCATAAGTAAAATTACTATCAGGAAAAAATAAAGCTAGATTTAATTTCCTTGTAAATAGTTTTAACTGCACCATAACATCTACTATGTTGCCCTTGCTAGTAGGCACAAAATTCATACCTTTGGATAGAAAATCGGCCCATTCCCTAGTGACAGTAAGACCACTGTAATTATAAATACTGAAGTCACCCAAATCATTAGTCACAATTGAAAGAATCACATTCTCAGTCTTAGTATGTGATGGGCTGCTTATCTCCGGTAGTTGTTCCATCCCCCCCTCCCCCTCCATGGTGCAGATCGAGGACTGTAATAATTCGACCTCGTCTGTCTTTGGTTGATTAGCCTCTCTGATCTCCTGAGGGGGGTTTGTTCTAAAGGGATTTCCTCTACTTCCTTATCATCATCCTGTGTCTCACAAGCTTGTGTCTCACAAGCTTGCCCTAACGTATAAGTATTGTGATTACCAGTAATTTGATTAAATTGCCCTCTTGGGGGGTCTGGATAAGCCACACCCTTCTCATAATCCATTTTGTCCCTACATAACTTCCTTTCCTTTCTCCCTTTTAAATCACTGAGTTCATTATAGACAGTATCAAACACAGCATTAAAAACATTTTTCTTAGATTAAATCTAGCTTTATTTTTTCCTGATAGTAATTTTACTTATGGCTCAAACCTTAGGAGACCAAGTACCTTTCAACCTCCCAATCACCCTTTGGTACAAATATTTGAGGTTCTATGTGAAAACGACATTAGAACACGATTGGGTTATAGGCATAATGACTCACCCATAGACAATTTAAAAATAGAGGAGAAGGGTATTTTGAGTGAAATTTTACATCAGACTAAAATAAGACTTATGAAACCGGACAAGGGTGGGCGTCTGGTTATTATGAATACTTATGATTACAATAGTAGAATGTTTGACATATTATATAGTGAAGTGTACACTGAGACCTCACAAAATGAATTAAACATAGCATATCGTAACATTGACTTAGAATTGGAGCAACTTTTACTGACTGGACAAATCACACTAGACACACACAACTACATTTTAACCAAACATCCCAGGATTCCCACCATATTTGGAATACCAAAAATTCACAAATCAATGCACAGTCCACCTTTAAGACCCATTGTAGATGCCAAAGCCTCCAAAACATTTAGTATAGCAAAACATTTAGTATAGCAAAATACATTGACAGTATGACTAAGGGGGTCCTTGATAATCGGACTACTATAATTAAGGACTCATGGGACTTCCTTGGTAAAGTCAATCAGAATATGTATGACGGTAGCCTCATCCTGGTGACTATTGATGTCTGTGACCTGTTTTCAGTTATACCACATGATATAGGTCTGGACTGGTTCTATGAGTTTCTATGCAGTAATTCGTCATTGAATCATGACACCATCTTGACCATCCGTACTTGTATGGAGATGGTTTTGGAAAATAATTTCATTACATTTGAAGGACATTTATTTAAACAAAGGCTTGGAGTTGCCATGGGTGCATGTTGTGCACCAATCTTCGCCAACATTGTCTTAGCACATTGGGAAGATCAATACATTTTTAACTCCGAATTCTGGACTTCATGGGTATTTTATGGGCGATACCTTGATGATATTGTCATGTTTTGGAATCAATCAGAACAAGATTTGAATAGCTTCTTTTCGTACATGAACAGTACCACCAGTTTTTTGAGATTTACTATGGTCAAGGATCTAGATTATATTCATTATTTGGACATCACCATAAAGAAAGATTATGTGAACAACTGTTTTATTTCCCAACTATACAGGAAACCAACCTACTCTAACACATTATTACATTTTACTAGTGCACATCCTTTGCACCAGAAGAAGGCCCTGGTCAAGGGCCAATGTGTTAGATTGGCCAGGATGGTGTCTGACTTTTATGACTTTACCAAGGAATGTGACAATTTGTCCAATATGTTTCAGAGAAGAGGTTATCCAGGAGCCTTTTCTATCAAACATCATTCAGGAAGTTATAAATAAGAGGAACAGTGGACACTTTAGAGCCCTATTGGGCAATAGGGATGACCACAACAATGTGAGGCACAATAATACTATTTTTACACATGCACTGACACTCACATATTCTGCAGATTTTGAAGAAATCAAATACATAATACATAAATATTGGAAGGTTTTTGATAATGATATTGGGGTCTTGGACAAGATAGGTAAGAGACCCACTATAGTTTATAAAAAGAGTACATCAATAAAAGGACTACTTGAAAAAGCAAACCTAATCTCACTAGAGGTGGCACGATAAATGTGGTAGATGTCCCCAGTGCCCTTTCATGATGGATACGGACAAATTTAAACTTAAGAATTTTGGATCCATTACTAATAAAAGAAAATGTTTTGCTATACTAAGGGGTTGTTTATATTGCAGTATGTAAAACTGCCAAGGTTATTATGTGGGAAAACAAAAAATGCTTTTAGAATTAGAGTCTACCAACATTTATATGATATCAAGCAGAAAAATATGAAGAATGCTTTATTTAGGCATATTAATGACCAAAGTAATCACAGTTTTAGTTTTTTTATTCTTGAACAAGTTGATTTGGGACAAAGGGGCGGACCTGTTGAGGAATATTTGGAGTACATTGAGTTAAAGTGGCAGATCAGACTGAATGCATACTCCCCTCCAGGTCTTAATGACAGAATTTCTATAGCACCACTTTTGAAACTTAAACAGTTATTTATGTTATGATTTATTTATATTGTCATTGGTATTTTTTGTCTTACAACATTCTTTATATGTGACACTATTGATTCAACATTTGGTTAGCTGACTTTTTGTGTTTTTGCAAATAGGGGGAGTATTCACTACTACCTTACACTTCCTGTGATGTTTCTTAATTGAAAGGAAATGATGTGGTAATATTTTACTAATTGACTATGTGTGTATTTAAGGAGTTATCAGCCAGCAGTTCACTGTTCTGAAGAAGTCTGAGTATTGACGAAAGCGCTTAACTTGTTGTTTTATCATTTTTAAACTGTGACTTTATGTGTATTTGTACTTCATTTTGATCATTGGATTGAGTAAAGAATTTTTTCATTATTCGGGCTCCATCTCGTTGGATACCACCCTGCATCTGCTGTTCATTCTAGTTTTTATCCTGCTTACTGAGTTTGTCGGTAACTTTGCTGGAGGAGAAGGGTGAGAGAGAACATCCTGTACTTGGTGTCATAAGGAAGCAATTTGGTGGAAAGTTAAAGATGCCACCCGAGTTGTCATATTCAGAAGTGTTCCCTTGAATTCCAGGCTCTAAACTGGAGCAAGCTGAGATTTGGCAAGACTGACTGAATCTGGAGTAAACAGTCTCTGGCTTGTAGGAATTGATGCCTGGAGGGGCTGGTGAGGAGCCAATTGTCAAAATATGGAAACACCTGGAATCCCTTGAGCCTCAAGTGAGCTGCCACTACTGCCATGCATTTGGTAAACACCTTGGGAACTGTGGTGAGTCCAAAGGGCAGAGCTCTGAATAGGTAATAACCGGCTCCCAACCATAAGTGAAGATACATAAAACAAATCCAGGAGGTAAGAGTACGCATCCTGAAGTTATGTGGAGCACATTCAGTCATCCTTGTGCAGAAATGGCAGGATGGACTGAACTGTGACCATTCGGAACTTTGCCTTCTTCACAAACTGGGTCAGACTGCTTAGATCCAAAATTGGTCTGAGGTCAACTGTCTTTTTTGGCATTAAAAAGAAGTGTGAGTAAATTCTGAATCCTTGCTGGTAGGGCGGGACCATCTGGATGGCTCTTTTTTTTTTAAGCAGCTTTTGCATTACTTGTGCTGCTTCCTTCCACTGACTGGGTGGAACTTCAGGAAGTTTCTTTCTGCAACACAAAGGAAGAAGGGAAAAGGGTATGTAGTAACCTCTGGATATTATGTATTAGCACCCATAAATCTTTTGTGATAACAGTCCAGGAGTCTAGGTGCAAAGAGGAGAGAAATGACCCCCAACTGCCTCCACAGTAGAACAGCCGGGCAGCACTTCAAGAGCGCAGATAGAGTCTGTCTGAAAAAAAAAAATCACTAAAGCCCTGGCTCTGTACGTCTCCTCTGCCTCTAGGACAACATCTGCCATTAAAATTTCCTCCTCTGCAGGAAGTGTCCCCCCTCGATTACTGGAAAGGTTCCCAGAGACTTATGGAACCACATCTTCTTACCACCTCTCTGGATTTGGAAGAAGGTCCATTGAGGGGTAGAAAACTTGATCCCTATGGCAGTTAGGGTTTTTCCATCCATTTCGCTGTGGGCAAGCATATCTTTAATAGATGGCCCAAAGAAGGAAGTGTCATCAAAAGGGGCATTAACAAAAAACATCTTAAAGGGCTCTGCAAAAATCGCATAGCCGCATCCAGGCATTTCTCCTTATGGTAATACCTGAACTGGTGGCTTGTGAGGTAGCTTCAGCTGTATGAGAGATTAGCCTCATCAACCCATTTTAAAATAGAAAAGAGAGTGGCCAGCTGAGAGGAAGTCTATTTGAAGTCCTAAGCAGACATGGACTCAGAGACAGAATTTGAAAGTTCATTAGTCAAATCCTTCTGAAGCCTAGTAAAATGTGCCTAATAGTTAAGTGACCTCAGGGCAGAGATGGCTGAGGCAAACACTCACTTTTTGAACCTGTCCAATCTTCTGGACTCCCTGTTCAGAAGATAGACAGAAATGCTTTGCTCTGCTAGCTCTTAGTGGCTTCCACCACCACCAAAGCATCAACTGGGACTTCTTTGCTCCAGTGAAGGCAGTCTGAGGGGGAGCTAGAAATCTGTCCAGGTGCTTGGGTATAGGTTTGACAGTGTCCAGCTCCTTCCATGCCAGATGGGAAACCAGGTCAATCAGTTCATCCACCAGGGGGGGGGGGGTTCACACAAGATATAGATGGTCCAGCACCAAAAGCCTCCAGGAACACCCAATTTCTCAGAAGAAGGAGTTTAGGATAACCAGTCACTTTTTTGCTTAAGGATCTCTAGAATAATTCCAAATGAAATGTCATCAGGTGGTGATCTGGGGACCCTTCTCCCTCAACAAAATCGGTATCTTCCATGAGACACTCCATGGGAGAATTTATGTGCCTCCTCTTACATGCCTTCTTCCAAGGAACCTTCTCTGTGAGATGTTCAGAAGAAGTAATGGGAGACAGGGGGAGTTCCTCTACTGGAACCATCTAGAGATGAACTGGAACTGACTGTCCCTCTGGAGTAGGTCTGATGGACTCAGAGCTTGGAATCAATGAGAGAAAGGGAATAGGATCCAAGACAGGAGGCAAAGGTTCTCTATGAAGAGAAAAAGGCTATTTCTACCACCTTGAACACTGAGGGCCCGGGGAAACCTGTTCGGCCTTCCTCGGAGTCCGAGCTTCTGAAGAAGGCAGGTCTGGGCCATCCCCAGATCCGAGCCTCAAGGGGAATATCAGATCAGAGCTGTCCAGGGCTGAAGCTCTGACAGGAAGGGATGGAACTGACAAAAATGGAGTAAAACACAAGGTCTCTGTTCCAGCACTGATATCTCAGCTCAGAGATCCACTCTGATCTGAGGGTATCGGAGCAGAGCCAATCATGGAAATTGTCAGAGTGACAGAAGGAACTATTCTGGGATCAGACTCCGAAAATCTTGGAGATCTCAGATCCTGGGACTCCGAAACAATGAGTTGTATTAGAGAGGGAGAAACAATGGACTTTGTCGGTGCACTCATGGATCCAGTAGGGGATGGAGCTGGAAGGATCCCATCTGGATTGGAACTCTTTGGAATTTACACATCATCCTATCCACATTGGCCTCTGACAGACTTCTGCAAGACCTAGACGATGCCGTGGAAGAGGGTTGAGAGTGTTTCTTCAGAGTCTGAAAACGATGATTTGGCAGACAAGGGGAGACAGATTTCAGTGTGTACTATGTCGTATGGATTCTACAGACCAAACTAGTTCTCAGGTCCAAGAACTTAAGATCCAAAGCTGTAGTAGAGGGAAAAGGTGGTATGATGACAGCATCCAAACTTTTCATATTTGATTAATGCTTTGGATCCGAAGATGGCCCAAGAAGTTTCAGATCTGAGGAGGTCAGGCCCGAAATTTTTCTAATTTTTTCCACCGGCTCCGAGGAGACCCTTGGGGACTTTGAAGGAAATCTCTTCCTGACATCAGAAGAAATAGTTTTGGGTGATTTAGAGGGGGTTTGAGCCCCAGAAGCAGCAGCAGGAAGCAACCGCGTTAGAATTAGCTTATTGCACCCGTCTGATAACACTTTGGGATTAAAGGTAGCGCAAACGGAACAGGCCATATTAAGATGATCCAGCCCTAGACAATAAACTCACTTCTTGTGGGCATCTGAGTTTGGGCCAAGGAGAATACCACAAAGCTAAGGGAGAAACAATAGCAATATTATTAACAACTACTTGTAACTTACTTTTTTTTTTTGTTAAGGCAAAAAAAACAAAGACGGAAAGCAAAAGATACCAGCTATGGTACACAAGAGAATACTTAAAAGTTAAGAGAAAAGCACCAGCGATGGTACGAAGACAACTTTCTACTTAGCTTTGAGTAAAGAAAAAGATATAGGAAAACTCCTAATACCAGCGACAAACTAAGGGGAGAACACAGGTAGAAAAACTACAAAATTTTAGAAATAATATTTACCAGTTTATTTAGGTAAATCTATGAAAATTACTGCTAACAATGCTTGAGAGCACAAACTATGTCTAACCACGATGGTGGCAAATGAGATCTAAGGAAGCGGGGATGGAGTAAGGCATTATGGGTAGACGCTGAAGCTCAAGAACTGGATCCGAAATATAGTACATGTGGCCAATTTGGATCAGAGGATCAGATCTGAACCCATTAGTGAGGAAGAATGAAAAGGACTACATCAAATCATACGTTTACCTGAATTTGTAGAGATTGTTTAATCTATTTTTGCCAAAAATTGAATGAAGAGAGAGAAAATCCCTTGGACAATTTGGAAAAGTGGGGCTAAACACTCAGATTCCCTGAATCAGCCTCCCATTACATCACACTTTGGCCCCTTTGCTGCAGAAGTGATCAAAACACAATCTTCATCAACAGGAGAATTTAAAATCTCATTTTGGACATCATCTGGGAGGTTCTGAGAATGCAGACATCTTCAGCAGTAAAGGGTCCAAACACTAAATCTTTATCCAAGGGAGAATTTAAAATCTCATTTTGAACATCTGGAAGTTTCTGATAATGCCAGTCATGCAAACCTCCTTAAAACATTACCTGTGACCACAGCCCAAGAAGTATCGACAGGGTTATTACACACCCTGAAAACAATAGAGTACTGACCTCTGCAACAGAAGAAACAGAGTTATTTAAAGCACATTTTTTCTCACAAGAAAAAAACTGCAAATAAAACAAACATTCATCTTACTTTCACAATTTGTCAGAACAAACTGCAACATATGAGCCTGACAATTCCAAAATGTGAAAATCAAAGTTGCAGAACTACACACTTTTTCCCATTCCTGTTAATAATTTTCCCATCCTTATCAGAAAGAGTAGGATTGGAATTAGCCAAGTGCTTAGCAGCAGTTGGATCAACTAAATCTATAGCTGCGAGTCAGATTTGGGAATGTTGTTGTTTGTCTTTCGGCTTTTCCCGGTTAGGGGTCGCCACAGCGGAACTCCAGTCCACTAATGATTGGCAGTTTGTTTTTATGGTGTCGAGTTGCCAGCCCGATGCCCAATCTTCAACGAAGGCATGCCCATTCAATGCATGTCTTTCGAACACCCACTCGACCGTGGGGAGGACATGCAGACTCCACACAGAAGGCACTCCCAACCCAAGCCAAGAATCGAACGGGAGAACCTCTTGCTGTGAGGCAACAACACTACCGCTGCACCACAGCGGAAAGTGTATTAAATTTAAAAGACTGAGGAACATTATACATTCTAGCTGCCTTTTTAGGGGCAGCTGGCCAACTATCAGGAAAATTGCAGGCAGTAAACACACACACATCCTCTAAAGCTGATTTAACAGGAGGAATGCGTGTGGGTTCTGGAAAATCTTTCTGTAACAACTAACAGTATTTCTGAGGAAACAAACAACCTCCAGTGTTCTCCCACTGAAAACACTGGCACACTCTAGCAATAGTCTCCAGAAAAAGAGAAACCCTCACAGGGAGAATCAGACACTAAGCTCCATCCCTTCATCTTCCTGTTCAGATTCAGAATAAAATCTTGATCTCTTCAGGAAAAAGAGGAATCCCTCCTTCTTTTACCAGAAACTACTTTACAAGAAGGAGCGATAGCCAGACCCAGTAAACTACTCCTGTTCAAAGAAATTTGAAAAGGGGTAGATACATGCTTAGTAACACAGTTGGCCCCATTTTTCTTGTCAAAGAGAATAGAAAATTAATGGCAGAAGCTGCTTCTTCAGGGATGGAACAGCATCCTTAGTTAACAGAGAAACGTTCCCTCTCCCAGGACCAACAAGAATGGCTCTCTCTCTCTTACACACTGAAGGGATTCCAACAGCCGCAAAGGACGTGGCTAACCCCCCAGTCCATAGTGGTTGTAGGTGCCACGCCAGAAAGATCCAGGATAAAAGCTCCTGTGGAACACACTTCACATACACATATAACAACGTTCTGCCCTGTCCTTTTACAGCAGCAACTTAGCTTTCTGGACGGGAAACAGAAAATTTAATCCAGGTCTGCCCCTGTACAACTAATGGGCAGAGGCAGCTCCTAAATGCTTTATGCCATGCATGGGACCCTCAAATTATCTATGGTATGATTCCAGTTATTCTTATTGAGGAAATATATAATTATTGACCATGGGATGGGTAAGGCTAATCTATAACCAAATGGAATAATTTATTTTGAGCCCAAAAAGGGAAACTGGCTAGGTTAAAAATGGCCCACAAGGGCAGTTATCCTAGCACTTACCTATGAGTGGTCTGAGGTTCAACAAATAGCCACAGCAGAGTCACCCACCTCTGGCTGAGGAAAATTGTTAGACTGCTGTGATGTCAAAGGCTGTTTGCTTGACAGACTGTAGGACCCGTAGTCTGTTCCATGGTCAAGCCAAAAATGGTGCCCCTTTCTCCAAGACGACAAGCAGCAATTGTCGGTAAATTTAGCAGTCCACTAAAGTTAACTTTTTTTTGTTGACCAATAGAACACGGTAAAAAGCACTTTACAATACTATGTCAGCCCCACAAAGGAAAACTAAAAACAATTTCTCCACAGAAAATAAGTTTTCAATTAGTTTACACTAGCTTTAAACTGACAGAAAAAATAAAACAAGTGCGCTGTTTTAAAAGTATGCTACAGTCTTAAGACAGTCCACTGAAATGCCAACACTCCTGAAAAGTAAAGTAATGAAACATCAATAAAATTAAGACTTAGAAGTATTTTTCCCCAAAGGGAACTTATTTGCCCAGCAAAGGAAAGAGCACATTAACAGTCAATCCTTGAAAGCCTCAGGAGGTGCATACTCTTTGGCAGCAGTAAAGCTCTGGAGGGCTTCGTGCTCAAACTTGTATTTTCATCATTTCAGCTCGAACAGCTTGACAGTTTGAGCATGTAGAAGGTGCCATGAAACTTTAGAAGCTGGTTGACTGTTATATCCTGGCAGTATAAAACTCATACAGCTAAGGCTATTGCAACAGTGATCAATATGATGAATATTAAACTTTCTTCCCAAACCTATCAAAGTCTTTCCCAGTTCATTAAAAGGCATAGAGTTAGCTTCCATAATGAGTTCAGCAGAAGCTGACACTGACAGAGAAATTACTGCATGATTGGACTTGGGGTTAGCAAAAATGGAATAAATGTGTCTGGGGGCACCTTATTCAAATTTATTTGACTTTCTTGAAGAAGGTGATTGACTGTCATGCAAACTAAAAACTGTCATAAACACATGCTCATTGGGTGACAAAGTAGGAGGAACAGGTGCAAGTTATGGAAAATCTACCTATAACAAATCAAAATGTCTATGCTGAGATTCTGGAAATTCTTCTAAAAAGAAGTCATTCTTTCTGCCAACAGATCAGAAAGGCTCCTCAAGAGGAGAATCTGTGGTATAACCAAAATATCCAGCACCACACATTCTACCAGGGCTACTTTAGCTTCCGCTGTGCTAGCCTTAATTCCTGGTTTGTCCAATGCTGCGCATCCTGTTACCCATCTCAGGCACTACATCTTCATCATCTCAAGCTTCCTCAGCTAGTCTGCTTTCACTGCCAATGTTTCTGTGTCATGAAATGCAATAATCACACAACTGTTTTTGCACTTTACTTTTCAGGTTTATTTTGGAATTTTTCAGTGGCACAGTATCCCCGATGCACTGTGCTAAGTAGCTGCAGGACCTCTAATTCTAGATCTGAGTTCCTTATTCCCTGACTTCCCTTTTCTTCAACTGCTACTCTTAAGATACATAAATCTGCTAACATGTTACAGTATTTTCCCTCAATCTATCTTGCTTTCTATGTTCTTTTCACTTCCCCCATTTGCTGTCATGACAACTATATGTTTTATCCCATTTGATTCAGTTTTGCAACCCAGTCCTCTTATAATTTGCTAAAGTTCCTGTTCAGAAGCTGTGTGCAGTGCCACACTGTCTGCAAACAGCAGCTGTGTTCAAATGTCCCATCCAACCCAAGTCCAAATATCCCCACAGTGGAAGACTGACATCAAAATCCATTTGAAACATTTGATTTACAAGCTGTATCTAAAGAAGGGGAAACAAAGAGCCTATATGTCAGTTCCCTGAAGGCATTTCAAAACAGAAAATGGTAAGGGCATATTAACGCATCCAGGAGCCAAATGTTTCAGACCTCAGCGAACTATTGATTTATATTAGAAACATTTCCACGGTGGTGCAGCGGTAGCGTTGTTGCCTCACAGCAAGAGGTTCTCCCATTCGATTCTAGGCTGGAGTGCAGGGAGTGCCTTCTGTGTGGAGTCTGCATATCCTCCCCGGGGTTGGGTAGGCGTTCGAAAGACATGCTTAAATGGGTATGCCTTCGTTGAAGGTTGAACGTCGAGCTGGCACCTCAGCGTTCGTGAAAATCTACTGCCAATCATTAGCGGACCGGAGTTCTGCTGTGGCGACCCCTAACCAGGGAAAGCCGAAAGACAACAACATTAGAAACATCATTGTTCTCCCTTAAATATGTTTTGGGAGGAAGGGCATGGTCAATCTTGGACTTAGTTTCTGTCATTCAGTCTCGTTATTCCAGGTCTCAAAGCACTAACAAGACTCAGAACACAGTTACCTCCAAAGGTGCTGTGCAGATCCTCAGATTCTGGTCCTTTTCCTGCCTGTTGCATAAGCTGGCAATCTTACTATTAACAGTTTCATTTGTCAGCAGCTGTTTGATGTTTGTTCAACACAGATAATAATATCCATTTCAATTATGTGCTGTTCACAGAAGCAGCAGAAGGTTAAATTCATTTTTGCTGCATGAGAAATAAGCAATAAGATAATTCACTGTAAAACACACTCAATAATTCCAGTATATCCATAAGAACTTTACTGCATCCTGCTTTACATGGTACTATTCTATATGTCAACAAATAATAGTGCATTATTTAGTGAAATATATATACATACATGTGTGTGTGTGTGTATATATATATATATATATATATATATATATATATATATATATATATATACATATACATACACACACATACGTCTAAATATACATATATATATATAGCTTCTAGTTTAATGAAGACTTTGAGCATATATATTCTAGACATTTTTTTTGTTATTTAACATTTCTTTTAACAGGATAAATCCAACTGGACAACAGGTGTCCATTTTCAGTGGAGTCCTGGGGAGAAAAGCTCCAAGGAAGTAACAGTGTGACTACATAAGTTAGATAAACAAGAAAGCTAGCATACATGTATGTAAAAAACAGTTAAATGCAAAACAATCACATAGTACAGTCAGGAAGTTACATGTCTCCAATAACGAGAGGGTTAACAAAGAAGTGTGATCTAAGGAGGTCTTTGAATGTGCTTGTGTGATTTTGTAGCCTGAGTTCAGGTGGGAGGGTGTTCCATGCTTTTGCAACCTCACGGGGGGCAGGGCTTCTCCAGAGTTGTTCTTACATGGATTGACTTCAATCAGGGATTTGTTACTTGATCGTAGTTCCCTGGTGGAGTAGTAAAAGTTTAACATATCAGCTAGGGCAGGGGTTCTCCCAGGATGGTATAGAATTTGATGAGCTAAGATTAGTTGGTTGTAGCATAGCAGGTTTGGAAATTCTAACCAGTGTAGTTTAAGTTGGGATTGGCAGTGGTGGGAGTGTGATCTACTATTGGCAGCGAACTTAGCTATTTTGTTGTAGCATGTGGAGAGTTTGTTCAGGTCGGCTTTATTAATGTTGGTAAGAAATGGAGAGGAGTAAAGTAATGCTGATAGGGGATGAGTTCTGGCTATTGTAGTTCTAGACTCAGGGGTTAGGAACTGTTTGCAATGATAGAGACAACCTAGTTTTTTTATGGACTTTAGAGATAAGTTTGTGATGTGATATGTGTTTGTTGTATTTTAAGTTGTTGATCAATTGCTGCACCTAGCAGTTTGGCCTCAGCTACTAGGGTGATGAGGGTGCTATTGGCTGACAGGATGGTGAAGGTGGGGGCACAGTGTTTAGTTAGGTGGAATAGCATTAGCTGTGTTTTTGGGGGGTTTAGTATCAGTTGGTGGTTGTTTAGCCAGTTCTCTACCTCAGTGAAGGATTCTTGGTCTTTACTTTGTAGTAGATGGATGTTGGGTGCTCAGCAGATTAGGGTTGTGTCATTTGCATACTGGACAATAATGGCTTTAGTGGTTACTAGGTGGAGATTATTTGTAAATATGTTGAAGAGAAGGAGGCCAAGGATTGAGCCTTGTGGAATGGTGCATGTGACGGGGAGTGGGGGGAAGGGAGTCATCCCATTTGACAGATTGTGAGCGGTTGTTTAGGTAACTTTTAAACCGCTGTAGGGTGGGGTTACTAAGGTTGAGTTCAGAGAGGCAGGTAAGGAGTTTGTTATGGAAAACTGTATTGAATGCCTTGGATAAGTCTAGGAAGGTGGCAGAGACCAATTTCCCTTGGCTCCTGTGTGAGTTTATGGTATTGGAGAAGTGGATTAGGGCAGTGCTGGTGCTATGGGATGGTCTGAATCCATGTTGGATTTTGGATAGTAGGTTGTTGGTTAGTAGGTGGGTAAGGAGTTGGTGATGGATACATTTTTTCTAGAATTTTTGAGAGGGGTGATAGGATTGCAATGGGATGGTAGTTGGAGAGGTCAGTAGAGGGGCCACCCTTGTGGAGGGGATGATGTACGAGGTCTTCCACAAGGATGGAATGGTGCACAGTGAAATAGATCTATTGAGTAGGGAGATGGGGTAGGCAATGGCCTTGGATACAACTTGGAGATACTGGGTTGGGAGACTGTCTGCGGCTAGGGTGGTAGGTTTGAGTTTTGCTAAACGTTTTTGAATGGTTGATGTTGGTACTGGGTTGAGTGAGAAGGGGGTGGAGTTAGTCTGGTGGTTTAGGGATTGTGGTTGGGTTGTGGGTGATATATCATTTACTAGTTTCAGTATGGAAGAGGTAAAGTAGTTATTGAAGCCTGAGGCTATGTCACAGTCAGTACCTTCGATGTCTGGAGGTGGTGTGGTGGTTTTTCCGGGCTGGAGGATGTTGTTCATTGCAGCCCAGAATTTTTGTGGGGTGTTGCTGTGTTTCCTTTGCAGGGAAATATAGTGGTTTTGTTTGTCCAACCTGACATGCTTTTTTGCTTTATTTCTAAGTTCAGAAAAGATTTACCTAGTTTCGGGCGTTTTGTATTTTGTCCAAGTTATCCAAGCTTTGTCCATAGCCTTGAGTAAGATCTTTGTGGATTTGTTTAGCCAGGGGGCAGGGGTTACTCCATACTTTTATTGTTTTCAGTAGGGCTAGTTGGTTTAGAAACTCTAGGAATTTGGAGTTAAAGTATTCTACTGCATTATTCAGGGGGAGGGTTTTTAGTGGAGCCCAGTTGCAGGATTTTAGGGTTTCCAAGAATTGTTCTGAGGAGAAGTTTTTTTGGGAGTGGGTTTGTAACAGGGAGGGTGGATTGGTATATTTCAGTTTGTGCTGAAGGAGAAAAGTTGGGTTATGGTCACTGAGGGAGATGGGTAGTATCCCGCATAGGTGGTCAGTGTTGGGCTGGTTAGTGAGGATCCAATCCGAGGTGGATTTACATTTAGTGGTTTTGTCAATTCTTGTGGGAGAGTGTGTGAGCTGAGTAAACTTATATAGTTTTAGCCAGACTTGTGAGCAATGCCACGTAATCCCCAGGCAGAAACGAATATAGTGCAACACTGTGACAGTAGTAGGTTCTGAAATGCTGGCTACATTAGCTCTACATAAGTGATCACAAGTTAGTTTCCCTAAGGCAATTTACAATGAAGAATAATTCAGGGACTTCTAATTAAGATGTTTTGGAATAAACCACAGACATACTATTCCAGTAGCATGTGCTCTTTCTGAGAGGGTACTTCAAATTTGTCTGTATGCATGAAATAAACATAATGACAGTGTAGTTCTTTGACAGATGGGAATGCACCCCCAAAAAGGATTCTATAACTAACCTTTGCATTTGTATATTACTTACCCCTAAAATGATACCTGCATTTACTAAACATCTGAAGTTTCATTGTGCAGAAATTGAAAATAAAATGCCTGCAGTAACATAACGCATTTTTGCTGTTATAAGCACACATACTGTACCCCCAAAACCCATATCATTTTTATATGACAGTGATCACATGCAATCCTGTGCAGCATGTCTCCTCATATTTAACACAAAAAGAAATCCACCTTGTGTGTGCACCTACAATGCTGGATTGTGAAGAAATTTAAAGAACAAATGACCATCATAACTTATTTCACCCTGTTGCTCCTTGCTCCTGGACACACTTGGCACCCCAAAACTAGCTATATCAATGACTTTTTTGCATCATGTAGTTTCATGCAAATCACCCCCCCCCCAAAACAAGATAACCACTTTCTGTGTTCACTTCTGATGTTTGTTCGTAATGGTTTTGAAATTCAACGTGTTCATACAAAAGTGTCCCGTTTTCCACATACCCTGCCTCCATAGCTCCCCTGAAAAAAAAGATAGCCACTTTCTGTGTATCCCTCTGATGTTAGGTTACAAAAAAAGGCTAAATAAAAGTGATCACATAAATGTATTTCAACTTGTAAATTTCATCTAGAACACACCTCCACTCCAACAAGCCATAGCAATGATCATTTTTCACCCTAAATATGCTTTGCTTTCATCCACAGAATGACCTATAAAAAGATTGCCACACCTGATTAAAAAAGAGTGCCGCATCTGATAATCACTTGTGATGTGTGATCAGCCGAAATGGGTACACAATTGCTATAGTAATACATTTTAGGTTGCCTTTCAAGGTCACAACACCCCACGTTAATCATATTAAAATAATTAAATAAAAATCTAAACAGCATTGCTTTGAGCAATGTTTACTGATGTCACTGCCCATAGACCTATCAGGGTCCCTATCAATAATTATGAAAAAATAGATACCTGCAAGAGAATTCTACCCAGAAGATCAAAGATCTCCTCCTGGTGTTCTCTACTCATTTATTTTTTTATTTTATTCATGCTTATTGACGGGGTTAGTCACCGGAAATCAGCAACCTCTTTTCATAAGAGACCAGAAACAGTATTCATGCTGACTAGCAGAAATGTGGCCAGGATATGAGGGAAATTCCCTATTCTTTATGATAGGTGCATTGGGTTCTTTTACATCCACCTGAGCTGCTATCAACTCAGGCAGATGGGACCATTGGATTAACATCTCATCTGAAGGACGGCATGCTCACAAGTGCAATATCCCACTCCAGTACTAGTAGTGTAAAAAGACCCCAAGTACCTGGAATGGGACTAGAACATAGACCTTTTTGATCAGCTACACTTAAGGTGGGTGTGCTACCTTTTGAGCCACTGACACACACACTATATATACATATATATATATATATATATATATATATATATATATATATATATATATAGATGGATCTAGGAGTATTGAACGAAAGTTCAATAGTCCGAATCCACAATCACCGAACACACTTGCTTTCATTAAAGTGCATTAAAAAAAAAAAAAAAAAAAAAACACAATAAATCTACTTTTATGCAGGGTGGCAAGTCCCCCTACACCCCCCCCCACACCCCTTCTACTTTAATATTCTCACTCAGTACTACTGTGATGAAAAGGGAATATTCCTTTATCCGTACCGTAGTACGGTCTCCGCAACAGGCATACTTACACGAAAGTGCTTTTTCGGTGAAAAGCACTTTCGTGCAAGTATGCCCAGCCAATAGTGATTCAGTGATGGCGTTCGGGGATGAGTACAGATCCTATATATATATATATATATATATATATATATATATATATATAATCTATACACACACACACACACACACACACACATATATATATATATACAGAAATACATACATACACAAATATACATACATACATGTACATGTATATTATATATATATATATATATATATATATATATATATATAAATATACATACACACATATATATATATATATATATATATATATATATATACATATATATATATATATATATATATATATATATATATACACACACACACACACACACACACACACACACACACACACACACACACACACACACACAACTACAATTAAAGAAATGATTAACTGCTTGTTTTTGCTTGCTCACCTATTATCAAATTATTGGATACATACATCCTTACTCATTTCAAATAGAAGCAATTAAACTACTGTTTTTTTTTTCATCCAGTCCAGCTCTGTCCATCCATCATTAGAGATGACAGCAAGCAAGATAGGTAAGTTGCTTCTTTAGAGTACATGCAGCCTAGGATATCTAGTCAGTGCCACTACCACTGGGATAGATGTGATTTACACAACCGGAGCAAGAGTCATTTCATTTAAAAAAATGAAAATGAGAGAAGGGAAGAGTCTCTGGAAAGCAATGCTACACACTGCCTTCCCTCATATGGAAAAAAACAAAAGGCGGGTATTATGAACAACTTGTTGTGCACATGGTCAGCTAGACAGAAGCGTTATTAGCGACAGCAAGCTGAGGCATTTTATTAGCAATGGGGACAAGAGGACTGCAGGATGGACACTTTTTTTTTTTTAATTCGTTTGGAATTTTCAACTTTTGGGTATTATGGTTGTAAGCATGGGCAACCAGAAGCAAGTCTAAAGAAGATAAAGAATGCAGCAGTTATGTCAGAGCATTATCGTATTTATTTTTCAGAACATGCATTTAATGAAGGCACTGTTGCTGGATTTAGCAACTTAGGCTACACTTGTGCACACTTTAACACATGTTTAGAGTTTTTCAATACAAGTGTCATGGGGGACACCATTAAATCAGATTTTACACTGGTAGGAAGAAAAAATAAAGAACACATTTGGTACAGCCAGCAATGTAGTATCAGTAACATTAATCTTTACTTGGAAAATAACCAGAAACAAAAGAGAAAGACGCGTTAAGGAAAACGTTGAAAAATTTACATGGAATAGTAGGGAAAAAGGGAATTAAAAATAGTGAAAATATCTGCAGAAGAATACCAGAAAGTTTTGAAAAAACTGGATGCAAGGTGTCTTTTGTGCAGAGTCTACAGGTCTTCCCTGTTTCAGTTAACTATTTACGATGGTTTGCTAATTCCTCCCATATCCCAGACATAGTGTCATGTGAAGGACCATCTTCCAAAAATGACCACAGATGTGCATTCCAAGTGTGTGTGTGTGTGTGTGTGTGTGTGTGTGTGTGTGTGTGTGTGTGTGTGTGTGTGTGCACGTGCATGTGTGCACATGCATGTCCTGTGATATATTACCACTGTACCCAGGACTGCCTCTGTGCCTTATATCCACTTCTTTTTGTTAAAGGCTTTGGCTCCTCCATGTCCCTTTACAGGATAGTGGCTCCTCCATGTCCCTTTACAGGATAAAGTGGGCACTAAAGAATGAAAACAGAATTTTAGAATAAAAAGAATTAAAATGCAGTAAAAGGAAAAAGAGGAGTGATTCAAAAAGAAAATAAGCCCTTGGAGTTGGGAGTGTCAGCAAAACAACATATGAAATAAAACAATAAAAGAAGGTCTGTTCAGTACGACCATGAGTAAAACTTTAAAAGGAAAAGTTCATAGGCTCATAGGTAGGTACTAGGCTATTGGCCCTAGGGCCTATATAAGCCTAGCCAAAGGTACCCTGGCTTTCGCCACCCAAGAAAATTATTTTCCTGTGCCACTGTCGAGCAGAGCCACATCCCCGGGGTGAATTTCTTATCTCCCATCCAATCATATAGGTTCATGCCAGTTTCAAAAGGAAAGTAAGTTCTGCAATTTTGTGTGAAGGTTATTCTACGGGAAGTTTCCAGGCAAGTATGCTACAATGCAGCTGTTAAGTGAGTGATATATTTGTGTATGCATGCTTGTTATTTCAGGTAATATACTAATGAAAATGTATCAAATCAACAGTACAACAGGTACAGACAATATTATAATAATTCTGCAGATCATTACAAACTATACTCAAAGATTCAAGAAATTTAGGACCACAAAAGTGCAGCCTAAACGAAATTACAAATGTCAGCTCACGACAGAAATGCAGTGCAAATAGCGCAGATACAGCGGTATCAAAGAATAACACAAGAAAGAAAATAACAACACGTATGACATGCAAGAGGTGGTTCACATTACATAAACACATTCAATACTCATTATCCAGTGATAAATAATAAATACCACCACTAAACTCCTATACTGTTAAGACAGAGAATAGAGACTAGTGAATAGCAGCTGTTTAGTTACCATATTGCACTTGTTAGACGTGACTCAGTATAGCCACCAACCATATTGCACTTGTTAACCTTAGACGTGACGCAGTATAGCCACCATATTGCATAATAGTAATGCTGGTGGTAATTGCTCAAAGCAGCAGGATTAAATGAGAAAAAGAGGCTTCAATGCATCAGGTATTATGGTTGGTGTCCATATTAATAAGTCTCACAGCTGTAGAATATAAACTGTTCCTGATTCTGGTAGTCCTACAGCGGAAGCTGCAGTACCTCCTTCAGAGGTTCATAGGTAGGTACTAGGCTATCGGCCCAAGGGCCTATGTAAGCCTAGCCAACAAGGTTCCCTGGCTTACGCCACCCAAGAAAGTTATTTTCCTGTGCCACTGTCAAGCAGAGACACAGAAGTGATCCCCGGGGTGTATTTCCTATTTCCCATCCACTCATCAAGATTTTTCTTGAAGAGTGCTAATGAAGAACTTTGCTTGACATAGATGGGTAGCCTGTTCCAGAGTATGAAGTCTCTGGGATAGGAATCTATCCCTCCAGCATGTCCTGTTTATTGTGGTGACAAGGTTTAGGTCCCTAGAGCGTGTAGCTCGGTGGGACTGGGATTTCTTTAGGTGTAGCATGTCCAACAGCTCTGGGTTTGACATAGCGTTATATGTTAGGCAGAGATCACCTCTGAGTAGGCGATATGCTACGGAATAAAGCTGGAGTTTTGTGAGGCGGTCAGTGTAGGGCATTTGTTTGAGTCCAGTAATCCTCTTTGTGAGGTACTTCTGTGGCCTTTCCAGCTGCTGCAGATGTCTTGTGAGGTACATTCCAAAACGGGCGTTGTACTCTATAGTGGGTCTAATGAGTGTCGAGTAGAGGGGAACGATGACCTCTTATTTCCTGGATGAGAACCCTTTTATGATGAGGTGTGCCACGTAGAAGGACTTCCTGACTACTGTGGCGATGTGACTATCAAAGGATAAACTACTGTCCACCTGGGTCCCAAGGTCTCTTATCACGCATTCGGTGTTAAGTAGATTGCTGCCTATGTGGTAGTTCATGGGTACAGAGTTTTTACCAAAGGGGATGACACTGCACTTTTTGGCATTGAGCTTGAGGCCATGGCTCTGACACCAGGCATCTGTCTCAGAGAGGCCCTTCTGTAGGATGTTCACATCATTTGGGGACTTGACTATGGCTCCTAGTTTGCAGTCATCTGCGAACTTCATTAGCCAGAGGCCTTCTGTGTTAGCCTGTACTTCAGAGAAGTAGATACCAAACAGGAGCGGTCCCAGGATGGAACCCTGTGGTACTCCACTTGTCACTGGTTTGAGGTCAGATTTGGAGTCTGCAACTTTTACAGTGTGGGTTCTGTCAGTGAGCCAGTTGGCAACCCATCTTGTGACGTAGGGATTTATGCCTAGTTTATTGAGTTTAGCTATAATTCCAGAATGGGGGATGGTGTTGAAAGCCTTGGCGAGGTCAAGATAGGCTGTGTGAACCACCTTACCCTCATCTACGGCTTTGGTGACTGCCTCAAAGAAGTCAATCAGGTTCAGGAGGCATGATCTGCCTTTCACAAACCCGAACTGGGTGGGATCCAGAGTTTGGAGGTTACCAATGTCTTTGTTTAGGAGTTCCATGATGATACGTTCCATGGCTTTGCAGACCAGGCTCGTCAGGCTAATAGGTCTATAGTTCCCAGGATCAGTGGTGGCTCCCCCTTTGTGGAGTGGGATAACAGTTGCTGTGCGCCATTCAGTGGGCACAAAGCCTGAAGCAAGGCTATTATTGAACATGGTGCTTAAGTGGGGAGCCAGTTCATTCTGAAGTTCGTGTAAAACGCAGCCTGGGATGTTGTCCGGTCCCATGGATGCTGTGTTTTTGGCTTTAGAGAGTGCAGCTTTCACCTGCGTAGTTGTGATTACAGGGACTCTGCATTCTTCCTGTATAGATATGGGTCCTTTAGGGGGAGGGGGAGGGGTAAAGTTAGCACTGAACCTATCTGCCAGGATGTTGGCAATATCAGTTGGGTCTGTAATTTTTATGCCTTTGTGCTGTAACTCAGAGCAGATCTGGGTGTTGCCATTGAGATTCTTGACATAGCTATAGAATGCTTTGTGGTTGTCCTTGGAATTAGTGGCGATTTTATTTTCGTAGCTAGCTATGGAGGATCTTATAAGGGATCTCAGCTTCTTACAGAGGCTGACCAGGGAGCTCCTCCACTCATGGGATTTTACTCTCTTTTGCAACAGTTTCTTCCTTCTGTTGTACAGTTTGTTTATGGCAGGGGACCACCAGATTGGCTTCCTTTTTTGGAGGATAGCGTCTTGGTTCTGTTTGGGATAGCACGATCCATGCACTCATGTAAGGGCTTATAGAGTGCATTTGTGTAGGATTCAGCAGTTGTAACTGTATTGTCCATCTGCATGGGTGTCATGAAGTTCACTACGTCTGTCTTAAGAAGCATGAAGTTGGCTTTGGAGAAATTTTTTACTGTGGTTTCCTTAATGGGGGTGGGGTGGGATGTGGATATCAAGGGTGATTAGCTTATGGTCGGATCGGACCAACGAAGAGTTGACTTCAGGTGTGGAACACCGGTCACTCATGTTGGTAATGACTAGGTCTAGGATATTGTTGCCCCTGGTGGGGGTGTGGATAAGTTGATCTAGGGCATTGGAGTTTATGAATTCCAGAAAGTATTGCGCTAAGGAGTTGGTACATGAGTAGTTTTCCCAGTTAATGGTGGGGTAGTTGAAGTCGCCCATTATTAGGGTGTTTGGTTGAACCCTAATATTTTCCAGTACATCAAGAAAAGAGGAGTGGGAATCCTGGGGCATGGTGGGGGATCTGTAGCAAGCTACAATTTAGATTGCAGTTTTGCCAAGAGTTAGTTGCACTTGGATAACCTCGGCTGCATTATGCTGAGCAACTAGCCTGGAGGTGTGGATATCCTTAATGAATATGGACACACCCCCACCTTTGGTGTTTCGGTCCAGGTTACATGGCCGAAAAGTGTGGTATGAGTTATAGCCTGGTAGTGCAGGGGTGCTCTCTGGAGCCTCGAACCAGGTCTCAGTCACTGCACAGATATCAATGTTCTCCATTTTAAGGAGTGCCTCGAGTGAGTGCATTTTGAAATTTAGACTTCTAGCATCGAGTAGCATTACCCTCAGTTTTTGCTTGCCTGTTCCTGTTATGGTGGTGAATTTGTTACTTGAACCCTGCCTAAAAAAGGCACTATAGGGGCAGCAAGAGCCTTACAAGTTGTGAGAACCAGTTGTGGGCCGGATGGGTCGAATCAGCAAGTATTTTATGTTTTCTTTCTTGCTCTTGTAAAGAACAGCTACTGAAAAGAAGAGAGGTTTGTGCCAAAGACTTTCTCAGCCATCCTCACCACCCTCTGTAATTTCTTCTTCTCAGCCACTGTGCAGTTTCTGAACCATGCTATGAAGTTGCTAGTGAGGATGCTCTTGACAGCTCCCCTGTAAAAAGTAGTAAGAGCAGACAGTGGGAGCCTGGCCTTTTTGAGCTTTCTCAGGAGGTGAAGCCTCTGTTGAGCCTTCTTGACTATATGGTTGTTGTTAGCAGCCCAGGAAAAGTCATCAGATATGTGAAGGCCCAGGACTTTCTCTACTACATCCCCTTTGATAGTGAGTGGTTGGTGAACTGTTGCCTTTCTCCTGAAGTAGAAGAAACAACCACTTGAAGGTGATGTCCAGTAACTCAAGAAAACCAAATGTCCTCAATAAAAGTGCTTTAATGCACAGCCAAAATCCACAGCAGCAACAAATGCAAATTGCGAATAGCAACACAGCTACAAGAACAAAATACTGGATAAGCGCTTTCGTCTGTTACCCTAGCAGACTTTATCAAATCTACTAATGCTTTGCACAAGTATAACTAAACAGTCAAAACAATTAACACCTTAAAAAAATTTTAAAGGCATAGTACACTCAACATACAAATAGTAAAAAAGAAAAGAAAAAATCATGTCATGTCATAACTTAGCAGCTTTCTCTATTAAATTGGTTTTAAAGACAAACTATCATTTAAGCCTGGTGGGTACTAGGCGTTTAAACAAAGCTGCCATTTAAGCTCACTTTTATAAATGTTATTAGCCCAATTACCACCCCTGGCTTTTTTCACAACCACTCCAAGTATACCAAATTTGTAGCCAGAAAACGACCCATATGTAAGGGAATGTCTATAAAGGGCATTGTTAGTGTTATGAGTGTTAATGGCATACAAATGTTCGTACACCCTCTTCTTGAGGGCTCTTTCCGTTTTACCCACATAGTACGCTTTACAACCAGTGCAAACAGACAAATAAACCAATCCTACAGTGTTACAATTACCCCCCACTAACCTAACTTTGTGAACTGGGTCCCCCAAAATGATCTCTCGTGTGTTCAATACATAGGGGCAATAATTACACCTACCGCACGGTTTGGTACCGTTATTGTTCCTCCTAGTAGTAGGATGTTCTAACAAAGTTTTTAAATTGTTGCCCACATTAAAAGAAAATGTGGGACCCTGAAGTCAATAATCATTTCTTTGGTCTTATTAACATTCAGTAATATTACTATTAACATTCACATAAAGCTCATACAAAATAAAGGTATCAGTATGCCTGTAGGATGCTGAGAAGCAAGGGGGTACAAGTGGTTAGGATATGCATTCCACATGAATGCAATTACAATGGACTTCTTTGTGGAGATGGCCTTTGAATTGTGACCTAAATTTGTAGGTAGGAGAAGAGATCTTTTATTTAGATTGGAAGAGATTCTCAGAATTTTGGTACTAGAATTGAAAATGCATGTTGGTGCATCGTAGTTTAGCTTTTGGAGCTTGTGGACTGAGTAATTATTGGAAATATCTTCAGAGATTACAGAAAAAAAGAATGTTCCACTACATTTTGCTACAAGATGATAGAATGCCATTTTTAAGATGAAGGAGTCGGAAAACGTGGCCCAACTAGGAGGGTTAGTGAAGAAACTGGGCAACATGTTTTTCTTGGATATAAAAGGAAAACTGTAATACCTGAAGTAATAGAAGAATGTCCAAGGCTACCAAATTTCAAAAATGAAGATTAGTGAAGAAACCAGGCAACATGTTTTTCTTGGATTTAAAAGGAAAACTGTAATACATGAAGTAGCTACCAAATTTCAAAAATGAAGAAACCATAGCTTTTGGATATTAGAAAAAAAACTAGAATGGAAATAGGATAAAGCTGGGAAAATGCTGAAAGCTTTATTATAATTTGTAGCTGAAATGTGGGCAGTTCCTTTGTAATAAAAACAGACAAAGACGATATGACAAAATATGAAACAAAAACAATAGGTGAGTGAACAAGTAGGTATTTTTGGAGCAACTGTGTTTTCTTTAATGTGATTATCATATTTTGCCATGTCCAAAACTTTTTTCTTGATAAAAAAAAAAAAAAAAAAAAAAGTTCTACATAATGAGAAAAAATAAAAGTTCTGCTCTTCTTACAATAAATGTCCTATGACCATTAATATTTACAGAAGTTACAAATAACAGAGGTGGACTTTTGTTCAGTTCCTTATCCAAAGAACAGCACTTTAAGGCTAAGCCAGCCCCTCCCCATTGGGGATTAAGGATATGACTAAGATCTGTATTTTTTCACCTAGTCAGCAGTTGATCACCCTACACTTGACAAAGTTTGTTGCTTCATGTTACATTTTATCAAAATTTACTGGATGAAATTACATTTTTCTGTGATCAAAAGGTTATTTTCCCTTGTTGCTTTTTGATGGTGCAGAAAAGGTCTTTTATTAGGCCAGCTTAACTGTTTTTGGCTTTTAAATTTGCAGTTTTGTAGGGATAGTTTATTAGTTACTGTTTTTTTCTTGTATTTTTAGTTGGCAGAATTTAATCTATGTGTGGTGATGGTCATTCTTGTATCAAATTTAGTACATTGATTTTGTGCTTTGTTCAGTTCAACTAGCTGCAATGGGACTACTGCTACTGCGAGACCACTGTGTGCTGAAAGATTGTTTTCTTTACTTACACCACTGTTGTGCAAGTGTGTAGTTAGTATAAGGACAGTGTGCAATGTGAAGCTGCCACACGGGGTGGGGGGCATACTTCCCTGAAAAATATGCTTAATTTGGATTTTTTTTTTTTGCTGAAGTAGCACTATTTGCTTTACAGGAAATAAGACATTTCTCACTATGCTGGACATCACTGTATCAGTCCGGAAGCTCACCAGTTGTACATTAAACAATGTAATGAGATTAGTTAATCTTATCAGTTCAGATGAACTACTACAGGCATTGTTAAATGGTAATGGAACCAAAGACAACAGCACTCTGTCACATTAAAATAATTGTTGTCACAATTTAGGAACTTGGTATTACTTTATAGTCATGATGGCTTGAGGCAATATTTGTTTGGACCTTCTGAAGTGTTTGTTCCTTACACAGCAGTACACTACTTGTTACTAATTCTTGAGATCTAAATAACAGTGTTATCAAAGAAATCAAGGCACTATGGGAGCCAGAAAGTTTATTGCTACCCCATTATTGCATAATCTCAGAGTTACTTAAAATGTGAAGGGGTTGAGGGGGTTCAATGAGGCTTGCCTCCTTGAAAAAAACATTTTTTTGTAATTTTGTTAAAGCTTATTTTATAAATTGTATACTTTTTTACTTTGTTTTGCAGTTTTCTGAAATTCAAGTCTTGAAATAAGTCTGCAACCACTGGTGAAGACCTATGTAATCTAAACTTTGACATGAAATACATTATTACAAAAGGTTTGGCTGCCCTATTAGACAAACTATGGATAGAGTTTAGATATTTATAATCTTATCTACGTTTCTCGTACCTTTGGCTTTATCAAGTCTCTCTGTAAATTCAAAACATAAAACAATCAGGCAGCACATTTTAATGTTATGGCCTGTACAAATTGAAAGTGTAACTAACACTGCTGTTTAAGCACATATAAACTGTTGATCCTATAGCTCCACATAGAGTTGGTGAATTTCTAACTGCCAATCAACACTGTTATGTACATTATCACTCCCCTAAAAATGTCTACTGACGTCAGCAGACAAACTGTGCTAATACACTTATATTTGCAAGTAATAAAGCTTATCAAGTCTGTACCTTGAACTATTCAAATCTACACAGGTAGGCAGACATTGTTAATAACTGTCCTTGATGTACAAAAAAAAAAAAAAAAAATTAGCATAAAAAGCCCATTAAGGTTTATGTGAAGAACGTAGGTTTTCCGTCTCCCTTTCAACTACTATGATCTTTAAGATCTCACTAAATATCTTTCTCAGCTGACAGATGTACTGGGCAACTCATTTCTTTTTAAGAACCCCTTACAACTTTAAATTGCTGCAATTTAACAGCAGCAGTCTCCTCCCCATCAGTATCACAAGTTTCTATAAGATCTTTATTTTACTGTAGCACAATGACCACAAAGACCTTTCAAATGGTTAGCACTGGTAATGCTTAAATGCTGACTTTACTCAAAACTTTTTTTCATGGTATCACACAATATCAAACATACTGGCAGTGTGAAAACCCTTAGTGGCTCCTAACTACAAAACTCACAAGACAGCAACCCTGAAAAACAAAGGCAGAAAGAGAGGGAACTGACCACCAGCAATGAACCTACACAGCTTTCAAACTGTACAAATGTTTTGATACCTAACAAGACAAAAAGTGGAAAATAACAGAAATTAACTGGTGTGAAACAAAATGGAGTGAACAGCACTTGTATAGCAGCATGAAGAAAGGAAGGTGGTTCAAATTACTAAAGTGAGCCACATTTGCAAGTACTGCAACAGAGTGAGTCAGCTGTTGCTACATGCTGTGGAACATAGGTACTGCTGATGCAGTTATACACAGATAGAAGTTAAGGAAAAACCCTGTTGTCATAATGTTGCAAGAGCCTGAGGTCATGTCCCTTTTAAGGAGGCTCTCTTTACAGAAACATGGTAGTCATATGCCACTAGCAAACTGAACCATTCAACCAGTCTCTTAATAAGCACAAACAGTAGTCATACGCTACACTAGCAAATAGAGACATTCAACCAGTCTCGTAATGAGCACAAACAGTAGTCATATGCTATACTAGCAAATAGCGACATTCAACCAGTCTCGTAATGAGCATAAACAGTAGTCATATGCTACACTAGAAAATAGCGACATTCAACCAGTCTCGTAATGAGCACAAACAGTAGTCATATGCTACACTAGCAAATAGCGACATTCAACCAGTCTCTAATGAGCACAAACAGTAGTCATATGCTACACTAGCAAATAGCGACATTCAACCAGTCTCGTAATGAGCACAAACAGTAGTCATATGGCTCTGCTGGTCAGAGGCACAGGGAACTAATCTAAGGGGGGGTAGCAAAAGCTAACACACTTCGGCTAGGCTTATAAATGCCCTTGGGTAGATAGCCTAGTACTTACCTATAAACCTATATGCTACACTAGCAAATATCGACATTCAACCAGTCTCTAATGAGCACAAATGACATTCAACCAGTCTCTTAATGAGCACCAACAGTAGTCATATGCTGCACTAGCAAACTGAGACATTCAATCAGTCTCTTAATAAGCACAAACAGCAGTACTAAGCTGCAAGTACAGATTGTGATACCATGGTATTTATGGAAGGGAAAAAAGATAGACTCAGAGCCTCCCCTCCAAGAACCAAGCCATTTCTCTAACTACCGCACCACCCACTATGCATCCAGGGCCAGAAGTTGGTCTTGGGTCAAGACAACCTCTGGACCCAACTACAAGGGCTCTGTTAAGAAATGGTGAAGGACCTATAATGAGCAAAATGAGTATTCTCCATCAATCGTGCAAGATCAAAAAGATGCACAGAAGTTGGTGGGCAGAATAGAAACAGCTAAAACACAGAGACTGAGTGCCCCCATGCCCATATACATAAAAACATATATATCCAAAACAATTTAAATATTTATTCTATAGTTTTTATTTTGATTTACTAGAATCAAAAAGATGCACAGAAGTTGGTGGGCTGAACAGAAACAGCTAAAACACAGAGACTGAGTGCCCCCATGCCCATATACATGAAAACATATATATCCAAAACAATTTAAATATTTCTTCTAAAGTTTTTATTTTGATTTACTAGAATCAAAAAGATGCACAGAAGTTCGTGGGCTGAACAGAAACAGCTAAAACACAGAGACTGAGTGCCCCCATGCCCATATACATAAAAAACATATATATCCAAAACAATTTAAATATTTCTTCTATAGTTTTTATTTTGATTTCAAAGATAAAAGTGAGTCCAATTGCTTTAAATGGTATTCATATGACCCTTGAAAGAACAGATTCACAACCTATTGGGTTAAGACTGAAATACTGGCCAGGCAAACTGCTAAAGAATTTATAACTTAACCTGATGTATGGAGACTTTTTGTTATAGCTGTCACCTGGGAAGCATAACAACCCCTACAAAAAGTCTTCCGAGAGTTGCTCATTCACTCTTTTTTTCAGTTTCACCTGAAAAGTCTTCAGCAAGTGTGTCTTTGATGGACTGACCCATATAATTACGAATACATTGTAACAATGAAATATCAAAAACTCATATCTGAAGACCAAGAATTTATGTCTCGTCTAAGAGAATTTGATGAAGAGATTGCATAATTTCTTATAATGTTATAACTGATAAGCATCTCTCTGCTCAGAAATTTCCAAAGTGGTAATCAATGAAAAATGAGATGTATTTAATAGGTATTTTTTTCTGCTTACACAAAATACCATTTCTAATTTTAAGCTCATTACCTTACTGGACATAATTAATTAGCTCCGTTAATATGCATATCATAATGACTTTCACAGACTATGTAAAGTCTGCTGACAGTCTTTAGGAAAAGGCACCAAAACATTTGTCTGCAAATGTAATTACATTTTAGTCGAATGCAAATTGACAGCATTGAATGCGGTTAATAAATAAAGGTAGTCAGTCCAGCTGTGTTGTACTGGGACTGAATGCAGTACTGACAGTAAATTGCCAAGGGAACTGTGCAGGCTAGCAAGCTAACAACATCCAGAGAACTATCAAACATTAGAACTGAACTACTGGATTAAGCAAAACTACTTAATAAATCACTTTAAAGATGTAGAAGGAAAAGCAACACTGTGGTGTAGGCAAACTGGTCCTCCAAAAAGACTAGTATCCAGTGTAAAAAATATAGGAGGCACCAGACCAAGGCAGGTGAAGATAAAGTTCTATTTTAATCCACAAAGTACAAACAATGGTGAGTGCTTTCGTAGCAACAGCTACTTCATCAGACAGTTAAAATCATTACTCACTCATATTTAAACGTTACAAACAGCCAGTCAGAATCAAAGTTCAATTAAGACAATACTATTAAGCTGTAAATTAACAACAATATAATAGACATACTTACAGTGCCAAGTCTAGTCTGTAGTCCTAGAATAAACCTATAAAATATATTTAAAATTACATTTAAAATGTTTTATCTGCGCAATGGTTTATGAGTAAGTACAGGCTTAATAGAAACTTTGCCATTTAGGCCCCTGCCTACATATATCATATATAATTAGCTCACTGTAATGATGTATATTGCTCATTTTATATAGGTATGACCACACAGAGGTTTCGTGATAAGATCAGGGAACAGGTTTATGATTTTATATATATATATATAAATATATATATATATATATATATATATAGGAGGGCAGAGACTAATGCCCTAGCAAGACACGTGATGGCATCAGATACGACACACGCATTTAAATTCATGGTAGTAGAGAAAGTCAAAATAGGTTGTAGAGGTAGCCCTATAAAGAACCTGGTAGAAAATAAGGAACTTGAATGGATCATTAGGATGCGGGCTAATATAGGCAGGGGCCTAAATGACAAAGTTTCTATTAAACCTGTACTTACTCAAACCATTGCGCAGACAAAAAATTTTAAATATAATTTTAAATATACTTTATATGTTTATTCTAGGACTACAGACTAGACTTGGCACTGTAAGTATGTCTATTATATTGTTGTTAATTTACAGCTTAATAGTATTGTCTTAATTGAACTTTGATTCTGACTGGCTGTTTGTAACGTTTAAATATGAATTAGTAATGATTTTAACTGTCTGATGAAGTAGCTCTTGCTACGAAAGCACTCACCATTGTTTGTACTTGGTCTGTGGATTAAAATTGAACTTTATCTTCACCGGCCTTGGTCTGGTGCCTCCTATTTTTTTACATTGGACTTTAAAGATGTAGCAGTCTTAAAAGAAGGCCCAATACGTGGCTTGACACAAACCTGCTTCCTACTGTGAAGACTGCTGGTTTGTGAATCACTTACCTCTAGCAATCTCCAGAAACTAATAAAGAAAACAGAACAGAACCACATACTTTGACAGACGATAAGGATTATGATGTACAGAAAGTCTGAAGAAAGATGCGTTTAGGTAAAATAATTAAATGAAATACCCATGAAAACTAATAGTGATGGAACAACGCAGAGATGAAGTTAGGAATGGGAGACAATTAATGATTTTTGATAATGCAGCCAGTAGGAATAGGATGATTATGATGAACTGCATCAGAAAGAAACAGCAGTATTTTCCATTCGGAAAACCACATGGTACTCTGGTCTTCTAATATTATCTACGTGAAAGAACTGAACTTTCTGTCACAAAGTCATTCAACACTTCGGAGCCAATATCACAGGTGCCTTCGTGGTTAACTGTTTTAAGAACCAGCCCAATTTACTGAACAGCATGCCTGCTACAGTCTTAGACAGGTCTCTTTCATCATTAACTACAGAAGTAGCTAGCATACATTCTGAATTCAAAATGATGCTTAGGAAGTAAAATCTCCACTTCCACAGTTATGTTTTACTTATTATTCAGGATAGGTTACTGTGGTAAATGTAACACTTTATGTTCCCAAGGATCCTAGAATACAGAATAAAAAAAGGCTCAGCTTCTGTGGTAATTGCCCAGTGCAGGTCAAGTCAATTAGCATGAAAGTGAAAAAATGCCATTTAGAGACTGCTATGGAAGAAATAAGAAAGACTTCATTATCAGTTTCTGAATGGCACACAAGCAGTGTCACAACTGACCACTATAGCGTTTGCCATAGTGGCCCAAATATCACATTGGCAATGGCACTCTGCTATACACACACACACACACACACACACACACACACACACACACACACACACACAACACCTAGACACCCATGCATGCTCAAGCACACACACACACAATTTCCACGCACATCCATCCATTAAACAAGCCCTAAACACTAAGGGAGACATTCACCCAATCATCTACATGCATGCTGCAACAAACACACAGCTAGACTCTCAATTCACTTCCTAAACCCTCTGCTAGAAACACCAAATCAGACAGAGACACAGACTCGTGTGCACACAATCATGCAGGTTAATTCATGCGACTACAGGCTGGCAGGCAGACACATACAAATTTCCACTACCACGTCTTCACTGAACTGACACACATGGACACAACTATGCAGCTTCACATACACACAAAGTCCCACTCCTTCAATTAATTTACCTTTACTGCGAGTGGTTTCACAGGAGTGATTGGGAGATCTAGTTTTTTTTTTTTTTTTTTTTTTTTCAGTGTGGGCATTTTTTTCCTCCAACAGTGAAATTTTACATGACCAAGTCATTCAGTGAATCACTTGGCTGAACAAATTAGAAGCTGCTGAGATTTCGAGAGTGGAAGCACATGGGTAATTAGCATTAGCCATGCACCGAACTGCTGCATTATCATTGAGCTTGCCTGCAAGCCTACCCTCTATGCAAAGGCTCCTGTGAAGGGGAAAACCTCAGTGGTATGGTCATGCAAGAATCAGACAGGCTTAATGTGATGGGGAACACTGCCAAGCTAAGGCTTTTTTTTATTTATTATTTATCCTTTGTTGATGGGTTAGTCCCACTAGGCTAGCAGCCTTTTTTCATGGAAGAGACCCGAGGATGTATTTATACTACTAGGGGAAATTTGGCCAGAGCATCAGAGAACTCCGGCTCTTTTTGATAGGTGCCATGGGATTGTTTACATCCACCTGAGCTAACACCAACACATGCAGATAGAGCCTCATTTTAATGTTTCAACCGTAGGACAATACAGCCAGGAGTGCAGCACCCTCCTCCCCCATACTGCACTGTAGTGTTAGCCTTTCTGAATCCCAACTCTTACCTTACTGTTGGTATCATCTAAGCTACCATAATACAAATTAACTTCAAAGTACTCTTCCCTTGCATCATTAGATATGCATAAAAGGAAGGAAAGAAAAAGAAAAGGATACCACTAAATCAGAAAAAGTGGGGGCAAACTGGCCATAAAGGCCAAGCATTCTGCTTAACTAAAACCTCTACACCACGACCACATTACTAAAAAACAAAAAAATAACTACGTCCCCTTACATTCAATGCAATGTTCTGGCTTACTCAGCAACATACACATCTATATGCACACACAGACAGATATACACACACATACATGTATTATGTGTATATAAATACTTATAGATATACACACACATATTTATATATATATATATATATATATATATATATATATATATAGATATATATATATATATATATATATATATATATATATACACATATATATATATATATATATATATATATACATATACACACACACACACACACACACACACACACACACACATACATATTATACATATACATATGGAAACATATAAATATATATACATACATAAATATGCTGACATACAAATACATTTATTAATATATGGGAACCAGCCCTTGGGTCAAATGTTCAGAATATCACACATTTGTAATGCACGCACAAAAGTTAGTACAGTGATATGATAGCTAAATTTTGACATTACTTAATAGGAGGTTGCGGTACAACAGGGATTTGGAACTTGCCCTTACCCCACTATTGTGTGATCTCTGAGTTGGTACATTTACGTAACAGGGGTGTGGGGGTGCAGGGGTACTAGTCCACCTACAAAATATGTGTTTTTATTCAATATTTTGACTTACAATCTTTTTAGATCAACATAGACTTAGTTTTGTGACTTTTCAACTACAGGCAGCATACACAGACATATTTTATATATACATATCTATACAGATAAATACATAAATGCTGTTATGAACATACAATCTTTTTTCAGGGACCCATAGAGAGACACACACACACACACACACACACACACACACTACTGCATTGCATATAATACAGTATAATCTTTTATAGTCCTTTTAAAACTACACTATATATTTATAATTTTGGCCTTTTTGCCCCCACTGTCTGCTGCTGTCAGACCCCTTCTTGGTCTGCTAGCACATTGGGGCTAGGATTTAGTATGCCAGGGGGGTTGACTTGATTACTTATTTACATTTTTCTGTTTATTGTCGGCTCTGTCTCCATTGCATTTGTGTGGTAACATGCCATGGGATTGGCATGCAATGATGTAACCTCTCAAAATAAAAATAGTACCCCTCAAAGCTAGTGCTCCCACAGGTTCTCTAACAGAAATTCAGCCATAGGAACTTGCACCCCAGGCATGTGTAGTCACAACCTCCCACTGAGAAGAGGCGAGTCAGCCAAGCTAAGCTTCTCTCCCATTCCCCATCTCACCCAAGCCAGGCCCAAAAGGCTTCTGAGCTGCTAATCAAACTCGGGTCATAGTCCAGATTTATCTCTCTACGCCAACAGAGCTGGCTTAAAATACCCAAGTTAGTTACCACTAACAGTCCATATCTATCCCCTTTGTCTTCTATTCTCAACATGGATCCTTTACCCTCATACATATGTTCATAGGTATCACAGTCCGAGAATTACATTTTTTTCCATTCTACAGTGATGAAGTAATATGATGGAATGATTTTAACTGTAAAATATCCTTCCTAAAAGATAGGTACATGCATTGTTTTAATGAAAGGTATCACGTTTGTATGACGATATCACACTCAGATATCATGCTTGCTAAAAGCTGATTGCAAAGCTTTACAACTGATACAAGAGTATTGTTTCACTATTCTGCACTATATCACTCTTTGATTCAGGCTTCTCCCTCCCTCCCTCTCATTATGTGGCTTAGTTAGTATATTATAAATCTTCTATATTTAATTGAATTTATGTTTTGTTGATCAGGTTAGTCCTATTTTCATGGAAGGGATGGTAGCCATACAAACAAGATTACATGTGGTAAGGACACGAAGAAAATTCTCTTAATAGATTTGTAAGTAAAGAGGACAGTGGAGAATACTGGGTGGATTTAGGAATCGCAACTGAATGAACTATGACAGATGTGGAAATTAATATTGTTATTACTGCAAAGAACAGACTACTGGATGAAGTGCTGTTTGATATGAAAACTGAATCTAAAAGACAGCACTGATTGAAAGGATTGGAATGCCATCAAAGATAACATCAATATGACTGTGTCAGAAGAGTTTCCCCAGGCTTCAAAAGTCATTTCACTGCTAGTGGATCAGCTACAGTTTATGGGAGTAAAGCACGCTCAGTGTTCTTTCTTGCAAAAGATGACAGCAGCACTGGATACATCCAGTATGACTCAAGAGTGTACAATTTGTGGGAATGCAGCACAACAACCAAAAATATGTAGTAGTAGTTTCAGTTAATTCTAAAGATATTTACGTCAGACAGACAGATTGCTTTGTTGCTGTGCAGGTGACCCCTGGTAAGACTGCTGTGTAAAACAGCCTTGGTGATCACTATAATGCATGGGACACTGCCATACAGCCATCAGATTTCTGCAATGCAAATCCATTTGTTGATTTATCTGGGACCAGAATCTTTTGCAGACATAACATACTTTGTCTATAGACTCAAGATATGAAACTGTTTAAAGACAATAGTAATAAAAGCCAAAGTTTTTATGTTATTCTGGACTTGTGTATCCAGAAAAGATAATATGATGTTTAATATTCACGGAGAAAAGATAATATGATGTTTAATATTCACGACTGACACAATGCACTTGGAGGACATTAAATTTTATTTGCATCAAGAATGTGAATTCATGAAGTCAAGAAACTAAAGGACTCAAGGAGAATAAGAATTAGGAGATGGTGTTTTGGGTTCACTTACAGATGAAGAACAAATCATTAGCTGGTGATTTAAATCATTTTGTGAATACGCATAATTGTAGTGGTAAGAAACATTATACATGACAGCCTAAAGCATGTTATATTTCCAGGGATTCATGACACTTCAGATAGGATTGCTCTTGCAGAAGATATGAGCATGTAGGAAGAGGGATCATACCAAGTCCAGTAGTAATTTTTGGTAAATAAACATTGAAGCAACATTCTAATTTTGTACAAAATGTGGTAGCAATGCTCTCTTGATTTGGCTGTTTAAATCTAGAGAAAATGAGTGCATGAAAAAGAAACACTTGATAGTGCAGGGGGGAGACAACGGTGATATGGATTATGATGTCCAAGCTCAAACATCCAAAAGTGCCAATACAATGTTGCGTATACACACACACACACACACACACACACACACACACACACACACACACACACACACACACACCGCTTGAAATGGAAGCATTTCAGGAAACTGAAACTGGTAATGCAGAGCATCCAACTTCTACAAAAACAAGTCTAAAGTGCTGGGGAAAGATGGAAAGCAGTATACAATTGGAAGAAAAAGTGGGGATCCAATGCAAGTCAGTACTTCAAAAAAAAAAAAAAAAAAAAAAAAAAGGCTAAAGGTTTTAATAACAAGGACAGAGAGTGACAATATATAACATTAGAACTCATTTGCAGAGGTTGTGCTAAGATGCAATAGCACTAAATAAAATTAAATAAAGGAAACAAATGCATAAAACGTTGCTGCTGAAGTGATACAAGTGATATTACTTGTTTATCAGATGTTAGGTGTGTACACAAGGTTCACTGAACATTCCAAAGCTACACAGAAAAGGAAAGTAATATGGACTTTGAGACAGAAACCTGAAGTGGTGTTTTTGTTGTAGAATGGTGAGTGTCAGACTGGGAATATATCATGGATAGACTAAAAGAGCGACTGCTAACCTGATAAGTGTTTTTTCCTGCTACTACCTGGGCGACTGTCCGATCTAGCTAAACTGCAAATATTTCTGCTTCTTGAACTGTTTTAAACTGCTTAAAGTTGTTTTTGCACCTGCACTTTTTAAGTTTGTCCTGTTTGTTGCATTTACCTGTTGAGGCTACACACTCAAGTGTGCTAGCCTGTGTTACATATTTACTGCATTTTCCTGCTATTTGTTGAAAAAAAGAAAAAAAAAAAATATCCTTGTTTCCCGTCTTTCCTGACCTAGAGTAGTCCAAATACAGGCTTTGCTGTATTCTGGACTTTGGAAAGTTCCTGTGTTGTCCATTTCCTTTCTTGGATAGAGGGAGGTTTCTTTGTTCACCAGTGGCAGTGGGGAACTTAGAGCAGCCTATCTATCCCTGGAGGAGTGTTCCCAGCACAAGAATCTGGTAGTCTATTGGCCATTTTGGGCCAATTTCTAGCTCTTTCAAATCCCCCTGTATAAAACCCGCTTTGGCGAGGTTTTTGCGCTTGTTACTACTCAGCCAAGCTCCTCGTGGTCCTGCAGAGTGGTGCTAGCAGCAGAGAGGCTAAAAGAGCGACTGCTAACCTGATAAAAGTGTTTTTTCCTGCTACTACCTGGGCGACTGTCCGATCTAGCTAAACTGCAAATATTTCTGCTTCTTGAACTGTTTTAAACTGTCTAAAGTTGTTTGTGCACCTGCACTTTTAAAGTTTGTCCTGTTTGTTGCATTTACTTGTTGAGGCTACACACTCAAGTGTGCTAGCCTGTGTTACATATTTATTGCAATTTCCTGCTGTTTGTTGCAAAAAAGAAAAAAAAAAACTATCCTTGTTTCCCATCTTTCCTGACCTAGAGTAGTCCAAATACAGGCTTTGCTGTATTCTGGACGTTTGGAAAGTTCCTGTGTTGCCATTTCCTTTCTTGGATAGAGGGAGGCTTCTTTGTTCACCAGTGGCAGTGGGGAGCTTGGAGCAGGCTATCTGTCCCTGGAGGAGTGTTCCCAGCACAGGAATCTGGTAGTCTGTTGGCTGTTTTGGGACAATTTCTAGCTCTTTCAAGTCCGCCTGTATAAAACCCGCTGTAGCGCGGCTTTGCGTGATTTTGTGCATAGTGCTTCATCGAGCAGCGCCGCTTATTTGGGTTTGAGCCTTGGAACTGATCTAGTTCTCATAATAAACACCCTATTCCTATGCTACAGCCTAGCACTTGCTCACTAAAGCAATTATATAAGTCAGCACTAAAAAAATTAAAAGCACTACACCCTCACAAACTCCCCTTGAGTAACTTGTTCCCCATTGGCCTTTTTTTTCAATTATAAAGGAATTCCCAATACTATTCTAGCATGTCCAAAGGTCAGTTGTCAATCTCCTCTCCGGTCCAGCTGGTGAACCTGGGAATCTTGAGGCAATGTTACAACTGCCTAATGTACACAGACAACCCTCTCCTCCTCCCAACAAATTCCAACACATGTGAGAGATGCAACCATATAGCCAAACTGGAAGCTAAGCTCTCTCAACTCAGTACTGGCATAACCAGTCAGGAGGAGAAAGAAACCACACTCACTACAATTCCAGTCTCACATAGACCTACCACGACAGCAAACCAAACACATAAACACACAAAAACATACTTGGAGGCTCTAAATAAAAATCTGCCTAAGCAGCAGAGACCTCCAAAGCAGACACCCAAGCAACCGCTACCCCAAAACAAAACACATGCAACACATAGCTCACAAAGCCAGTGTGCCGAACAGTCACAGCCCTTAAGGCTAAACAACACACCTGATACACTTGTAATAGGTGACTCTATCATCAGGCACACTGATGTCCCGCTCACCAGGCTGAACAAGGAGAAGGTCACGGTGAGCTGCCTATCAGGTGCTAGGATATGCCACATAACACAAGCACTCAGGTCACTCCAAGGCAAGTACAAATATGACTCAGTCACTGTCCATGCTGGTGTGAATGACCTGAGACATACCTCCCTGGACTACATGAAAAGAGACATAGAGGAGCTCTCTGGGCATGTAGCCCAGGCCGGTATGACCCTGACCTTGAGTAGCATCTTACCCTCACCAAGAATGATGCCACAGTATGAAGACAAGATTATCAATTTCAACAATTGGCTTAAGTATTGGTGTCATTCAAAGGGGATCCAATGCCTGTCAGCCTGGGATGACATGCTCGACAAGCCACGATGCTTCGCTAGGGACGGCTTACACCTGTCACCCCTGGGCCTTCGGATATTGGCAAAGGCTCTTGCTACCCCCATAGTGCCTTTTTTAGGCAAGGCTCAAAAGACAAACCCACCTCCATAGGTATCACAAGGGATAAGAAACCAAGAGTAATGCTACTCAATGCCAGAAGTCTAAACCTCAAGATGCACTTTCGAAACTCTCCTTAGCATGGAGAACATTGATATCTGTGCAGTAACAGAAACCTGGTTCAAGGCTCTCGAGAGCACCCCAGCACTACCAGGTTATACCTCATACCATGCTTTTCGGCCCCAAAACTTGGACTGAACCACAAAAGGAGGGGGGAGTATCAATATTCGTCAAAGATACCAACACCTCCAGGTTGGTGGCACAGCACGAAGCATCAGAGACTATCCATGTGCAACTAACAGTGGGTAAAACTGCCTTCCAGTTTATAGCCTGCTACAGACCACCCTCCCAAACCTAGGAACCCCACTCGGCCTTCCTGAGAACACTGGAAAATATGAAGGTCTCTCCAAACACCATTATATTGGGTGACTTCAACTACCCAACCATAGACTGGGAGCATTACTCTAGCTCCAACACCCTAGCCCAAAGGTTCCTAGAATTTATAAACTCAAATGCTATGGAACAACTTGTTACCACTCCCACAAGAGGGGAAAACATACTGGACCTGATCATCACCAACATGGGGACTCTATGCTCCAGACCAGAAGTGTATCCTTCACTGGTAAGATCAGACCATAAACTAATCTCACTGGATATTCACATCCCGACCCCACCCCATGCCCAGAAAACCACAGTGAAAAACTTCTCTAAAGCAAATTTCACACTCCTCAAAACCGAGGTGGAATCCTTCAAAGCCCCGGCCTCTGGATATCTGCCCAGACCACAAAATCCTTTATAAACGCATTCTATGAACACCTTCAGGAATGCATGGATCATGCAATCCCAAATAAAACCAAGACCCAATCCTCCAAAGGCAGGCGTCCTGTCTGGTGGACCCCAGCCATAAACAAACTATACAATAGAAGGAGGAAGCTACTACATGACAGAGCAAAATCCCAAAAAGGGAAGGCATCTCTGATCAGTATTAGCAAAAAACTACGGGCACTCATAAAATCGTCTAAGGCCAGCTTCGAGAGAAAAATTGCACAGGACACTAAGGATAATCACAAGGCTTTCTTTAGTTATGTTAGGAACCTGGGTGGAAATTCCCAGATATGCTCAGAATTAGTCCAAAATGACAAAAAATACACCAAACCCACAGACATTGCCAACATCCTAGCTGACAGGTTCAGCGCAAACTTCTCCCCCCCCTCCCCACCAAAAGGGCTAATATCTATCCCAGCAGAGTGCTGCTCCCCTGACATCTCAGATGCTCAGGTAAGAGCTGCCCTCTCCAAAACAAGAAACACAGCATCAATGGGACCAGGCGGTGTCCCGGGCTGCGTCCTACATGAACTCCAAGAAGAGCTAAACCCAAACCTAAAACTACTGTTCAATCTCAGCCTTACTACAGGATATGTACCCAAAGAATGGCGTACAGCAACAGTGGTCCCTCTCCACAAAGGTGGTGCCTCAATGGATCCTGGAAACTATCGCCCCATAAGTCTCACTAGCTTGGTCTGCAAAGCTATGGAAAGGATCATCATGGACCTTATAAATAAAGATATTGGGGACCTACAGACACTGGATCCTACCCAGTTCGGCTTTGTTAAGGGCAGATCCTGCCTCTTAAACCTGGTCAATTTCTTTGAAACAGTCACCAAGGCCATTGACAAGGGGAAGGTGGTCCACACAGCCTACCTGGACCTCGCAAAAGCCTTCGATACAATACCCCACTGGCAATATAGATAAGCTCACCAGCTTAAATATAAACCCCTATGTCACTAGATGGGTTGCAAACTGGCTCAAGGACAGAACCCACATGGTTAGAATAGCTGGAGCCATGTCAGACTCCAAACCAGTTACAAGTGGCATCCCACAAGGCTCAGTCTTGGGACCTCTCTTGTTCGGTATATATTTCTCGGAGGTACAGGCCAACATGGAAGGACTGTGGCTGACCAAGTTCGCAGATGACTGCAAACTGGGCACCATAATAGACTCTCCAGCTGACACAAGCATCCTCCAAAAGGGCCTCATAGAAACAGACAACTGGTGCCAGAGCCATGGCATCAAGCTAAACGCCAAAAAGTGTATAGTCATCCCCTTTGGCAAAAACAAAGTGCCCACAAATTACCACATAGGTGGTAATCCATTAAGTACAGAAGAAGTAATTAGGGACCTGGGGACCCAAGTTGATAGCTATCTCGTATTTGACAACCACGTGGCCAAAGTGGTTAGAAAAACACTTTATATTGCCCACCTAATTATGAAGGGATTCACATCTAGATCAGGGGAGGTCATCGTGCCTCTTTACTCATCCCTCATCAGGCCCATAATTGAGTACAATGCCCCTTTTGGGATGTACCTTACCAGACACCTGCAGCAACTGGAAAGACCCCAAAAGTACCTCACCAAGATGATCAAGGGGCTCAAACAGATGCCGTATGCTGCCTGGTTAAAGAAACTTCAGCTCTACTCTGTGGCATACCACCTGCTCAGAGGCAATCTGTGCCTGACTTATAAAGCCATGTCCAACCCAGAATTAATGGACATGCTGCACCTCAGAAAATCCAAATCCCATCAAGCTACGCGTTCGAGGGACTTAAACCTCAGCACTGAAATAAATAGGACATGCTGGAGGGACAGATTCATAACCCAGAGGCTCCCTTCACTCTGGAATAAAATCCCAGTCCAGGTTAGGCAGAGTCCCTCATTGACTCTCTTCAAGAGGAATCTTGATGAGTGGATGGGAGATCATAGGTTTACCCCGGGTATCACTTCTGTGTCACTGTTAGACAGAAGCGCAGTATACTAACCTCGAAAAAGGGCATAGCAAAATTAATTTAAAATGGGTGGCGAAAGCCATACACACTCTGGCTAGGCTTATAAATGCCCTAGGGCAGATAGCCTAGTATGAACCTATGAACCTATGATAGTAAAAGTGACATGATGAATGAATGCTTTTGGAGCTGCACGTTATGGTTAATATGATTACAATCTTAGTGGAGGATTTTTGTTTCCCACAGAAATCTTTATTAAATTTTCACACATGACATAGGCAATCTTACATTTATACAAATGAAAAACAAACAACATGACACCACTTTAGTTGTAAATAGTATACATCAGACACCACTGAAACTACTGTAGGTGCAAACATTATACATTATTTATAATCTATCCAGTCTCTGTCAATTAAGCATTAGGATCTCTGCCTGGAAGTGTTTACGCAGGTATTTTTATACCCCAAGTAGACTCCAAAGAAGTTTTCTTCTGGTAGATAGCAAGTGTTGGAGGTATGATGGGCAAGAAAGAGGTGGCTGGGAACATATTTTTTTTTATATAATAAGCTGGCAGACATTAGGGATTCCATGCAGACCACTCTGTCGGAGATAATTGCTTTGAGTTATGATACAGAATTGGAATTGCCTAGACATAGTAAAGCCTTGTGAGTCTAATGATTATGGTGGCTGCCAAAAAAACAATTACTAGGAAATGGAAACCAAAGTCTAGACTTACTTTACTAGAAGTAGTGAATATAGTAACAGAGGGAAAACAAATGGAATTGGGATCATTAGAAAATGGAGGGAGCAAACTACATAGGAAAATATGGGAATTGTGGGAACAATATATGCAGAGCAGGAATGAGGTTTAAGAGGCAGGATTTGAATGAGCCATATAATCTTCGTGGGGGGTTTTAACCAGGATTTACAAAGGATGAAGGGGAAATTCTTACAGGACTTTAAAGGATGTTGAGCAATACGGAATTTAGGTCACTTAAAAATAGGATAACAAAAGGGAACTGACATATATACATACATACATGAAAACAGACATTTTGTCAGAGACAATGGTTGTGGTTGCTTGTGGAAGTAAAACTTTCTGATCAGTTAATAGTATATGGGGAGTTCAGGCAGAAGAATAAGAACAGAGTAGGGCATAAAATGGCTTACAGGTAGTTTATGCAAGAACATGCATTTATAAACAAAATTAGTTATTATGTGAGAATCCCAAAGAATTGAGAAAGTCTTAAAAACAACAGAATGACATATGGGCAGAATCAGAAGAAAACCATAAAGCTCAGCACATTCATTTTGCAAGAGATTATGGTATATGCTTACACACTCATACCTCTCGGACAGAAACTACAAATTAGACAAAGTTAAGGTTAAAAAGGGAGATTTACATGGGAAAACAGACAATTTTTTTAAGGACCCAAAAGGTTACTGGTGTAACGGAAGAAAAAATGAAATGACTCCTCTTTTGAGGAATGGACTGAAAACTGAAGAAGCTATTAAGTTGTTTAACAGATCAAAATGGGAGCAAGTGTTGCGCATAAGAAATATCAAGTATAGTTTACGTTTAAGTAAAAAAAGTATATGTACAGATACAGAAAACATATTATACACAGAAGAACTGGAAAGTTAGATACGAAGGAAAGAAGAGACATTGTAGACTGGGAATTTGCCAGAGCAGAGTTGCAAGGTAGTTTTAAAATTACTGAAGGAAAAAAAACACAACAAGCAAAGATGGAACTGCTTAAAGTTACATGATAAAAAGCATGCTTTATGCAAGTTTTGAATAATGGTATAGTGAAGGGATTCACAAGAGTAGGGGGACATGAACTGTTCTGCAAGTTTTGAAAGGAATTCATTACTAATTTAAGGTATATTTATACAGGGAAAAGAGAGAACATTTGGTAAACTGGCCTGTCAAAAAAACAGACCGGACTCCAATTACAAGATTAAAATATGGCGGTACAGGGGATAACATTGTCACCTCACAGCTAGAGGTTCTCCGGTTCGATTCTCAGCTGGGGCACCTTTTGAGTGGAGTCTACATGTCTTCTTTGTGTTTGTATGGCTTTGCGCCAGGTGCTCTTGTTTACTCCTACATTCCAAAGGCATGCAGTAGGTGGAGACACTAAACTGGCTACAGGTGGGAGTGTGTGTGGTATGGAAAAAACAGCTGCACCAGGACTAGCCACCCGGCAGTGTGAATCTTGGCTCTAGATGGTGTGCCGGGGAGGACAGGACTTTTCAGCCTTCCTGAAGAATCAGACACTGCACTTCTATTTAACTTTTCTGGGACTCTAGTCTACATCCCATTAAGCATGGACTACATACAATGGTGAAGAAGAGGGAAAATGCAGCTGTTAAATCACATCTTAATCAAATAAAATACATGCAAGGAGAGCAAAATTATCTCTTTATTTTCCATAATTTATTGTAACAGACTATTAGTGTCAAGACGTCTGCATTAATATCTGCTGAAAGTAAAATATACGGAATTCTGGGAGGTGTTAGGATGTGGGAAGAAAGTAATGTGTTAAAAGACTCTAGAAAAATAGGTGAATATTAAGTATGGGAAAAGATACAACGTTATGGATTATGGTACAAAGCAATTATAACAGAATTTTATTAAAGTGCATGGAAAGAGGTCAGTGATTAAAAGAAGGCTGGAGCAGTTTCTATAGAAGATTTTACTTGGTGGATGCCTCTGTAAAAATTGCCTGTGAAAACTGAAAGGTTTAGAGAAATATAATCAGATTTCAAAGACTGTATTTCTTAAGAAATAGTGGATGAGAAGAATTCACAATTCATTTTTTTATTGCAAATGTAGGCATGCTTAGGAGAAACTCCTCAGAGATCTTCATATGGACAACATGTTGATGTACAAGTGGATGACCCCACGTTTGACAACTATGTGTTGTACGTGGCATATTCAGGATAGGAGATATGGTGGTGCAGTTGGGTCTATGTTCAGTCATCAAATGGAACCCATTAACTGTATACACCAACTCCAAGACTGCACTACAGTGGAAAAAGGGTAAATTTCCTGATCCCTACTGTAATGCAATCTTACTTGAATGGCTAGATGAACAGCATGTTCGATAAAACATGCCGTTCGATGCTTTTTCCTTTCGATGACTGAACATAGACCAAATGCAGTTTATAACAACTGGTAAAAGAATCCCAAAATGTTAAAAGTTTTGGTACTAGCAAAGGTTCTTCAGAGGAAAAATCTGGTTTGTGAGGCATGCAAATACAGGGTCTATATCAGCTTATTGAAAGCTAGTCGATTGACCTCTAAAGGGCGAACAACCAAAACAGCGAAGACAAAGAACAGCTTCTTGGGCTGTTGTCTGGAGTTTGCCATTTCTTCTACTGTGGTGCAATCTCGGAGTTGGTATATTTAAGTAGGGGGGTGTGGGGGGCGAAGCTATGTTGTGTTGTATTTATTTATTTATTTATTTATTTATTTATTTATTTTTTGCGGAACAGCATTTTTATTCGCTGGGAAAAAAATGGCTGTTCGATATCTTTGCTATTTTGGTTGTTCGACCTTTTGTGGTCGATCAATTAGCGTTCGATGTTATCAGAAATTCCAATGCCTTGGATCAACTTATCCACACCCCCACCAGGGGCAGCAATATCCTAGACCTGGTCATTACCGACATGGGCAACCGGTGTTCCACACCGGACATCAATTCCTCATTGGTCAGATCCGAACACAAGCAAATCACCCCAGACATCCACATCCCACCCCCCATTAGGGGAAACCACCGTAAGAAAATTTCTCCAAAGCCAACTTCACGCTTCTTAAAGACAGAAGTGGCAAACTTCCCGACACCCATGCTGACAGACAATAGAGGTACAACTGCTAAATCCTATACAATTGCACTTTATAAGCACTTACACGAGTGCATGGATCGTGCAATCCCTAACAGAACCAAGATGCTATTTTCTAAAAAAAAGGAAGCCAATCTGGTGGTCCCCTGCCATAAACAAACTCAACAGAAGAAAGAAACTGTTGCAAAAAAGAGTAAAATCCCATGAATGGAGGAACTCCGTGGTCAGCCTCAGTAAGAAGCTGAGATCCCTCATAAAATCCTCCAAAGCTAGTTACGAAAACAAATATCGCCACTGATACCACAAAGCATTCTATAGCTATGTCAAGAATGTCAATGGCAACACTCAGATCTGCTCTGAGTTACAACACAATGGCACTAAATATACAGAACTGACTGATATTGCCAACATCCTGGCAGATAGGTTCAGTGCTAACTTTACCTCTCTCTCACTCCCTAAAGAGCCCATCTCTATACCGGAAGAATGCAAAGTTCCTGTAATCATAGCTGTACAGGTAATAAATACTCTCCAAAGCCAAGAACACAGCATCCATGAGACCTGACAACATCACAGGCTGCAGTCTACATGAACTACAGAACGAACTGGCACCCCACCTAAGTACCAGGTTCAATCATAGCCTCACCTCAGGCTTTGTGCTCACTGAATGGTGCACAGCAACAGTTATCCCACTCCACAAAGGGGGAGCCACCACGGACCCTGGGAACTACCGCCACATTAGCCTGACAAGCCTGGTCTACAAGGCTATGGAACTTATAAACAATAACATTGGTAATCTCCAAACTCTGTACTCTACCCAGTTCGGGTTTGTAAAAGGCAGATCATGTCTCCTAAACCTGATCATCTTCTTTGAAGCGGTCACCAAAGCTGTAGATGAGGGTAAGATGGTTCACACAGCCTATCTAGATCTCGCCAAGGCTTTCAACACCATCCCCCACTCTGGAATTATAGATAAACTCACTAAACTAGGTATAAATCATAGGTCACAAGATGGGTTGCCAAATGGCTCACTGACAGAACCCACACTGTGAAAGTAGCAGACTCTAAATCCAACTTCAGGCCAGTGACAAGTGCAGTACCATAGGGTTAAGTCCTAGGTCCTCTCCTGTTTGGTATCTACTTCTCTGAAGTACAGGCTAACACAGAAGGTCTTTGGCTAACAAAGTTCGCAGATGACTGCAAACTAGGAGCCATAATCAAAACTCCTAACGATGTGGACATCCTACAAAAGGGCCTCACTGAGACAGATGCCTGGTGTCAAAGCCATGGCCTCAAGCTCAATGCCAAAAAGTGCATTGTCATCCCTTTTGGTAAAAACTCTGTACCCATGAACTACCACATAGGCGGTAGTCTACTTAACACCGAAAGTGTGATAAGAGACCTTGGGACACAGGTGGACAGTAGTCTCTCCTTTGATAATCACATTGCCACAGTAGTCAGGAAATCCTTCAATGTGGCACACCTCATCACAAAAGGTTTCTCATCCAGGAAAAAAAAAAAGGTCATTGTTCCTCTCTACTTAATCACTCATTATACCCATTATAGAGTACAACACCCCTTTTGGTATGTACCTCACAAGACATCTACAACAACTGGAAAGGCCACAGAAATACCTCACAAAGAGGATTACCGGCCTCAAACAGATGTCCTACGAAAACAGTCTCATAAAACTCCAGCTTTACTCTGTCGCATATCGCCTACTCAGAGGTGATGTCTGCCTAACATATAAAGCTATGTCAAACCCACAGCTGTTGGACGTGCTCCACTTAAAGAAATCCCAATCCCTCCGAGCTACATGCCCTAGGGACCTAAACCTTGGCACCACAATAAACAGAACATGCTGGAGGGATAGATTCCTGTCCCAGGGACTTCCCATACTCTGGAACAAACTACCTATCTATACTAAACAAAGCTCCTCATTAGCACTCTTCAAGAAAAATTTTGATGATTGGATGGGAGATAGGAAATTCACCCCGGGGATCACTTCTGTGGCTCTGCTTGACAAGGGCACAGGAAAATAATTTTCTTGGGTGGCAAAAACCAGGGTACAATTTGGCTGGGCTTATATAGGCCCTAGGGCCAATAGCCTAGTACCTACCTATGAACTTATATATTTATATTCACATGCCCATACCATACCTGTCAATCTCTTAGACCAAGAAATCTGGACAAAGCTATAAATAAAACAAAAAAGTGGGATAAAGGCCCAAAAATTGGGACAATTTTTAAATATTGCTCTTACAAACTTTGAAAGTTGATAGAATAAAAAGTTAGGTTTTGCATTAGCATGAATTTTGTGAAGGATATGAAGTCTGAAACTCAAATGTCTGCCATTATTTTGAACTTCAGTCTTTAAAGATTTACCACTATTTTGCCAGAATACTACAATTTAAAAAAAGGACCAAAAATATTCCATTAAACCCATCTTTCAGAGGCTATAATGGAAAGAACAAAATGAGGGCACACAATAATAGTTAAAAATAGACAGCAAAGGAATGAAAGCACAAAAGTACTAAAAGGATTAAAGATTAAGACAGAACGTATTATGAAGTACACATGCAAAACTACTCACAATCTTATGATGACAACAAACAAAATAGCAAACAAGACAGAGTATGAGATGAATAGTAAGGGAAGAAAGGCATGTTTCAAGGTCAGATACTCTGGTGATTGTGCTCCCCTCCTCCAGTGATGTTTACTAACTCTGGACTCTGCATGCTGCTACATGTGAAGAGACAGGACATTAAAGCATGACTACGACTTGCTGCAGAATGCTACAGTCTACAAAGAGAACATAAAAAGCAAAAATATTTATACAGACACAACTGCTTTAAGAGTCACAAAATCATTTTCAAAAGCTTCCAAAATTACTGTCCGTGTCAAAATGGAATGTTACAGAGAAATGTATTACTCCAAAACAAAAAGGAGACATGAAGTGCTGAAGCTTCCTTTATGCCCTCTGCTCTTAATGTTTGTTTGTGTCTTTCGGCTTTTCCCGGTTAGGGTCGCCACAACGGAACTCCGGTCCGCTAATGACTGGCGGTAGATTTTTTACGTGTTGGCTTGCCAGGCCTAACGCACAACCTTCAACGAAGGAATGCCCAGTTATGCATATCGCCACACAGAAGAGTAGACGCTTTAACTGAGAATCGAACGGGCAACGTCTAACTGTGAGGCGACAAAGCTACCGCAGCACCATCACCCTCTGCTCTTAATAATTGCTGTAAATACTGCTGTACCATAACCAACTGGCCTATTAAGTATAAAAAGTACAAGACTACACAAACTAAACTGTCAAATGGAATGTTACAATAAGACATACTGCCACATGAAATAATGCTGAAATAAAGAACCTGCATATTACTTCTACTTTCAGCTTAAGCAGGTGCTTCCTGTTCAATGAACAAAAACTGCATGCAGGCAGCACATGTGCTTCATGGTGAGGTATAACAGCCGGAATAACTGCAGTGTCAAGCACAGGGCATTTAACAACAACATGAAAAACAGTGGCTGCTGCTATGCTTACTGCCCTGTCCGGCTGTACATTTTTTCAGTTACTTACTGATCACCTGGATGGTCCTAGTGCAGCACTTTGTTCATCTCAAAATATTAAACAAGAGCTATTATTTGCCTGTTCTTATGCCGAATTCAGCTTTAACTATATATATTACTTAAACATTTATTAAAGGTTTCAAATGATAAGAGTAAGCCGAGTCTTAAAATGCAAAAAAAGATTCATCTTGTACAGCTTCTTGGTTTGCTCACATTGTTTATTAAAAGGATGAATTACTCCCTCTTTGGATTGGGCAGTATTTAATGGGAAACAGAGTCAGGTTTGTTTTTCAGTAAAGACATATGGGTGAAGTGGAACAGTGGAGTAGTACCTTACATGCAAGAGTATCCACAAAAAAAAAACATCTTACCCATAAGGGGAGACTGCCCTTCCTTTAATTCTGTTTTTGCTCTTGTTTAAAAAGAAATGAACCACACACACATACACTTAGATGCTTGGTTCCCCTTGCTGAACCTGTATTGCACTGCTAAAACAGAAGAAAAAGGAAGGGATGATAGGGGAATTGCCAAATTTGATAGAATGGTAAAAATTATGGATGGATACTTCATTACTTCCTGGTGCTTCCACACCTGATCTACCAATCATGCAATCTGCTTTCACACCTGCTCTACCAATCATGCAATCTACATTTACCATTCAGCAGCCTACTCCATCTGCATTATTTAAGAGTCAGGTCTCACCTTTGTAACTGTGTCTCAGCCTGGAGGACATCAAAATTGGGCGACACTTCCGTGCCTCAAACAACATCAAAGAATCAATGAGGTATGCCAGAAAGAGACAAGTGAATGACCACACAGCACTTAATGCTGGAACAACTAAATACAACTATAAGCAAAGTATACTTTTGAGTAATAAACCAAAACATAACTTAGCCTTAGGGCTAATGAGACTATTCACCACACAAACAGGCATGCAGGCAAACATTCAGACACACACACATACATGTTTTAAGGTCTTCACAGTGTAAAGCAAAATGAACCCATTAGCCTCACAAGCACTCCAAAACACTTACTCACCAAGTCAATACCCTAAGACTCAAGTTACTAGACTACATTCTTTGAACCTTACGGTGACATATATACCAAATCAGAAACTGACATTTCTTGGAATATTCCCTTTGCTCCAAGGTATGGTGATATTTGACTTGGTACATATAAGGGGTGGTGGGCTTGCCCCCACTGCACCCTCCAATATGGTGGGCAAGTCCCCTTGCAAAAGAAAAGTTTTAAAGGAGAAGAATGAAGTTCACTCTTCTCCTGAATTTTTTGAACTTCTTCCTGTATGTTGGGACTTGGTATTTCAAATCCGGGCATTTCAACAAGCAGCCATCCTGTTCTCTTCTTTATGTGCTTCTACTTCTTGCTTACTTAAGAAGCAAAACAGAAATGCAAACATGAATACCTGCACACTAACACAGATACACACATACAAACGTGTAATAATTACAAAAACTGTGATAATCTTGTCTGTATGTGGGGGTTTGCAATACTTAGTTTCACATGCTTACACTGATTAGAGTGACCACAAACAAACTGCCCATATACCTAACTTGCTTTGTTCTGCTCTGGTTTTGTGTTATGTATTAACATATTCCCCTACAGTTTCCATCTTAAAATATACTACTACACAACTGACTCTCAAAAATGGTGAAGCTTTGAAATGTTCTTGCTTTTGCCATTTTTGTCTGCCTTTTTCATGGCACCTGTATTTTTGGAACTCAGTCTGGACTTGTCTTTTTGCACCTTGCAGAGATAAACAATCACGTGAGTACATTTGGCAAGACTCAAGTTATTCTCTTCCACTCTTCTAAAAACACTGAATTAGAATTAGAAACCAGACAGTGGTGACAACCAGTTGCAAGGAAACTATGCCAAAACTTTCAGACTGTAATTTGTTTATTAAAGCAACACAATAACTGTGTAAGTTTGCTAATAAGGAAGTTTGATGTACAAATAAGCCAAAAAAGTGAACATGCACATACAGAAAAGATGAGTCTTTTGCAAAAATGTGACGGGTGGAAGAAAGACTCAACCAAGACTCAGTATAAAAAAGTGGGTGATTATACTGCTAGGGTAATTAATGAACATTGTGCCTGCATGATTATACTACTAGGGCTAATGCACAAAGAATAAGATGGTGTTTGCACAATTATAACACTGAATAAAATAACATGTGCATGATTATTCTGCCTGTGTGCATGATTACACTATTAGGGTTAATGCACAAAGAATAAGGCAGTGTGTGCATGATTATAACACTGAATAAAATGGCATGTGCATGATTATTCTGCCTGTGTGCACGATTATACTACTTGGGTTAATGCACAAAGAATAAGATGGCATTTGCACGATTATAACACTGAACAAAATGACATGTGCATGATTACTCTGCTACAAGAATGAACACGGAACAAGATGTGCTTGTGAGCATCAGTACTCTGCTAGGGTATTGAACAAAATAAGATGATGTGTGCATAATTACACCACTAAAGTAAGTAACACAGAATGATGTGATGTGTGCTCAATTATATTGCTAAAGGAATGGAAAGTTGTTTACTGATTTTCTCAAGATCACAGTAAGCAAAGGCAAGCTGCGAGACATACGTTCATCTCCTTGAATTCAGAGTAGAAAGAATACAACACTATACCATTTTATCCTTCTAAAGCAGTGTCAGCTCATTTAAGCCTGAACTCATCAGAACTGAGATAGCAACTGTGGGATTTAAAACAGTATATGCTACATGCAAATGAGGGGAAAAGTTTAAGGAAGATAAAGTAGCAAAGACAAAAAAAACTTTAATAACTGCTCTCATCTGAACATTTTAGATCTATGTGCAAACTTGCAGTATTATGCATACTATTTTGAGAGTAAAATAGAAAACAAATTAATGCAATTTGTGGTGAAGGGCTCAAAAAAGCAAAGTTCAAAGACAAATGGGACAGATTCCAAAAGAGTTGCTATTAGTGTAAGTCGGCCCTGATTCTGAAAGACCCATTCTCAGTATAAATATCACTTACTAAAGTGCAAGGCCCATCTACAAATAGGTTTACATCAGAGGCCAGATTCCAAAAGACTTGCTCTCAGTTTAAATGGTCACTTAACACTGACAGCAAGCTTTTTGGAGTCAGACCCACTAGTTCCATTAATCCAGACAGCAAAATAAACATTTCAAAATAGCACTGAACTGCATAAATTTTACTTTAAATACAGCAGAGAACCAAAAGCCACTATTAACACAAGAAAACAGACAGTTTAAAATAGTTAAAAATACATTATATTTCTCCCAATGACTTCAGCACCTCCTACAGATAAAATAGGAAATGGTATAGAGTGGTATTTCACAGACTTGTGAACATGCACACACATTAAACTAGCATTGTGGCATAATCTAGATTTCTAATCCATAGACATATGGCAATACAAGTCTAATGGCAGATCACTGAGGCTTTATATTACACAGCACCTCTACCATGGGTAGTAAAAGCATTTGTTTCATCTCTAAGACTGCTTCAAAGTCTCTTACGTTTATAGATGGCATATGCAATTTAGACAGCTGCAATGACACTTTGGTGTTGGAAAATATCATAATTTGCACTGCATATCCTACAGACTTACTACAATAAAAGGTCATAAGACAGTCTAATAATCTATATGTGATTATGAGAGTATCAAAGTGCTAGAAAGAAAAATCATACTGAACAATTTACTGAAAACACTGAAAGACAGATGTGATGCAATACAAGCTACTGCACTTACAGTTTTTTATATTTAATGAAGCTTTCTCACCAATACAACTCTTTCAGACTCAAGAGTAGCCCTTTAATTGCTGATGGACTCCTCTCTGTTAGTCTAAAAGATCAAGCAACTGTAAAACGTATTCTGAGCCACAGAAAGGTATCACATCACCTCTGTGTTCAGGTGTCCACATTGCTCTGCAGACAACTATTTTAGTACAATTCACAGGACAAAAGGAAGACTGAATTTTCAGAAAATAGATAAAAGTAAAAAACGAAGCACCCCACAAAAGGGGGGGGGGTAAAATGGAGGGACTAAACACACAGCTTCTTTGAAGATCTAATGCCACTCTTATAAGCAAGCAGTCCAGGCTGTACACTGTTCTACCGAGCTGACTACAAATCTCAGAAACCACACTGGCAGTAGTATGCTGCCCCAATGGCATGAAGACGGGATTTCACCCCGCTGTTGAAAGTTGAGAATTGAGTTTCAGCCTAGTGAATGGAGGCCAGAAAGAAGGTGAAAATTATTTATTCTGTCTCTGCACACGGGTATGCAAGCTCTGGTGGTCCCTGTCCCTTTGCTACTTTCATCTTCAATGTACATCAGGGGAAAGAGTGAAGACAGTCCATTCAAAAGGGAAGGCAAGAATTGTAAATAGGAGTATCCTTTGCAGAAGTTAGCACACGTCTACTACTGAGAACACATTGTGTGCTTCTACAAAACAACCATCTTAGGACACAGTGACATAGGAAGCAAAGGAAATGGCATACTAAAAAGAACCACAGCCCTACAGAAAGTGGGGGCCAAAGACACAGCCCTACAGAAAGTGGGGGCCAAAGACACAGCCCTACAGAAAGTGGGGGCCAAAGACACAGCCCTACAGAAAGTGGGGGCCAAAGACATCATCACCTAAAGACTGGAGAGCCAGAAACATCAATTAAAGGTCTTGCTCCAGCAGGAGAAATGGTTGTTGAACAATCTTGGTTATCAACCTAGCTAGTAATGTTTTATATAGGTAACATGCCCAACCTGGAAGAATCTAAACTTCTAAACTGTTACAGTTCTATGATAAGGCTGTAAATATGATGCTCTAAATGAGACCACACCGTCAAGGATACTGATGTCGTTAATGAATGGAATTAACAAGACAGACATTCAACCATCTAGAATGCTTTTAATAAAAAAGTTACAATCTCTATCACCAGTTAGGTTACAGCACTCTACCTGCAAGAATCAAAGTGAATGCAGAACAGAAGAAGGACAGCATTTTTAGCAGCACCCACAGGAAACCTACACAGTCTGCACTATTAAAAATAACAGTACACATGGTTGAATCCTTGAAACACAGGCAGGCTTTCCAACTACTGCAACTGTGAGCTAGGTTCAACAAGCAGACAGGAAGCAAGACTTTAATGCAAAGTGGCGTGACAGAGCAGCCATAGGCATATCATTCATCCTTGAGGGAACATTCAGGCACAATGTTGCTTTCTGTGATTGCAGTGAACGTGTGGAATAGTATTAGTGAATGTACCTGCAAGCCCCAACTGTTCTGTGACTCTGCAGTCAGCTATAAGCAACTCCACCCAAGTGATCACTGGCCACAGATCAAAGTCCTTTCATCACACTTCTTACCCGCCTTCAGAACTAAACTTAAATTCCTCCACACCAAATCAAACCGGACTTGCCACAGAGCAGGCACATCACATAAGGGCCTCTCAAATTCTGCTATTACTGTCCTCAACTATTAACACCTCCTAACTTCCCCACCACCCCCTGCCCTGAGTATCACCTGCCCTGAGTATCATTACTGCAGAGCACTTCCACCATGATGAAAACATGAAATATAATCGTGTGACTTGTAAATAAGAGTTGCATTTCTCTCTAGATTGTTACTACAGCTATTAATTGTCCCTGTACAGTTTTTATGTAGTTTCTTTTTGTTCTGTTTTTTTTTTTTGGTAATGCTTGTCGCCCCGTTTTCTTTTTTTTTTCTTCTTCTTTGTGAGCTACTTCACCCGAGCAGTACCTGCAAATGGACAGTTGTGATCAGTCTACCACCACAGTAATAGAATGTAAAATAAAATAAATTCTGATGCTGAATACAGGTCAAATGGGAGGGGGGGGGTTGTGACAAACAGGAAGAACAGTGATATCAGCACATGTGAAGGCAGCAAAGGAGTGGAGAGTTGGTGAAGTATTAACATATAAAGAACTAGGGTGGGAAGGGGTAAATGAATAAAACACATTAAAAATGCAGTAGAAGGTCACAATCCAAGAAATTAAATTTTCTTACACATTTGAGCCCACAGTCTACTTGGCAGGTTAAACTAGAAAATGAGCCATGTTTAGAATGCGTTTGTGCATTAAAACAGTGTTTGTCTCTGCACACTTCTGAACACGCATTAACTCATTTGGTGAGCTCTCTTTTGCATACAGAATTCAACCTTTAGCAAACCAAACAAATATAAAATATCTTGAGGCCTATCCCTGGCTTACAAAGCTCAAGATGGGCAAAAAACACACCAAACTCCTATTGTTAAACAAGAAACCACAATAAAAAATGATTTTCCCTGTGTCAGACATGCAGCAATGGATATCAAACATTGAAACCCATTCCCTTTCTGAAGCACAAAGACAAAGACCAGTGGACACACATCTGGGATAAGCACAAAACTAACAGCAATCTATTTTGTACACAAGACTGTTTTCTAATAACTCAGTGATGACCTCCAATACAGAGTAAGTGCAGTAACCTTACTTTGACCACAGTACATAGTAGGACTCCATAAACGTACTTGCTTCAAAAATTTTAAATCATCTTAAAAAAGGGCTTTGTAAACTGGAAAAGCTACTTCAAAGTACACACAGATCATACTGTATTGTACATAATTGTGAAGGCAAGGGCAACAGCTATGTTTCTCAACACAGAGTAAAAATTGCAATCTTCTTCTTACCACAGTGGATATAGAGATTAGAATATTACCCATTACCACAATGGCAAGATAAGCAACTGGAAAGCATGCCTAAATTAATTTTTTTGTTTTTTTAACTGAACACTCTGCATAATTCTGTTGTAGCTCACTTTGTCACTAACTGAAGAATACTTTCTTATGAAATGACAAAGCTCTGACAAGGCATTTTAGAAACAGAAACTTTGTATACATATCAAACATGACAAGTGTTATCAGAAATATACAACTGTAATCTATAACAGTTTATATGTTTCTACTCCTTGCCCATTCCTTAAAACCATTACGACATTAATTTGTTCTTGTATAATTAATAATGAAATTACAAATAATGCACTATAAACTTTCAGTACAGTTAAACAATGCAAACAGACAAAAATATTCAGAAACAAAGTACCTACTTTACAAAAAAAAAAAAAACATTTTAACAGAGGAGCAGTAAAGCAATACATTGTCAACAACACAGTGTTGCTTAAACAGTGTTTTGAAAGATCTTCTGAATTAGTTTCACACTACTCAACATTTAATGAGTAGCTGCCAATAGAAATCACATTTTTTTTCAAATACTTCCCAATAAATCTAAATCACACAAATGCAAAAGAACTTTGCAGCCACGTAGAAGGAGTTCAGTAAATCATGTCAGTAAACAATATTCCAATGAACACAGATACATAAACTCTGCCTACGAAACAAAACTGATAAAATATAAAAAGATTCTTCCTTCATTTTTGACTAGATTATCTTCCAAAATAAGTGGATTCAAATTCTTTAGCATGAAAATGTCTAAATAAAATATCTAGGCTTGTCTGAGGAGGAATAATACAAGGCATGATCAACTTCAAAACACTAATACCATTATTAGGAAAAGAAACACATAAAGGAACTTATAGAATACTTGCCAACAACATTGCAAAGCTGGTAATGGGGAGCAAACACCTGGTTGAATAAGCAATGGTTTATTTTCCACCTGTTCTACATCTCAGAAAATCAATTCTTGCCATATAGGATCCGAATCAAAACAAAACCCCTCTTAATTCTAAGCCATAAAACTGCTTACTAGATTTACATTACTATCATGTTCCTAGAACATATTGGCTTACCTATTTTACCCTGTAATGCAAAATACAATTTTTATGGATTTCCACTTTAAAACGTTCTTAATTTCATTATACTAGATAGAACTTTCAAATATACAAAAATGGAATCCAACAGGGTTTTTGGGAAACTTAGCTGTTCATCTCATGTATCAGTTCTTCACTTATTGTATGCAAGATTTTACTGCACCCTACCTACACCAGAACACTGTAATCAAAATGTTTTCACTACCATAAAAAACAGTGTGGAACAGTGGAACTACCCTGGTCAACAAAGTGTAAAGAAATAAGCAAAATAAATAAATAATAATAAAAAAAGGTAGTTAACCCTCCCTATGCATCATCTGGAAATGTTAAATCAAATAAATGCTCACATCTGCCTTTTCTATTATTCATTTGGGGGATTTGCTTACCTTTGACAACCAAGCCCCTATCCTCTTCTGATCATTTTAATTAAAAGCAACATTCAAAGAAGCACTATGAAAATTTGTATGCAGTAAAAAATACGCAGCTATTTAAAACATTTAACACCCCCTACCAATGAATCTAAGTTTGATAGATATCACAGTCACCAAACAAGTGACCACTGAGCTGACATTCATGACTTTTTCCTTTTCTGAGTAAAACGTTTGACCCTGTTTGAAATTCCTACTTATATTAACTGAATATCTGACACCTCTACAAGCCTAAGTTATGACCAGAAAACATTCCATTAACTCAAAGTTTATACAGTTTAATGCAGAGCTTCTACTGAATCAGGGACAAATCTCAACAGAATCAAGGACAAATCCAGAAATAATCCGGGGCACATTAAAATATTAGCACTATTAACCTGAGACACAGACAGAATACAAAAATGTAAACTAATCTATATTTTCTAAAGTAAACAGTCTACAATTCTAATTATTGTAGTTATTTATTATGTGTACTTCACCTTTTCTCCAAAAGTCAACAGTTTTAGGAGAGGTTAACAGACTTCTTCTTCCACAGAGCTAAAATGTATGAGTCAAAATCAGGGACACTTGAAAAGTATATATATTTCAATGATCCAATTCTCAAGTTTATCATCGTGTCTGAACAGATCATCTTTAAACAAAGAGCTATCTCCTACACATTTAGCTCGGAGTCCCCTGACTTCTATGTACACACTATAATTCTGAGAAAAAATTCCTTGGGACACCCAATAGCCTTGGGATGTCCGCAGAGAAAAATCACTTTCCCTAGATAACTATGTATGACTACCAATGAAAAACAGATTTTGAGAGCAAAGAGATGTCAACAACTGTTACCAGAATAAACATAGCTACTTTTTGAGCATAAACTAATTATTTCATTTTCTGTGCCTACAAATCTGGAAGTCAATTTTCTGCTTTAAGTTTTGAAAATAAAAATATCCTGTTTTATTTTGAAAGTTACTTGGTCTCCACTCCATTCATCAAATAACCTTAAAATGAAACTAAGTCATTAATAACATGTAATGCTTATTTTCATTGTACTGCATTACTACTTTAACCCCTCTCCCAAATATCATGGGACACAAGTTAAGCACAGTTCTGCTTATCCTTCATGTTATTTAGCATTCACAATGAACTCCACCTTTACACAAACATGTAACTACAAACAGTAACATGTCTGTTAAACATGGTCTTTTCTGGCTACATTTGCATCGTAGATGATGTCATCATAATCTTTTCTGGCTACATATGAAATCTTAAGTGATGGCATCACAGTGTGTACTCTCCCTCCAAACAGACTCAGATATGAGATGTCAAGTAAAAAAGCTTAATGTACCATCATCCTGCTACCATGTGGGAAATCAGAATACAGAGTCTAACAAACAGTCCTTGAAAATTTGTACTTTCTTGTACAAAAATATTACAGGAAAATAAAATACAGCATCTCACATAACCACTTAAAACTGATTAGTACTATGAATTTCCAATATACATACAGAAACATAGAGATAAATGGTACTGGTTTGCAGAACTGCCGCCTGCACAAAATAATCCATTGCCCACTCTGGAACAACATACACCAGCCAAGAAACAAACAAGATGATGGTGGCTTGTTCCCTCTCTTTTTTGCCCCCCTGCAATTTCCACATTCAGATGCAACATGTTCAAACCTCCACTCTCAAATTTCTCTGCAGTATTTAAATGCAGGCCTCCTCATAATAGGTAAAATGTTACTCCGATACAACAGCAGCAGCAAACTACAATAATAACACAAGGTATCCATTTCTGAGAAGAAAAAATGGTTTAATACTTTTATGTGGCACACAAGGAAACCATCAAAAATTAAATCTGTACATGTACACTATGTTGGCATAAGTAGAATAAGAGATATGTAAAAACAGCAGTAAGGAATAAGAACAAAAAAAAATCTCCATTCTGTGTTGCATACACCATATACACTTTCATATTGAAAATAAATTTGGCATATATTATCACAGAATGTAAGCTTATAAAAGCTGACAGCAGACAGAAAGTAAACAAACTAGAGAAGCAAAGTATGAAAACAACAACCATAACAATCTAGCAATGTGAAGACAGCAGCACAGAGACTGCCCAGTTTCTGGAAGACAGACTAGGAAGTATCTGAAGTGTGGAGCACGGACAATAAAATGAACCACCCCCAAAAAATATATTTTTACTGGTTTAATTCACTAAAACTTCCTCGGAGATACAGCTGTAAGGAATGTAGATGCAATGGACATCAATGGAATAACCATGGCTCACTCTATTATTTTAAGGAATGCATTAAGTAATACATCAACAAACGTAAAGAGGAGGAAAAAGAAAGGTATCCAAAGCACAGAAAGAGCAAAGCTAAAGCGTTCACCATTTTAGAAGCATGCAGCTCAGCAGAACAGTTAGACATTTAAAATGTCTGCATTTATAGAAAGCAGGTTCTTAAGGGTACAATAACCCAATGTGCCTGATATTGCTGGTAGCAGGCATTAGGGCATGACATTGGCACATCCAACTGTTACTGTATAAGCAAGGGACGCCAAGATCTGGACATGGCACAGCTGGTGTTGAAACCACCGTGAGAAACATGTTTTATGGCCCAAAACTGCAAATACTTCAGCATCGACACAATGTAATGCATGAAACACTAATACCAATGCCCGCCCAGCAAACAACTAAAAACAAAACTTAGATCTTTTAAAACAAAATGAAATGGACATATGTGACGGCCCTGCTTCCACTCAAGCCGAGCAAACACTGACAGAAGGCAGCTATGGCTAGCACTTCCCACAAAAACAAAAATCATGCGTATAATGCTCCTCCCATTTCCCCCTAGTTACTTGACCTGACTGACAGGTACTGTAAAATACTTGTCAAAAGAAAAAAATCATTAAAGACACATTCAGTCCATTGGTTTTAAACATCACAGGCAACAAATTCATTTAGGTATTAAATTTCAAACTAACTCCTGAACTGGCCTATCTAGTCTAAGCTCTTTGATGATTAAATGAAAAAAATATAATTATTGACTACGTATCCTCAAGTCCGATTTGTGCTCTGGGCTGCTAGACTTCTTTCTGTAGGTCATACATGCATGTGTATACAGCAAATATGACATTATATGTGCATTATTAATCCTTAACAGTATGAACAACTAGTTTCCACTCGGACAACAAAGATAGGTTATCTGTCAACAGTACAAGACATACATGTAGGGCATCAAAAATGTAGTGCACTTACTAAGATTATACTAGGCATTCACTTCACTATTTATGGGTTGTCTCTGGGCTGTACTGCTAAGAAGACAAGTATTCAACAAAATAAAATGTACATCATGTCACTAGTTCTTGCTCAGAAACATTATGTCATTAGCTCTTGCTTAGATCACGAAACTGGATCTACAGTATACACACCTCTGCTTTAGAATACCAACGTACGTTTGTTTGGCATCTGGCTCAGACTACGACTCTCACAAGACCGAGACAATGTCATCATATAATAATTCAGGAATTATTACACATACTCAGTCCACTGTTTGTTAAAGTACGATCTCTTACATTTTCACGCAGCATTCCATATTCCCAGACCTATTAAGCTTTGACAACCTCCTCCTGACAGGGGTATATATGATGGGGTACTACCCCTTTACTCTGTACTCACCCCGCCGCACTGCATACGATAGCTGGGGTCCCCCAGTCCTAGTCTCGTTCGGTTGGCCCCACTTTTATTTCGCTGTTACCCGACTGCCTGCCTATTTTTTTGCTCCCAGGTAACTATTGAAACCACTAAAAGAAAATACAATGTAACCACCAAGTGCAACCTAGTATTAGCAACAAATACGAATGGCAGCCTTTTAGGCCAATCACTTCTGAGAGTTTAACGTTTCCCCAATTGGAATGCACAGAAATAGATGAACTGGTGGTTCTTATGTTCTGGGGTTAGGTTGCGCCGTCGGAGTTGAAGTATCCTTCCGCGCTGTCACTCAGGCTGTTCCAGTTGCTGAGAAGGAAATGGTATGTCTGTCTTAAAGGGACAGGCGCCTTCCTCTTGTCCACGGGGCGCAAAAGAGCTCTAGTTCTTGTGCATCCTGCTCCACAATCTCCACCCTTTCACACGGATTTATTCACATATTACTGTTGATTTTGAATTAAATATTCACTTTCTCTCAAAGGTTATGTTCGCATCACCTGGAAAAATAACAGTTCGATTTTATAATAGATTTTAAAGCCGCTGAATGATACACATTTGTCCTGTTCTGTACTTGTTAGATTATGTTTGGTGTCTCGGACTGTTGGAATTCGGGAATAGAGGTTAACATCGCGTTATTACTGGGTGTAATAAATAGTCTTGCTTCTCAATAGTTAGCTTGACAGTAACATGTTTACATTCAGAGCTAATGGTGACAGCGACGTATAAGTTTTACGATTTTCTTAAATTTACTAATCGTTAGTACCCGGGCTGCCTATACCACCGAGCTAAAACTGTAGTATAAATATAATGTCGCTGCACAAAATACAGTTATGCTTCTGTTTCTGATCATTGGGATATGATTTGTGAAGGGCGTCGGTACTACTTTAGTATATTCCGGTTGAGACGTATTTATTTTGTTACCACCCGACCCCGTTGCGTTTCAAGATGTTCTCTGGTCAATCTCAAGTCTCTCAAGATTTGGTACAGAAGTAGCTAGTAGTGGTGTTATAACTCACAAGTTATGCGCGTTGCAAAATCCATGTTTTTTTTATGTAAGTTTCTGAAATGTCCCTATTTTAAAAAAAACAGGATACAGGCAAGACACAACCCAGTGAAATCAGTTGGTGACAAACTCCTTTCCCAGACAAAGTAGGGTTGCCACCTTTTCAAATGCCCAAAGTGGGGCATTTTTGGTACAAACATCAGATTTTGAAGGCCAAAACATACCCACAGCCAGTACAAAGGACAGAACTGCACTTTTTTGCCTAAATAAAAGCGTATTATTGTAGCATTTCAGTTGCTTATTCTGTTTCTTATAGCATTTAGGTGTTTCAGATACAGAATACCTGTTTTATGCAAGTATTACATAAAATATAGAGAATAATATTACCCTAAAATCCCAGGACATTCGCCAGTTTTACAATTTTTTTTGCAGGACACAACTGCTCAAAGAGGGAAAGTCCCTCGCAAAGTGGGACAGGTGGTAACCCTAAGACAAAGTCGGCATGATGACTGCACAACCTACTGCCACTTCAGTGCCCCAAAATATCCTTTAAATAAAAAAAAAACAACAGGTCAACGACCTAAAACAATGCAAAAAACTCTGATGATGCCTTTGGTTTGTTAACCTTGGCGAAAGCGCTTAGTTGTTCTTATTCTTTTGGTGGATGTCAATATTGGATTTGTGGATTATTGAGCATTAAACCGTTATCGGCTCCATTGTTTCGGTGATTTTTTTCTCTTTTTTTGCATCGTTGGTATCCTTCCTCCAGTGAGAACCAGTCTTAAATAAAAAATGCTGTATTTATGTAAAAACAAAGAAAAGACAAATTGATGAGTTTAAAATATTTTCAACAGAAGAACCATCACCACATATCTTAACAGCATATCTGTCTTTAGCCTGTTAACCTGTTTTGTGCGAGCCCATGAAGTAAAATGTGCATGCAGTGATATCCATGTGTGCACACCTGAGAAATGTGCTTTTGAAAATGTTTCTTTCTGCAAGCATTTGACTGATATCACACATTGTGGTCTATGCAGTAACCATTTTCCTATCTCCAGCCCACATTATTGAACCTTTTCTGCCTTTCAAATAACCATAATCAAGAGTATTTGTTTGTCCTTCATAAATGTGGTACTTAACCTTCACTCTGTAATCAAAGCATGTGCCTGGATTCCAAATATAACAAATTCTGAAATAAAGAAATATAACAAAATAATGAAGCACTGTGCTCCGATAATCACTCTTTCATGCACACATAAACAAAATCAGAACATTTAGTACAATTTCCTGCTCACTCTTATTAACTCCATTCAGTCTGCCCAGAATCTTTAAATAATTGACCTTGAATATGTACCAAAGCCTTTGTTCCCCATTGTATTGTTGAAGAGGGTTTTTGCCTGTTGAAAAGTGCAGGACTTAAAATATGTTTATTGTGAAGTTAGAATTGGTACCTCCTGTGGCAGCCATCTCATCATAAACATTTTCATTTTTTCACATTACACATAAACAGTTTGCAAAGAGAATTAAGCAGTATATTATGTTTTATAAAGGGAGGCGAATTACAATAACTGAATGCATGGAGATTTGCAAAGCCAAACGTTTTTATTATCATTTCCAGTAACTTGGAATGACTAACAAGAAGACATTTACTACTGTTGCAGGCAAGAGCAGAATAGATTAGAAGAAAGTAGACCACTCCAATGGGAACTGAGTTTAGGAATATGGAGCTTCACTTCACTGCCAGAAAAGGGTCCAAAACTGGTGCAGATTTACTTAAAAATAAAGCGTGGGTTCACCAAATGTCTTGACTGATGGTGCTCTATTTCTTCTCTTCTGGAATTGCTACTTGAGAGGGACTCTGCGCATGCTTCTGCTCAATTGTATTATATAAAAACAGCAGAAAAAAGATGCTGTCTAGCATTTTGTGCTTTTTCATGCAGGCTGATCTGCTGGGAACGTTTCCCAGCAGTTTTCAACACTTACTTTTGGGATGCCTGGTATAATTAGAGGAGAATGACTGTAAAAAACAACCTCTTGGATTTAAACTCAAATGATGAGTTATTAGCCATTTGTGCAAGTCATTAATTATTCATAACAAACACCGTGTCTAGCCACTGGAAAGCTCATAAGTACATTTGAAACAGACCACCTGGATTAAATGGTAATGATCAGCTTTATGGTCATGTCATCAAATCCCATTTTACATATTCAGGAAAACAGTTAATAGAGGGTCTGAGCTGTAAAATATTCAGCACTTGGTGATAAACCAAATTCACTAGGATGTATGTCTTCAGTGATAGATAAAGGTCAGTAACTGTCTGGACTGGCAAACTGAAATGTTAGTTCTTTTCACTTCTTGGTCAGTTTTCATTTATTTGATAACTATCAGGAAGTGCAGCCTCACCATTAGCAAGCCACTGTGGTAAGACTACAGCAGGCAGTTTATCTTTGACATTAAGTCAAAGTCAAAGTAAACTTTATTGTCATTCAGACCCACATAACAGTGTAAGCTGAATAAAATGTTGCTTCGGTCTCAAAGTGCAGACAACTCATACAAATACAGGAAAATAACATGACTAACAACACAGTAACAGTGTTAATGTAAATGTACTTAAAAGGAGCTAAGATGCAACATTTTAAATGGTGAAGATAAAATTTAATTTATTACAGATGAAATAAATAAACATAGCAACTTCATAATTACTGTACATTTCTCACCACTTGCTGACTCAGTTGCTGCCTCATGTGCTGTCAGTTCCATTTGACAACCACTGATTAACAGAATGAAATGTCTGCCAATGATCATTCAGCTAGCCCTCTCACTGATACCATACAGCACTTAATCTCCCTTGTTTTTGTGGTAGGGCTCGGAACTGTTTGTCTAAAAGTAAACTCTATAGTAAGCCTACCCACTATATTGCCCATAATAAAGATCCAGTCAACAAGCTGGGACGCAAGTCAATGTAAGTGAATGTGATTGAAGTTTTACATGCAATAGGAGGTTCACTGAATCTATCCATTTTAGTGTCTTTCCAATGTTAGTAGCAGTCCTGGTAAGTCAGACTGACCTCCATCTGACCAGTTACTGTTTCCAGTATCCTGTTTTCACTAAATTCTTAGGTGGGATTCAAAACTTAATAAACTATTTTGGACAGTTGCTGAGCCCCTTTTGTTATGGCAATACTATATTCACCCCTTAAAAGAAGAATGCCAACACATCAGTCTTAAAATAGTTCAGATATAACACTTATTAGTGTTTTTTCATTACCGTTTTAGTCATAACTTCATATGTACACTTCCTATTTTAGTTATAGTAGCTTTTCAAGGCTGGTGCTATAACATTAAGTGATAAATAGTTTAGGCTTGAACATCAATGAGGCTGAGGTGAAATACAATGACTGAAATACGATGAATGAATGCCATATGGCAGGCATCTACCCAAACAAGCATTCTTGTCATAGATGACTCCATTGTAAGGAATACATATGTGCCTCTTACAAGGCTGAGCAAGGAAAGAGTGATGGTTAATTGCTTGTCTGGAGCCAGGATCTGTCAGATCATGCATGCATTTATGTATTTGTATATTTCCCTGGGAAAGAAATCGCTTAGCCATCCCTGTGTTTTTGCCCCTTTCTTCACTGTAGTGCAATCTCAAAGGTGGTATATTTAGTTAGGGGGGGGTGTGGGGGGGCAACACCCCCCACGTTGTTATGTTTTAAAGTGTGTGTTTGTGCTAGCGGTTTCATTCCCAGGAAAAGAAAACGCTGTTTTGAGCATTCACGCTTTAGTGCATTCGCTCATTATGTGTTGACCAAGAGGTGTTCGCTGAAACACCTCTTCGGTCTTTTACTATAGACCCTATGGGAGCATCTTGTACCATTCCTTGTCCTTGTGCATCTTCATCACTTGTTAGGTCTGACCATAAAGCAGTCTCCTTCAAAATATAATTGAAGCTAGAGGTCATTTCCGCCCAAAGTAGCTTTGGAAATTTCTTTAAGACAAACTACCTACTTCTAAGTGACTCATTGGCAAGCTTCAAATTCCCACCAAACCCAGTTAACTCCACTGAATATGCAGAAACATACACCACCACACTACACCAACATGTAAACAGCTGTATAGATGCAGCTGTACCCCATATGAAAAAGTGCAGGGCAAACCCCAGAAACAAACCCACATGTTGGAACGATAATATCCAGCTGTAAGAAGAGTAATTCCCAGATGTTAGAGCCCTTGTCACTAAAAGGAGCTTAATAAAATCCAACAAAGCTTGAGGCTAAAATAGCTACCCAAGTCAAAAACAAATCACAAGGCATTTTTAGTTATGTTAATTATCTCAAACAAACAACACAGCAATGTGCTGAGCTGATTGTGAAAGATGTTCCTACACTGAGACTGAAGATATAGCTAGCCTACTGGCCGATAAATATAGCTCTAACTTTCCCTCAAGGTATAACTTAAACAGGTTTGAATACAGCAATCACATCAGACCAAGTCTTAAAAGTGTTATTAAAAGCTAAATGTACTGCATCAGTGGGTCCTAAGAATATCTCTGGATGCATCTTAAATAACATAAAGCATGATTTAGCCACAACCCTGACAGCACTGTTCAATCTGAACCGCCATACAGGTTTTATACCAACTGAATGGAGAACAGCTACAGTAATTCCTCTGCATAAGGGAGGACCTTCCACAGACCCAGGCATTACAAACTCATAAGACTGACTAGCCTCATATGCAAAGCCATGGAAAAACCTATCATGAAGCTAATCAATCAGGACACAGTGAACCTTCAAACACTGGGCCTGTCTCTGTTTGGATTAATCAAGGGCAGGTCATGCTTACTCAAGCTGGTGGATTTTTGCAAAGGTTACCACAGCAATGGATGAAGCCAAAATGGTACACCTCATACCTCTACCTGGACAAAGCTTTTGACAAAATTTCCTGCTCAGGCATTCCAGAAAAGATAAAAAAATTGGGAGTAAACCTTCTCTGTCACCTGCTAGGTTGGCAATTGGCTCACTAACAGGATCAAAACAGGAGAAGTTATCTCCACAGAGAGACCAGTCACCAGTGGAGTCTCCTAGAGTTCTGTGCTGAGAACACTCATGTACGGCATGTACTTTTCTGAAATAAATTCAAATACCAAAGGGCTCTGTCTGACTAAGTTTGCAGATGATTGCAAGCTAGTTACAGTTATTAAATTCCCAAAAGATTTGCCGTCTTGCAGGAAGATTTGTCCCAAATAAATAACTGGTGCCAAAATCATGGATTGAATCTATATGCCAAAAAATGCATTATTGCACCTTTGGGAAGTAATTTATCCCAGGGAACTACCATATTACCAGTTGTTTGGGATATGAGAACTTATTTGGGCAGTGACCTTACTTTTGACCAACATGTGTCCATTGTTGTAAGAAGATCTTTCTATATTATACAACTTATAAACAGAGAGATTGTGTCTAGATCTAGGAATGTTATTGTTCCACTTTAGTCAGCCCTCATTAGGCTAATCATTGAATATAATGCCCCCCCCTCCCCCGGTATGTATCTGTCCAGGCATATGGAACAACTGGAATGCCCTTTACTAAAAGGATACAAGGCCTAAACAACATGCCTTAAATGGACTAACTCAAAGTCCTGTCTCTATACTCAGTATCCTAGAAGCTAATAAGAGTTGTCCTTTGTCTGGCATACAAGCCAACCTCCGACCCATTACTGATGGATTTACTGCACTTCAGCAAGTCAAATGGCATCAGAAATACTCAGTCAAGGGATATAAGCCTTTTTGGCAACATCAGCCGAGCAGAACAGTTAGGAGGGATAATTATATCTTGCAGAGGACAACTCTGCTCTGGAACAGACTTCCTATCCACCTAAAACACAGTAGTTCATTCCAGTCCATATTCATGGGCAATTTGGATCTATGGATGGGAAACAGAAAAGTCAGATTGTCCCCTGTACTACTCATGGACAGACACAGCTCCTAAATGCTTTATCCTATGCATGTGTTCTTGCAAATTATTTATGATTCTTATTAGGGTAATATATAATTAATAAACACCACAAAAGGATAAAATGGTGCTAAAAATAAACTTATAACCAAGTAGAAAGCACCACAGTCGAGCTGGATATAGGCAACAGTTTATTCAGTTCCAAACACCGAACACAAAGTGAAAAGACCCACACTCCAAACACCGAACACAAAGTGAAAAGACCCACACTCCAAACACCGAACACAAAGTGAAAAGACCCACACTCAAACACCGAACACAAAGTGAAAAGACCCACACTCCAAACACCGAACACAAAGTGAAAAGACCCACACTCCAAACAGTGTGGGTCTTTTCATTTTGTGTTCGGTGTTTGGAACTGAATAAACTGTCGCCTATATCCAGCTCGACTGTGGTGCTTTCTACTTAGTTTTAATATATAATTAATGACCATGGGATGGAAAAGCCAATCTCTAACCAAATGAGATAGGTTAATTCAAGCACAAAAAGGAATTGACTAGTCTTAAAATGACCATCATGGGCAGCTAGCCTAATACTTACCTATGAACCTGTGAACTGTGAACATTTTGAAACTTGAGCATTACTGAGGCAGTAAAGAAACAAAATAATTAAGTAGGGAAATATTTAAATTGGTATATACCACAGTAGCAAATTTTATAATCTGTCTTCAGTGTTATTCAGTTTTTGAGACATCTGAATTAAAAGTAAATGATATAATCTCTCACAATGATTTCCCAATGTTCCGTTGAGTCAAGCAACCTAATATGGTTAAAAAACAAGGTTATATTAAGTGTCACGTATCAATCTCAAGTAGTTACTGCCACTGAAAAAGGATTTCAAAGAAAAGAAAAATTATTTGTCAAGATGTGTGTGTACTTTGTAAGGATGATCACTGGTCCCTTTTAAAGCTATGAACAATAAAGAACTGTGTGCGTCTTCTGGCAGATTTAGTTCAATAAAACAGATTGCCCTTCATCAGAATTGTGCATTCTGGCCTATACTTTCAAGCTTTTATCAGACTTCATTTTGTTTTTCTGTTTTCCGGATGTCTGTTTCACCAGTATAATTTAATTTGAACCTGGAATGAGACAGTGAAGGTAACTTTTTATTACACCTATAGTTAATCATTTAACTTGTTAGAGAAACTCTGTCCTCTATCCTTTGAGCATGGTATAATCTTGTTTCCAGGAAATGCAGTTGATGACTGCAATTATGATCATCTTGCCTATGTTGGACATAACTTGTTCTACAGTACCCACAACCCATGGCAACATAAGAGTTATAACTTGGCTACAGCAGAATGATCCAAGCTGGCTATTATTAAATGGTGGTCCATTGTCTGATGGAAAGAAATTGAAAGTAACACATACTATGAAGATATGAGGTGGAAGGTATCTAGAGTATTCAGAGTTGTCATTGATTATAAATAGAAGATAGTGTTGTTTACTGGCAAAATAAATCAGTACTAATGTATGTCTAAATGGCTTCGGGCAATGCTGACTCCTGAAGTTACACACTAGTGTTTCTGACTGTGTATGGATGGCATACTAAATAATTATTCAGCATAGTCTCTATCATACAATCCATATTAGGGAATATGATCTTTACTGTTAAAAATGATTTCGTTTTTACAGTATTACGTGGGCTCAGTGTGCTATTTTTGTTGCTTTCTTTGCTAAAGCTCAGGGGTGAATAGCCTTGTACTAGTACGAATACACTTTCATGATTCTTGAGCGATGATACTATCTTTGAAGCATTTGTATCTTCTTAGTACTTGGGCATCTTACTTAATGTTCTCCCTTCTTTGTTAGACATTATTAACACAAAATGGCTTCAACTTCTCTAATAATGGATCCTTTGTTTTCTTTCTTCCCCATCTGCAACTATGCATGTTCTGAGAACTGCAGAGTCTATCATCATATTGATATATATATTTATGTTAACTCTTCACACTTTCCATTTTTCCAGACATAAGCTGTCTAGCCTGAAACCTTTGATTTTGCTTCTTGTACTGCATTAAGGATCTGTACAATGCTTAATGCTTTCATTGTATAGTAGCTGTTTATAACAAGTATGATTGGCTGGGAGTTGGCATACTGGTTAAAGTGTTTACCTTAAAACTACAGGGTACAGGGTTTGATTCTCATCTTTGGGAAGCATGGCAAGGCTTAGAATGGCTGCCTTGAGTCATTATCCTAGTAATAACTTATGAACCTATTTATTAGCATTTTGGTTTTGTTCTGGCTGTATCTAATTTGTACTGGTACTGTAACAGCATACATTGGTGACCAAAGATTCCAGCAGAACTTGCCTTTAATTGATTGTACTCTTTCATTTATTCACTATATTGATTAGCATACACATAAATCTGTAAGGATGTTCATCTTTACATTTCTAAACTGGACTTGTTTTACCAGATTATTCTTGTTCACAGTCTGAATTGTGTACATATGTACTGTCAACATCTCAGCATTCACATCATTGTTTGGCAGTGACTTTTCTGACACACCACTGATATGTTTTCCTTAATAATTTCCTCCCTATGTCTGACAATCACCCATTAATGCCTTTCTTATCATCACAGGGTGTGTTATCCAAGCAGCTATCACTTTCTTATATAGTAGCGTGTCCCTCATTATCCCTGAACAGACTGAATGCATGCAAATGATTCTGAGCTGGGGATTTCTGCTTAAAGGCTTACTGTGCCTGCTCATTTGAACTGTTTTTTCTGATATTGGTGCACCTTGTCTGCTGAAGCATAGACTAGATTCAGGCCTTCTGAATCTAGTTTTGTTTGTGTAACTTGAGCACTAATCCAGGGCATCTTTTTTGGAGGAGGTTCCCCTGCACCCTCGTGGCAGGAGTGTGCGGTTAGAACTTGTCAGAATGAACACTGCTAGAACAGGGCTCAGTTTTGAGTTTTTTTACTGGTTAATTGGGTAATTTGTTTAAATCAGTTTGCTCGTTTTCTATTGCTATATATATATATATATATATATATATATATATATATATATATAAATTGCATTTTATTCATCTGCTTTTACTGCAATTGTGTTTATTCCCACTTTATTACCTTATTTTGCTTGTGCTTCTTCTTAAAAATACTCAATTGTATTATTCTGCTGCAGTTATTACTGCTTGGTAGTAGCCTGATTAAATTGTAACTGTTATTCTAAGCCTTTTGGTTTAAGCACTTGGGCTTCAAACTAGTTTTACATTAAGAAAGTTTGTGGACTGCATTGTTGTGACAGGACTGGTAGCTTACATCCTTCTAAGTTGGGAATTGCTGATTGAAGGCTGAGTGTCTGTTATTCTAAAAGCGCATTAGATCTGGTTTAAGCACTTTGGCTTTAGGCCAGTTATTTTACATTAAGAAGGTTTGTAGTCTGCACTCTTGTGGGAGGAGAGGCTAGAGTCTGCCCTTCTGAGCTGGGAATTTCTGGTTAAAGGCTTATTGGGCCTGCTTATTTGATCTGTTTCTTTCTGAAATTTGTTTTCTGTAGCCCAGAAGTTAGTAGTTTATTGGCCATTTTGGGCTAATTTCTATCTCTTTCATTTCCCTGATATAAAAAACGCATTTGCGCGGTTTTGCGTGCCGGGCAGTGCCAGTTAGCTAGGGTTAAACTATTCCCGGCTCCACGAAGTCTGCTCTTCAATCTTTCCCTTGGAAATAGACAAACTTTCAACTTAAGCACTCAAACCATTCATTTCACAGCCGAGCACTTGCTCAAAACTCATAGCAAGCACTAATTAACCCTAGCACTAGACCCCCTATTCTGTCCAGAAGGACAAGGCTCTCTATTCGTCCCTACCAGCTAATCAGTAAAACAGCTCACTTTACCTATTTAGGCATGTCCAAAGGGCAGTTTCAGTTGTACTCTCCAGTCCAACTGGTGAATCTGGGCATTTTGAGGCAATGTTACAACTGCCTCATGTACACAAACAACCCTCTCCTCCTACCACCAAACACTAATATATGTGATAGATACAATTATACAGCCAAACTGGAGGCAAAGCTCTCTCAACCCAAGATTGGAACTGACAGTCAAGAGGAGAAGTAAAATACTTGCAACACACCACCAGTCTCACATAGACCTACTAAACCAACATCGGCAAATAACACACATAAATACATGAAAACATACTCGGAGGCTCTAAATAAAAATCTGCAAAAGCAACCGAGACCTCCAAAGCAGACACCCAAGCAACCGCCACACCTCATCACAAACCATGATACACATACTTTACATAATCAGTGTGCCACTCAATCACAGCCCTTAAGGCAAAATAACATACCCAACACACTAGTAATAGGTGACTCTATAGTCAGGCACACTGATGTCCCACTTACTAGGCTGGACAAGGAGAAGGTTACAGTTAGCAGCCTGTCAGGTGCCAGGATCTGCCACATAACACAAGCACTCAGGTCACTCCAGAACAAGTACAAATCTGACTCTGTCATTGTCCATGTTGGTGTGAATGACCTGAGACGTACCTCCCTGGACTACATGAAAAGAGACATGGAAGAGCTCTCTGATCATGTAGCCCAAGTCGGTATGACCCTGACCCTGAGTAGCATCCTGCCCTCAACAAGAATGATGCCACAGTATAAAGAAAAAAATTATCAATTTCAACAATTGGCTAAGTTTCTGATGTCATTCAAAGGGGACCCAGTATCTGTCCACCTGGGATAACATGCTTGATAAGCCACGTTGCTTTACAAGAGATGGTTTGCACCTGTCACCCTTAGGCTTTTGAATACTGGCCAAGGCTTTTGCCACCCCCATAGTGCCTTTTTTAGACAAGGCTCAAAAGACAAACCCATCACCGTAAATAGCACAAGTAACCAAAAACTGAGGGTAATGCTACTCAATGCCAGAAGTCTAAACCTCAAAATACATGCACTTGAGGCACTCCTCAGTATGGAGAACATCGATATCTGTGCAGTAACAGAAATCTGGTTTAAGGCTCCAGAGAGCACCCAAGCACTACCAGGCTATAACTCATGCCATACTTTTCGGCCACAGAACCCGGACCAAAACACAAAAGGTGGGGGTGTATCCATATTCATCAAAGATACCCACACCTCCAGGTTAGAGGCACAACACAATGCCTCAGAGATCATCCATGTGCAACTAACAACGGGCAAAACTGCAATTCAAGCTGTAGCTTGCTACAGATCACCCACCATGCCCCAGGACCCCCATTCCGCATTTCTGGAGACACTGGAAAATATGAAGGTCCTACCAAATGCCCTAATATTGGGTGATTTCATTTACCCAAACATTAATGGGAAAAACTACTCAAGTACTAACTCCCTTGCCCAATGCTTCCTAGAATTTATAAACTTGAATGCCCTGGATCAACTGGTCAACACCCCCATCAGAGGTGACAACATACTGGACCTGGTCATCACCAACATGGGTGACCATTGTTCTACACCGGAGGTCAAACCCTCGCTGGTTAGATCAGACCATAGACTAATTACTCTGGATATCCACATTCCACCCCCACCCCCAATCAAGGAAACCACCATGAAAAACTTTTCAAAAGCAAACTTCACATTACTTAAGACTGAGGTGGAAAGGTTCACAGCCCCCATGCTAAAGGACAATGCTGTCCAAGCTGCTGAATCCCTTACAAAGGCACTCTATGAGCACCTGCAAGAATGCATGGATCATGTTATCCCAAGCAAAACCAAGACTCACTCCTCCAAATAAAGAAAGCCAGTCTGGTGGACCCCTGCCATAAATAAGCTATACAATAGAAGGAGGAAACTAGTGCAGAAAAGAGTAAAATTCCAAGAAAAAAAGACATCCCTGATTAGTATCAGCAAGAAACTACAATCCCTCATAAAATCATCCAAGGCTAGCTTCGAAAGAAAAATTCCCAAGGACTTCAAAGATAACCACAAAGCTTTCTTTAACTATGTCAAGAACCTAAGTGGAAACTTTCAGATCTGCTCTGAGTTAGTGCAGAATGGCACAAAATAAACTGAACCGATTGATATTGCCAACATTCTGGCAGACAGATTTAGTGCAAACATCACCCCCCTCTCACCCCCTAAAGGGCCCATAACCATACCAGAAGAATGTAGTGCCCTGGCAATCACTGACACACAGATTAAAACAGCCCTATCCAAAGCCAAAAATACAGCTTCAATGGGACCAGATGGTGTCCCAGGCTGTGTCTTACATGAGCTCCAAAATAAACTAACCACTCAACTAAACACATTGTTCAAACTCAGCCTCTCTACAGGCTATGTACCCATAGAGTGGCGCACAGCAACAGTTATCCCGCTCCACAAAGGTGGAGCCACAAAGGACCCCGGGAACTATCGCCCTATAAGCCTGACTAGCCTGGTCTGCAAGGCTATGGAGCACATCATCATGGACTTAATTAACAGATACACTGGGAACTTTCAAACATTGGACCCTACCCAGTTTGGCTTTGTTAAGGTCAGATCATGCCTCCTAAACCTGGTGGACTTCTTTGAGACAGTTACCAAGTCTTTAGACGAGGGAAAGGAGGTCCACACAGCCTACCGAGACCTCGCAAAGGCTTTCGACACCATTCCCCATTCTGGTATTATAGACAAGCTCATCAGCCTGAACATAAACCCCTACATCACGAGATGGGATGCCAACTGACTCATGGATAGAACCCACACAGTGAGAGTTGCAGGCTCTAGGTCTGACTCTAAACCAGTTACAAGTGGCATCCCCCAGGGCTCAGTCCTGGGACCCCTCCTGTTCAGTATATACTTCTCAGAGGTACAGGCAAGCACAGGAGGACTATGGCTGACCAAGTTCGCAGATGACTTCAAACTGTGGTCCATAATTGGCTCTCTAGCTGATACAGACATCCTCCAGAAGGGTCTCACTGAGATGGATACCTGGTGTCAAAATCATGGCCTCAAGCTAAATGCCAAAAAGTGCATAGTCATCCCCTTTGGAAAAAACAAAGTACCTGCGAACTACCATATAAGTGGTAGTCCCCTAAATACAGAAAATGTAATAAAGGATCTGGGGACCCAAGTAGATAGTAATCTCTCCTTTGATAATTATATTGCCAAGGTGGTTAGAAAATCCTTCTATGTGGCCCACCTAATCACAAAAGGGTTCACATCTAGAGCAAAAGAGGTTATTGTGCCCCTCTATTCATCACTCATCACACCCATCATAGAGTACAATGCCCCATTTGGGATGTACTTTACAAGACACCTGCAACAGCTGGAAAGACCACAGAAGTACCTCACCAAGAGGATTACTGGCCTCAAACATATGCTCTATGCAGCCCGACTGAAGAAACTCTAGCTGTACTCGATTGCATACCGCTTACTCAGAGGTGATCTCTGCCTGACATACAAGGCCATGTCCAACCCAGAATTGATGTACATGCTCCACCTAAAAAAACAAATCCCCAAGAGCCACACGCTCTAGGGATCTAAACCTCACCACAACAATAAATAGGACCTGCTGGAAGGATAGATTCCTGTCCCAGAGACTCCCCATGCTTTGGAACAGGATTCCAATCTACATTAGGCAGAGCCCCTTACTAACACTCTTCAAGAGGAACCTTGACGAGTGGATGGGAAACAGAAAACTTACCCCGGGGATCACTGCAGTGGCTATGCTGCACCGTGGCACAGGGAACTAATCTAAGGGGGCGGCGAAAGCCAACACATTCTGGCTAGGCTTATAGATGCCCTCGGGCAGATAGCCTAGTACTTACCTATGAACCTATGAGCCTATGAACCTAATTAGCAGTTCTGAGGCTGTGCTTGTGACTAACCCATGTCTGCAGTAAAAAACAATGTTTGGTAGGGTATATGTCTCTGCCCTTTGGATGCCAATTTTGGAGGAGACCAGACTGTTTCCATCCCCAGAGATGGGCAAGCTGCTGTCTGTTATCCATTCCCACACACTTTCCCCAACACTTAAGTTGCAAATTGTTCCTATACTGATTGGGTCCAGTCATGGTTTTATCCCTCAACCCTAATGAGTCAACTAATCAATTTATTTTGAAACTGTCTGTTTTTGGTATTGTGCTAGTCTATTTTTCCCTGTAGTACTTTGCTGCTTGTATGTTGATCTGCACATTCCTCTGAAAATTATTTGAATCTTTGTAGTTCAGGGCAAGCAATCCTATTCAGGTTATTCACCACAACAAGCTCTACGTGTCAATGCCTTATTATGTTTCCTTTTCTCTGTCTCTCCCTTTGCTTTTCTTTTGCTGCTTCATCTGGGTTTATAACATAACATATTTGTGTTGCGTTATCAGATCTCAGAGTGACATCTTGATTTGGTCTGTTTGCTGTACAGTCAGCCTCAGTTATATAACAGTCTGTGTATTCAGGAATTGCCTCAGTACAGTTAAATAGCTTTAAAATGAATTACAACTTCAGGTTTCAGTTCAGTGGGTTTTATGTAACTATAACTTTGTAAACCATGATTGCAATCTCTTCGACTTCCAGACTTCATAGAAAATATAATTTCTAAGTTAATAAAGTGTTTTATTTGATGACTTGTAACTGCTTTTGTGATGAATTTGAACAGCTTTTATACTACTAAAATGTTTATTTTTTTATACAGACATGAATTTTCCTTGGTAGACAAAACCTATGATGGTACTACTACTAAAATTAATTAGTTCATTCACACCTAGCAACTATGGAATGTTATACCTTTAGCAACCTATCCCCACCATTAAATTTTCAAGTATTTTCTCCATGGCACAGTGAGATGGAGCATTACTATGACCAAAGCAACTGGGGTTCCATGAGCAACCCTGTCACTGGAGGAGCCATGCAGGCAAAGTAAGGGGTGAAATGGCATGACCTGCTTTCCCCTCCCTGTGGGTCGGTGGGTGGGAGAGGTTTGCATGCATTCAAAGGCACACTGAACACTGTGATTTTCCCAGTGGTACTAGTGAAACCTGCATGGGTGGGAAAGGACAGGGCTACTTGCGGGGAATGCCCCTTCTGAAAGTGAGGGTTTGTCCTTTGCAGACAGCCCATTGCACACTTTTTCCTGATGTCTTGCCATTGCACACAGAGACAGCAGAGGAGAAAAAAAAAGGAAAAGAATCCCAAACTACATCAGATGACTGTTTAAATAATAAAGTCTCCCAGACAACCTTTAGCCTGGTGATGGGGAATGAATGGATCAATTGACTGGGAGAGAGAGCTGCTGACTGGCAAACAGCAGGGAAAAAAAGGGAAGAAAATACATATTTTTTTAAATAAAAATATGTTAAAAATCACAAGAAAAAAAAAAAAAAAAAAAAAAAATATATATATATATAGTTCCCCTTTACAATCCCGAAATACTGAAAGCTCGAATTTCAGTATCTCGGGACCATAAAGGCGAAAATGTAAACTCTCGAAAGTGCATAAGCGCTAATTCGAATAGCTCGAATCCGCGCTTATGCAGTGTAGCAATGGGACGGGAAGTGTTTGGCCAGGATGCTTTATGGAAGTGAAGGTAAGTGAGTGTATGTGAGTTTTATTGTAAGTTGTGTGTGTGGGTTAGGGTATGGAGGTTGTGTTTGTGTATGTGTGATATGTGTGTATGTGCAAGGGAGTGTGGAATGTCTGCGTGTGAGTGATGCATTTCTGAAGTATTAGTGTGATCTCAGAGTTGGTATATATAAGTAGAGGGTGTAGATGGGCTTGCCCCCCTGCGTAGATGTAGTGTAGGATTGTGTAGTTTGTGTGTTGTGAGTTGAATGGTGTGCATGTTTTGTGGTGTATGGTTTGTGAATGTTCGAGATTTCAGTTTTCCGTGTTTGTGTGTTTCGAGATTGTGGGCTGTTTGACTTTATAGTTTAGAAAAACTGAAATTCGAGCTTTCAGTGTTTCAAGATTATAAAGGGGAACCATATATATATATATATATATATATATATATATATATATATATATATATATATATATATATATACATACATATATATATATGTACATATATATATATATATGTGTGTGTGTGCATATATATATATATATATGTATATATATATATATATATATATATATACATATATATATATATATATATATATATATATATATATATATATATATATACATATATGCATGTATATATTATTAATAGTAAATGCTATTAACAAGTTGCAAGTAGCAATGCTGCTCGACAGATGTGATCTTTACAATGATGGTAGTCAATTCATTGGAAGTCTTTACATCGATACTGTAACATCAATAAATTCTCTAAATGTTCACATATAACTTTTCATATCTTGGAAACTGCACAGCCTAGGTATATAGTGTCCACATCACTTTTGTTTAGCCACACTCAAACTTTATCATGTTGGTAAGAAATTCTGTTTTGGGTGTTGTTTCTTGCGATATTTACTCATATCGACGTCAGATTTCTTTAACATCATGTAAGCTTTTGTAATAGCTTGTTAGTCACTTGGTTTTGGGAACATTAATGTACTAGGAAATGCTGAGATTACTAGTGCAAGTGAAATATATTTTTAATCACATTCTCTAACTTTTATCTTTTTGTTTAAAAATACTTTTTTTTATTGCAAACTTTCAAACAAAATAAAGAGCTGTTTTTTTTTTAACCTCATACAGAGTAAAATGTTCGCGCATAAAACAGTTTTGGAATTTACAGTACCTGGTACACAGAACTAACTCAGTTCTGATAATTACTTTTTCGCTACAGTGCTCCAGGAATTAACAGGTAATCAACCCCAGTATAATTTTAATAGCCCAGTCCACTCACGGTTCAGCAGTTTCTTTGTAATGGATTGTCCCTTCCCATCCATTTCTGTATTCCAGTCTTAACATACTCACTCATAGTAGATATTTTATCCAGTCTAGGCCTTTTGCCTTACATGTTTTTGTCTCTTCTGAATATTTAACTCAGGCTGTCTTTAAAGGCCATCCCATGAGGACTTTGTGCTGCAATTGGATGGCCTTTAAGAGCTGCAATTCTAAAGACAATTGATTCATAAATCATTGTTTATCCAGAACTGCTACTCACAAAAGGTCAGACTAAAAGGATTATTTGACATGAGTGTTACACTAAAACAATTACTCAACTATGGAAGGTCCCTAGAAATTTCAGAAGAGCGAGCAAACCCATTAGAGAACAACAGAGTAAATACAGCAGTGTATAGGACAGAACTTATTGAAAAAATACATTGAATACAAAATTCAAGCTACATCGGTGAGTAATATGTAGAAGTCTATTTAAAGTCAAAACTAACATTTAAATATGGCATAAACATGGCTTTCAATTGTCCAGATTTTGACGAAATGTCCAGATTTTTGCCTCATGTTTGTGGGCTATTCCTCATAAAATTAGTTTTCTGGCAAATCAATGCAGATTGATGTCACTAAATAATGACATACATTTGAGTTGCAGGCTTTATATCCTATAAAATGCATGCTAGTACAAATCTTGTTGTTCTAACAACTTTCTAAGTTTATAAGAGCAATATTTAAAATCTTTCCCTATTTTTGGTTGTTTGTCCCCCCTCATTATTTTAGGGTTTGTCCAGATTTCTTGCACTAAGAGGTTGAGAGGTGTGAATATAATCAACATTAAAAGAGCTTATGTTTTCTAATCAATTAAGAATTTTTTAATAATTACGTTTTTGCTTGCTTACACAAATGAATGTTCAATATCATTTGATACTCAGAAAATGTTAGAATTTAAGAAGGGCGACCTATTATACTGGAAACAGTTTCTCTCAGCTAATAAAATAAGTTTTGTAGACTATTTGATCAGCAGATATAGTATGCAAAATTGCAATTGGCTGGACATCCAAACTTGTAAGGATTTTATACATACTAAGCTTGCACCCTCATTAGAGGCATACAGTAAGAGTAACTTAAAAATCTTGAATTTTACCTCAGAAATTATTAATATTAATAGCTCACCCAGAAATACTTCATACATATCTGTTATTTATAAAATTCTCTGAAATGATTTTAGCAAAAGAGATGTTTCTTTTTGGAATTATTCAAGTGAAGTTAACAGATAAGTATTCTCAGAAAAAGATAAAAAACTTTGTTTACAGTCAGTAAAGGAATCCACATCTTCTCTATTCTGGCATGTGTATAAACATGGAAATGTTTACATAGATGTTTTTTCACTCCACATAGACTAGCAATAATGTACAAGAAAGATGAAATGAAATGCTGGAGATGTGGACACCCCAATGCTGACTGGATACATATAGTTGTTAATTGCAAAATTATTTCCTCATTTTGGTTAGACTTTAAATATCTTTGTAAAGCTCTATGGAATGACAACTGTACAATTTCTGACTCCCTTATCCTTTTCAATGTTCCTGAAGTCATTCCTAAAAACCAAACATTTTTACTATGCTCTATCCTCTCTATAGCAAGGGAAATTGTTACTGTTGTTGTTCTTTCGGCTTTTCTCGGTGAGGGGTCGCCACAGAGGAACTCTGGGCCACTAATGATTGGCAATAGAGTTTTATGGTGCTGAGGTGCCAGCCCGACGCCCAACCTTCAACGAAGGCACTCCCATGCATGTCTTTCAAACGCCACTTGACCACAGGGAGGACATGCAGACTCCACACACAAGGCGCTCCAGCCGAGAATTGAATGGGATAACCTCTTGCTGTGAGGCGACAACGCTACCGCTGCACCACCGTGGCTATAGCAAGGGAAATTGTTACTAAAAATTGGAAATCCCAGTCTATTCCTGTCTTTAAAGCTGAGTTTATTCATCATGTGAAATACATTTGTAGAATGAGATTGCTACTATAAAAGCAAGAACTAACAACACAACCCATCATTTAATTGCTTGGACAAAATTGTCTAATCTGTTAGAGAAATAATTAAGTATTCTCCTACATATATTGCCTTTTTAGTTGTTATGGACATTGTATATAGTTTATTTGTTTTTTCTTGTTATGGTACTGTTAAGTTATTGTGGTATAAAATGAATAAAAACATTTTGGAAAAAAACTTCTAAATTCATATGAATAATTTATGTATGGGCCATGCACCTTCTGTTCTCTTGATATGGAAGAATGTGCCATTCACACCCCAGCATACTAAATATATTAATTCTGAGGTCCTAGTGCTTTGAAGATACAGAACACCTGGTTTTCCAGCAAAATCAAAATTGAGTATTTTCTTTACTCTAAAGCAGTCTGACCTGAAAGTTACTATAGTGAGTTTGAGGGGCGAGCACATCTCCTAAATCAATGTGTGCAGGATGATATATTCCTCTTACAAAAACAAATGTTATAATAATTTCTAAATTAATACACACTGTTTCATTACAATACTATGTACACAACCTCCATTTAAGATATTACCATAGTACATTTATTTTAACTCATTCATAAATATAGTTCATTTTTTGTATGCTTCCATTTGGCACTCAAACTTCCTTATTATGGAATTTTGGGAGCTGGCTTCCTTAGTCAAGTGACTTATTTATTGACAATAGCAGCAGGTGAAAGGGCAATGTATAAGAAGCAAAATGGCCCCCTTTTTTGTCTAAGATGTACAGCAGTAGAGATATTAGTCACTGTTCATGTTTTCATATTTACATTGGGAAAATTATACTGTCACTATATATGTATGCTGGAGATGTTGGCAGTTATTTGTTAGTAATTATGACAAAATACAATATTGCTATATATACTGTAATATGGTATGGTGTTGTAAGGTATTTCGAGGAGTAGATTATCAGTTTCCATGTGGGGTTAAGGTGAACCCTGCGGTCAAGTGTGTAGCGAACCTACAGTTAAATGCCTACAGAGTTTGAAGAAAAGAATGTTCCTTGTTAAAGACTTGATTAAGTCTTGGATGATAACTGTCTAATGTTCCATTTAGATCCTGTGTAGTTTTTTTAACTTAAGTAGTTTGTAAGATTTATTTGTCTGTACGTGAAACTAGCTTGCAAAATTTCATGCCCTGCTGCAGTAGCCTCAGTTTTTGAAAATGTTTGACATGTATTATACACTTTATCACTAGCCATGTGGAGAAAAAAAGAGTTTATAGGCTGATGATCCCATGAATATTTAAGTACTGTGACATAGCTGCCGAAGTTAGATAGTAGGGTATTCTACTCTGTGCTCTTGCATAACTGTCTACCACAAATGGCTGATGGCATTTTTCTTTCTTTGCCATTTGCATACTCTGCCTAACACTCTTTCACCTTTCATTTGTTGTCATCACTTGTGTCTCTGCTTAGTAGCACTAATTTGGCACTTATCTGTTTGATCCGTCATGTTGATCTCAGATTTTATTTTCTTCTCATGTACTTGTAGCAGGATGTTAGGAATGAATTTGTTTACTTCAAAATAATAAAATTAAATGGGCTTTTCCTTACAAAGAGTATCTCTTATTTTTTCAGTCTTGTGGGTATCTGATAACTATTTCCTATCAGGATTACTTGAAACACAATTAGGCAATATGAGCTGCCCTTTGGCAAGTCTCTCTGTGGTAAGATTACAGCAGGTTGCTTATTGTTAAAACTGGTGCAATTGGGCTTGAGAGATCACAGGTCATCTTTTTTATGTTAATAAGCAAATGATATAATTTGTTTTGAATATGTTTGGCTCACCACAGCTGAGCATTTGCAACTCCCAAGGACTCTTCTTGTCCACTGGATCTTCTGATCTTGATTAACTTCCCAAAATTAACTCTGAGTCCTGTTTGGGGCAGATGACAAGACTGTTGTCTTTGAGAGAAATTTTTTTTCCACCGCCAGCACTGCTCAGTAGCACTATGAGGGTGGGCTAGGCAATGGACATCAGTACTGCACCCCTCACATCTGAAAGAGAATTCTATTAGTAGGATGCGTCACTCACCCAAGAGAACACATATACTGTTGCTTTCAGGTCTCTGTCAGGGAACTCAACCATCCAAATGTATCCTGAGTGGTACTTTTCCCCCTGAGAGTGGGCATGCCATCCTCCTGGAGTGATAATTTCCCCTGAGAGTGGGCATGCTATCCTCCTTCCTAAGGCATCAGATGCCAGAGCCACTAATCAAATATGGGTAGGTAGGGTATAGTCAGGGCTTCATCTCTCTGTGTTACTAGCCTACAGTGGTGTCTTGTACTACAAAGTAAGTCATAACAACAGCTTTAATGTCTATGCTCAATACACACTGTCTCACACAATGTCATTTCCATTAGATAGCTAGAGATTCATGTCAACTACCAAAGGTAATTTCAGTGAATGACAATACTGCAAAATTAAATTCCTGAGAACTTTTAGTGACCTTCATTCCTGTAAGTCTATATTTGAGACACCTCCAACTTTCAAACTTAAATAGACTAACCAATTCCATGGTTATACAACAGTGAGAGGAAAGTGTATGCTCTATTATTTCTAAATGTACTTTCAGCAGAATTGCTTTTGCTGTATTAGCAGCCCCTGAAAATGCCTACTTATACCACTCTAGCTCCCAATTGCAGAAAACCACTGTTTAAAAAAAACCACTGAGCATGAGCCTGCTTATCAAATCAGCATTCAACTAGTGCTTACAATGAGTGCAAATATTAATATGATCTGCCTGGCTCTGTGAATGGAACTGGAGTTGCTAGTCTGAATGTAAACAATACAGTAAATGTGTCTATCCCTATGTCTGAACTAAGAAACCACTCAGGAAGCTGCACAGCAAATGTACTGAAATAGGTATGGATGAAGATTCATAGAAAATGGGAGAAAAGCCACTGAATGTATTTATTTATTTTTTATTTATTCTTTGTTGTCTGGGTTAGTCCAATTAGGCTAGTGGCCTCTTTTCAGGGGAGACCCAAGGTGGGATTTATACTACCAGGAAAAATTAGGCCAGGGCATCAGGGAGCTTTCCCTATTGTTGTTTGGAATGTGCACGTCCCATTCCTAGTGCAGTGGTGGCTGAAAGGATAATGTCCGACAAGTGTAAGATGGTGTTAGGCACTGAGGCAAATGCCAATACTGCTGAGAATAGCTGTGATATTGTGGAAGTTTTCGAAGTGTTTTTTCAGCAGAATCTGTTTGCTGAAATGGAAAAAGAGAAATCAGTTGGTAAAGCTTGTGTGATTGCAACCCTTCAATCGGGAAGGTTGTGAGATGATTTACTGAAGGAGATGGTATAGCAGAGTGAGCTGGAGAATGAGGATGATGTATCTTCAGGGGACATTGTTGAAAAAAATTCAAAAAGAAGAAGCAGAATTCATCTTGAAGGGTGAAAGTAAGATGGAAAATAAATGATATCTAGAAAAAGTGAAAGATGGTGCAAAGAGAGGAACAGAAAAGAAAAAGGTGGAAGATACTCCTAAGCAGGAGTAATTGGTAAGGATTCAAAATAAAGAATATAAAGAATTGGATAGGTATGAAATTTAGGACAACTTAATGGTTCGTTTGGCTGTAAAAGCTCAGGAGGTAAGATAATTTATTCTTGTAAACAAAGAGACATTTTTGACATTATATTTCAGACTATTTATGCAATCTAAAATCTTCTTGTGGAATATGAAAATAAGATGAACCCTTGTAATATATATGTAATAAAAGCATTTAACAGAGAGACAAAAAAGAAAATTCATGTGCAGTTCCAAACAGAACTAGAAAGAGAGACTTTGAAAAGACATTTAAAACATTTATGTAAAGAAATGTTGGACATTACACATGTTTATGCTAAAAGAGGTTTATGGACTGGTGAATGGGACTATAATATTGTAAGAAAGATATAACACAATAAAATTATACATATTCCAAGTATGATAAATGTTGAAGGGGAAAACCCTAAACAACTGTTAAATAAATGTGACAAAAATAAATTTTATTTCTGTGGGGAATTGGGTCACGCTGCAAGAAAATGTGAACTAAAATGTTAGAAATGTAACAAAATTGGGCATTTATAGATGGATTGTAAAATTGAAACTAAGTATAATGAAAGTGAAGGAATATGAGAGAAAAATGAACAAAGAGAGGAAATGTTAGAATTGGTAGAATTAGGAGATAGATTAGGTAAAGAAAACAAAGAAAGAAATAAAAAGGAAGAATTAGAGGAATGTTATGAGGAAGACATAAATTGGGAAGTAGTAAAAGGGAAAAAAGAATATTATTGGAAAATAGGGTAAAAGATAATAAAAGAAAAATTAAGGGGATGAGTATAAAAGAAAAAATAAAGGAATGGATGAGAAATAATATAACATTTATAATTTATAGAAAGTTAAGGAAAAGGGAAAGTAATAATTTTAGAGTGAATTCTGTAAATGTGAATGGTATTAAGAATATAATGAAAATGATAGGGTTTACAATAGTGCAACAAATGTGATGTAGATGTAATTTTATTAGAAGATACAAGATTTTTAACAACCGAAGAAAGATTACAAACAGAAAACTTATTGGGAGAATAATGTAGAATTTGGAAATGATCAGTGTTTTGGAATAAGTATATTCTGTAAAAATACAGTAAAATACTAGATACAACTTTAGCAAGAATGGGAAGATTGGTGGGCAATTCGAAAGACATGAGTAAATGGGCATGCCTTCGTTGAAGGTTGAATGTCGAGATGGCACCTCGACATTCGTCAAAATCTACTACCAATCATTAGCGGACCGGAGTTCCGCTGTGGTGACCCCTAACCGGGAAAAGCCGAAAGACAACAACAACAACCTATTGTAGATTTAAATGGAAAGAACATGTACATAGAATTATAGCATTATATATGTGTGTTATCTGTAAAGAAAGAGAAAGTTTATTTCACCAGATTTTAGATTGCATAGCAATAAATATGAATATCATAGTGATGGGAGATATTAATTGTCATTTAAGAGGCAAGTGTACAAAGAAAGGAAATGATGTAAGAAAGATGTTAGAAGTTATGAGATTTGGCAAATTAATATTCTGTGATAAAAATTCATGGACTTACAGAAAGGGCATTTATAGAATGGAAATAGATTACTGTATAGTATCAAAAGGTTTATTTATGGGGGAAAGAAGAATCAATTGAAATAGGTTTTTCTGATCATCTGGCAGTATGGCTAAAATAAAATGAAACACGGATTATATAAAATAGGCAAAGGAATGAAAAGGCTAAATGAGAAAACATGGGACAAAAAAGGAAAGCGACTAATAATACAGTTATGGAGGGATTATATTTAAATAAGATCATTTTATAAAAAAGAAATGGGTCTGAATAGTGGCTGACTTTTAAGATGAAATATATTTTTCTTACAGTGTCAGTATGATGTAAGAAAAAGTAGAAAAAGAAAAGTATAGAAGAATATATAAAGATGCAGTGAAAAATTTAGAATAACGATAGAGAGTATTTTGATAAAAAAAATAATTATATTGAAGAAATCAAGAGAAAATTAAAGAGTAATTATTTAAACAAAGCTATTTTTGCAAGGAAAAAGAGAGGAATTATCAGCATTTTTAAATAGATTAGTAAAGGAAGATGGTAGTATAATAAGAGAAATGAACAATGTAAGAGGAGAAATAGAAAGAACCCAGGAACAAATTATGAATATTGTAGTAGAATATGCACAATAAATTTTTAAAGGAAAAAAGAAAAACTTGAAAATAACATGGGAAGTAAATAAGTTTTTAGAGAAAGAAAACAAAAAATTGAAAAGGAGATTACATTATATGTGTTACATAAAGTATTTGGAGAAGTGAATATATATTCAGCTACAGGACCAGATAGAATAGGATACAAAATGTACAGAAATTTAATGGGATGGCAAAAAGAATATTTTATAAATATTTTAAATTAATAGTTAAATGAAGGTTTCATGTATAAAGAATTATGTGGCAGAATTTATTTGGAAGAAAAAAGAAAAAAATGTAATGAAAAATGGAGACCAATAGTACTGAATAAAATGATTATAAGGTTGTTATGACAAGAGTTCAGAAGAAATTAGAAACTAAGATGAAAGGTGTTATGGATGATTGTATGTTTAGCATAAAGGTGAGAGATGTCAAGAATTATTAATGATAGAGAGACTGTGGATGATATAAATCAAAGAGAATAAGCTAAACGTATGATAGGGGATCTTAACAAAGCATTTGATACAATAGTTACTGAACTTTTATAATGAAAGAATACAATATATGTGAAAAAATTAGGAAATTATATATGTCTACCTATAAAAATAATAAAGTAAAAATTCTAATAAATGGTTGGTTAAGTAAAGAGGTACAAATGGGAGTGGGGTAAGACAGGGATGCCCAATGGGTTGTATACTTTTTGCTTTAATTATGGATGTTATTTTGTATGGAATAAATAGTAAAATGCAAGAGCCAGGGTATGTAACACCTGAAGGGTTAAGAGTTGCAGTTTTGCTTACTTATGCAAATGATATTATATTGTTGTTGTCTTTCGGCTTTTCCTGGTTAGAGGTCACCACAGCGGAACTCTGGTCCGCTAATGATTGGCAGTAGATTTTCATGAACGCCGAGGTGCCAGCTCGACGTTCAACCTTCAATGAAGGCACGCCCATTTACGCATGTCTTTTGAACGCCCACCCAACCACGGGAAGGACATGCAGACACCACACAGAAGGCACTCCCCCACACTCCAGCCAAGAATCCGACTTGGATAAAATAAGTAATTTTTTGTTTTAATGATAGTTTAGAAGTACTAGGAATAACTTTAAACAATGAGAAAAGCAAAGGATTAGGTGATGTAGTTAAGACGGGGGATATATTTTACAATGGATTGAATCTCTGTCTTATGTATAACATTTGGGAATAAGAATGTAAGTAGATTTCAATGGGAAAACATAAAACAAGAGTTAAAAGAAATTTGTTTCTTCTGGAAAATATATAGGCTGTCATTTAGGGAAAAAGTTAATTTGATAAATTCATTGTTAATGGGAAAATCAACATATTTAGCAAATGTATTTATGTTGCCAACAGTATTTGAAAAATAATTCTTGCAGATATTTTTCATTCATATGAGTTTCTAAAGTTAATCTAGTTGAAAGATAAATTTGTATATAAATAAACAGGAAGGAGGTTTAGGGTTACTTAATCCAGTGGTATATGCTGCATCATTACATTTATATAAAGTGTTAAAATTAATAAAAGAAAAATGAAAGATTAGTTGTAAAAATGTTTAAATGTAAGCATGACAAATTTTGGGAAACAGTAAAAAGAAGCAACAGAGGAAAAAATGTATAAATTAAGATATGAAATGTTAAAAATTGATGAAACAGAAAAAGACAGAAAAATATGGTATATGAATATAATGATACAATATTATGTTATTAAACCATGAGAAAATCTAGCAGAAGGAAAAATTAAAACTATTAAAATAAGAAACAAATGGTGGAATAAAAAAGTAGAATGTCAAGATTTTTTAGGAGCTTGGAATGGATAAGTTACCAGTGAAAGGAAACATGCCATATAAAAAGAAACGTGAAATAATATGTTTATATTGTGCGGAAATGAAACAACTAAACATATGTTTTTGAAATGTAAACAATAGTGAAACTGTGGGAAAAGTTATCTAAAGAAAATTTCTTTGAAGATATAAAAGATGTGGAAAAGATAAACATGGATATTATATGAATAGAAGTAAAGACTGTGTTAAAAGAATAGATAAATGTTTTATTTTATACAGGTTATATAGAATGAAAGGATAAATGAAATTATGTTTAATGGAAAATGTATGTTGGCAATAATATTGAATAAAATCAGATGGTGATTATGATAAAATGAGTGGAGGTCTAATGAGGATATGAAATTGACATAACATTAGAATGTATAATAAGTAAAAGAAGAAAATTAATTATATATTTATAAATTTGAAAATAAGTAAATATCTTGTAAATATGTAATACTTTGTAAATAATGTTTTTGGTTGAAATGAAAGAACCGTACTCTTTTCAATATTTGTCATGGGATCTTTTACATCCACCTGAGCTACCAACAACTCTAGTAGATTGGGTCTTGGTTTGGTTTAACATCACATCCAAAGAATGACACACTCAGGAGTGCAGTGTCAACTATTGATGTAGATGGCATGGCAATAGAAACAACAGTCTTCTGCACCAAAGGTGAGTGTGCTGCCTGTTGTGCCACTGACAGCACTTGTATGCAACTTAAAATCCTCCCATTTTGGCTGGAGATCTTGCAGAAAAATCAGTCTGACCTCTATCTGACTGGTTCCCTTTTCCCATATCCTATTTTACTAAATGCTTGAGAGGGGTGCTTAACTTTAAATGAGCTAGAAATTTACTGATGCCTGTTGTCATTGAAACACCAAAACCCCTTCTTTAAGCATAAAGACCCAAGGATGTGTTCCAGTCTATAGTGGGATCACAGTCCTTAGCAACCCTGAACAAGCCAATGCCAGAGCACTAGAGTGCAGCCTCTAGCCAAAAATCAGCATCAGATTCAAGAGGAATGATGCAAACTCTAACAAGACTGTGGAAGCATGGAGGCATCTCTTTGGACTTGCATAGCTGTATGTGGGGTTGTAATGCTTTATAAATTCACTCTAGTGTTGTTTTTTTAACTGTTGAAAGCTTATTAGTTCATCCCTATGCATGTAGCAAGGGAGACTTTGATGAAGTATGTGATGCTATGCTGCTGCTCTATACTGCTGACCCACCATACAAATGGAGTCAGAGTTGCATCATGATTTCTGGCATTAAGTCAGCCATGTTCAGTGTCGATATTCGGCTCTGTCAAGTCAGCAGTTGCTCACCAGTCTAGTTCAGGATGTTTATAAGGTTTGTCTTTGGTTTGCAGAATATGTCTCATTTTATGTCAGATTATGCTTCACCCAACTCTTTTGATAACTGAAACAAGCGTATCATATACTGTCCTAACACTATACCGTTCCTTATATATGGTTTGCTATTTATAGCATTTGCTCTGTGAAATAAACACTTGATTCTGATTGGATAGTATAGGGAAATAAGGTCTACCCTCTCAAGACTATTAATTATCCATAGCACTTCTACATAATGCACTCTGTTTGAACTGGTCTAATTCATCTGTAAATATACTAATACAGCATGCCGTTTTGATTTAGTTTTTTTTATAGGCATATTGATTGTGATGCTTTAAATACTGAGGTGTTTTGATTATACAGTGTGCCCTTTGCAAACGTAAATCCGTCTGTTTACATATGAATACCATTTGTAATATTCTCACTGTTCATTGTTCTTAATTTGTTATTTTATTCATTTGTTTGTCTAGTGTTCATTTTGTTGACAGTAAATGTTTTGTGCACTGTATCAATTCTGTTACTTGTATATGTTTGAGATGCTGCAATATGAATGTTGCATGCTGCATCAGTTATGATTCTTAGTTGCACTTTTTATATTGTATTCATTCTCTTGGATATCATGCTTTGGTTTTGCTTTGTCGGCTGCATCCTGACTAAAAAGGGTCCTCATATCAGCTCACTTATCTTGTCAACAAATAAAAAATAAAAATCCATAAAGAAAATGAATAGGATGACTGCAAGATGCCAAAATTATGAGTGTGTCTGGTTTGGAGATCTTCTGATTTATCTCTGATATTTTAAGTTAATGTTGTCCTTTTGGCTTCATCGGGATTTTTTTAAAGGATCTTCAATAAATCGCATTTTAAACAATGACATAAGAATACATGGATTCACTTCGGAATCTTGAAATTCTGAAACATCGAATGTCATATGAGCGAGACCATATGATCGATGTTTTGGAATATCGAAATTCCAAAACAAATCCCCAAACAAAAAAAAAAAAAACAACTAGTTAAATGCCCCCCATACCCCCGCTACATAAATATATCAACTCTGAGATTGTACTACAGCGAGGAAAAGGGAAATCTCCCATTCTGCACTGTATGCAGATCTCCATTTAGAATTTCAAAATTCTGAAACTTCAATCATATGGTCTCGATCATATGAAATTCGAGGATTCAGCATTTTGACATTCTGAAGGGAACCAGAATACATACATTAAGAGAAAAGAAAAGAAAACAAAGTGTAGTAACATTTTCTTTATTAGTTTCATTCAGTTTATGTTTTCATTTTAACAATTATTGTTCACTCCAACATTATATAAATTGCTCAATTTTTGCTTTCCCTTAAACCTAACGCCTCCATCTGAACATTATTCTGCACTATCTGTTCTCATAAATTCCATTTATATTATGTCTGATTTGATTTTTATCCCTTTTCTAAAGATCCCACTGCCGGTTCTTTTTATCTCCTAACAATATTCAGTAATTCCATTATAGTTGTTTTAGATATTGATTTCAATTTTTCTATTAATTGCTTTTTAGGTGTACAGTAACATTAAACTTAATAAGATCTTTTTGGCAATTCAGATCCTATGTTCCTGCTAAAAAGAAGCATTTTCCTTTGGTTACAACTATTTGGTCCCCCAACAGAAAATAGTCTGTAGAGAATGTTTAGAAACTTCCAGTTCATTGCACTCGCTAAAAACATTCCTAATTAACTCTGTCTTTTCCATCACACTTCCAGTATTTGCTATCTACCCAAGGAAAAAAATCTCTGCAGTTTGCTTGGGGTATAAAAAATATCTATGCAAACACTTCCAAGCAAAAATACTAAACCTTCTGGACTTTGTTGCATACTCAGGAGTCATCCAGATAGCCTCTTATTGTTTATTTATAAATTTCCTTTCCCGTATCTTTTCCCAATTGTTTCTTACTTCCTCTGATTGATTCTTATAGTTATCATGCAACATTTTATATTCCTGACTAATTGTCAGTTTTTAACAATCACTTCTGTTCTAGACTCAACTAAAAACTCTACCAGAACTGGTCTTTCACTTACCACTCTGCTATTCCTTTCTCTTTGCCTATTCTCTATCTATTCCTGGTAGGGAAGGCAGCCTGTAACATGTAGTTCAAACTTCTGACTAGCTTCATCCCATTCACTTTCCCCTGTCTATTTGCTGCCAATATTTTGTTTTCTTTTGTCGTTTTTTCAGTAAACTCTGTATCCCTCCCGCCTATTTTCTGTACCCCTACTTGCAGTCATCCCTATTGGTAAAATTTCCTTTCTCAGTTTCCATGTTGGCCTAGATGTTAAAATGGCTTAGACAGCTTTATGAATATAATATTTTGTAAGGTTGTTGTTACTTTCAATGGGGACCTGCATCTAAAATCCTATTCTCTATTTATATCTCAGACTTTATCCCCATTTCTTAATTAATTTCAACTTTCGTTTATAACCCTCTTCTGTGTTATGCATATGAACCTTAACTGAATAGTTCTAAAGTATTCCTTCAAATCAGGTAATCCTAAGCCACCTTGTTCTATGAAGATAAGCAACTTATCCTACCTGACTCTTCTCCTTTTCCCCTCCCAAATAAATTCCTTCAACTCTTAACTAATTATCATCCACAACTTCTCCTCTTGCTGATAAAATATGTCTGTTCTGTATATAAAACTAAGGTAACTAAAATATTTTTACTGCTTGTATCTTACCATCCACAGCAATAGTCAAGAGCTTCCATTTTCTCAGATTTGTATATTATCTTTTGTTTAGTCTCTTCTCACATCTCATTAGATACCATAACAGAATAACTTTTAATCCATATACCTAAATACTTCATCTTATCATGTCCCTCTATATATAGGTATTGCTGAAGCAGATCATATGTGGCAACATAGTTTGCCTCTATAACCTTTGTTTTATTTTCATTAATTTCATATCCCAAAAAGACCTGGAACAATCTCAAAATGTTCCACAACACCAAAACCCCCATTTTCTGAATTTATCAAGTATAAAATAATAAAATTTGCAATTAATTACCATACTATTTATATCCTGGAATTTGTGATTTTATCTTTTATTGAGATACTTACAGAAATAGGAAAACATATGCTAAATTGTATAATTAGCAAAATTAATAATTTATTTACTTACTTACTTTATTTATTTATTTATAGTTTATTTGCCAGGATAGTCCATTGGGCAACAAGGAGCCCATTTTCAATGGAGTCCTGGGGAGAAAAGCTCCAGAAAATTACAAATGACAGACTTAACATGAGTAAGTTATTAGAAAAATGTAATGTGCACAAATGAAGCAAAATTAAACAAATAGAAACACACATATTAGTCGAGTGCACATATTAATACAATGCAATCAGAGTAATATTTTCAGTTAAAGTTTTTAACAGTGTAACATATTAGCAAAATGCAATAACAGAAACAGTCTACATTTTTTAACAGTTATGCTAATTCATGCCTGTTTGAGAGGTAACTGGTAAATCAGTTAATAGAGGAGTAGGATAGATTTAGTTTTGAGAGTTTAGTGAAAAGAAGGTTATGAGAGATAGTGCCGAATGCCTTAGAGAGTTCAAGGAGGAGTGTGGACAAGATACGGCCAGTGTCATGGGTCTTATTAACTGTTTCTAGGAAGGAAAGGAGAGCTGTGGTAGTGCTGTAGCTGGGTCTGAAACCACGTTGAGTAGGGGTTAGAAGTTGGTTGTTTATGAGGTAAGGTAGAAGTTGTAGATGGATGCATTTTTTCAAGAAGTTTAGAAATGGGGGATAAGATAGCGATAGGTCGAAAGTTTGTGATATTATTGTTATTACCATCTTTATGGAGTGGAATAATAAAGGCCATTTTCCAGAGCTGGGGAACTTGACATTCAGCAATAGATCAATTTATAAGAATACAGATGGGAAGAGCTATGCCTTCTGTGGCAACTTTTAAGAAATATGAGGGTATATCATCAGGAGCATTGGAGCCTAGTTTCAATGTTAGTAGAAGTTTTTTTATGGTGGCTGTAGGGATGGGGTTGAAGGAGAAAGGAGGAGGTTGGGAGCAGCAGATGGTAGGGGAGAGAGGGATGTGTAGAAATAAGGGTGGGGAAGTCGAATGGGAAGTGAAGGATGATGTAAGTTTAATTATGGAATCGATAAATAAAGTGTTAAATTGGGTGGCTAAGTCCACGTCAGAGGCATCTGGATCAGAGCAGGGATTTTCTTTTTTGCCAGGGTTGAGAAGGGAGGAGATTCCATGCCAGAATTTTTTGGGGTTGGTGTTATGGTTGGTTTGGCGTGTAGAGAAGCAGGCTTTGCAGTCTGAGATAATAAAAATAGTTTTTACTTTGTTATGAAGTGTTTTAAATTCATTAAGGGTGGTGATAGTTTTATTTTTGGAGTAGTGCTTCCAGGCTTTATTGCAGAATCGCATGACTAGTAAGGTATTTTTGGTTAGCCAAGGTACAGGATTGCTTCTTATGCATTTTGTTTTCAGAGGGGCAAAGGAGTCAAGCAAGTTGAGGAAAGTTGAGATAATGTAGGTAATAGCATTTTCTAAGGGAAGGGTTTTTAGTGGGTTCCAGTTCATTTTTTAGTGTATTTGAGAATGTGCTGGGATTAAAGTTTTTTAGACTGTGAGTGAAGGTGTAGGTATGAGTTATTTGTATGGAGGAGAGAAGATGGGCAAAAGTGGGAAAGTGGTCGCCTAATGGGTCGTGCAGAGTGCCACTATCAGAGATGTAATGTGGATGAGAAACTAGAATCCAGTTCAGGGTGCTTCCAGTAAGGAAGTTCTTGGAAGGCATAGTTGTTGAGTTAATAAACTGATTGAAGTTGTACATGTTTATAGTAAGTGAGTTTGTAGGAGATTTAATTGTTGACCAGTTAATATTAGCATCACCCAGGATTATAGTTTCATTAGTGATGTTGTTAGAGAACCAGGAGAGAATATCTTCAAGGGTTGAGATATTGTCTCCAGGAGGGATATAAAGGGACACTATGTATAAAAGTTTATGTTTGTTTATATGAAGTAGGGCTGGAATTAGTTCTGCCTTGCCATATTTGGGAATAGGTTTGTATAGGGGTAACTAAGTGGGATGATGAGTAGAGGAGAGCAACTTCCCCTCATTTTTATGTGTTCTATCTTTCCTAATTATGGAGTAGTTGGGTGGTGTTAGTTCAGTAATGCTGAATATCTTTCAAGATGTGTAACTTGCAGTGCAAATATCAATGGCAGCTTTCTTGACCAACATCAAAGGCATCACCCAATGCCATGCAATAGACTATAAGTAATTTGTGTTTTGAAATATTAAGTATATATGGAAATATTGCTTATTTTCATACTCTCTAGCAAATAGCTAGCAGTATCTCCAGTATAGTATGATATAATGACATTAACAATGAATTTTCCTGTCTCCCCTATGACATTTCAGACCATACCGGTCAATAACATATAGGTTTCTCATTTATGAAAATATAAACATAAATATGAAAATATAAGTAAAAGTGTCAAACAGTGATTCATTTCTCTACTTCAGGACATCATAGATTAACAATTTTAGCGTGACTTTGTTAATAAACCCTTGCTCTTTCTAATTCTGCCTATTATTAGCTTGTAAGTCTCTTAGTTAAAGAAGCCAGACCCCAAAGATGGTTTGGATGTCATAAAGAGTTATGAGTATTAACGGGAAATACAGAAAAAAAGGTGCTATAGGCTTGGATAAGACAAATATAAATATATACCAGCATAATCCTCCTTTACTGTCAATAGTTCCTCACTACCACAAAGGTATCATTATTGTCTTTTTCCCTCTTTTATCACTATTGAAGTACCTCCAGCAATCTGTGTCATTACCCCCTCCCCCTTTCCTTTATCCCTTATATTCTGCTGAATGTCCACTCTGAAATCCTTTCTTTGTCAAATTCACATGCTCATTTCTATCCACATGAGTCTCCTAAAACATTGTTTGCTCACTACAATTCTAATATAATTCAATGCCCTTTGCCTTTTTTTATCTATACCTCTAAGGCCACATTGGTTTCCTCTGCCTTTGATCTCCAATATATACTCAAGTGGTTTACTGCTGTATGTAAAACTAACAGGATAAAATAAAAAAATTCAAATAAGAGGCAATACTGCTCTCTGAGAAAAAAATGAAATGGTCTTTTCAGGTGTAGACCATCTGGGTTCATCAACATTATGAAAAAAAAGAATAAAATAAAATGGTTAAAGCTTCTGCCAGATGAAATAAACAAGCCGAAGCTTCAATCAGATCAGATAAAAAAAAAATTTATTTTGATGTGTATAGCTTCTCCCTTCACAACTCTTTATATATACTAACTGCATAGTCACTCGGCTGTTGAGAAAAATGAAAAGCCCAAAAACCTTAAAATCAGTAATAGCTTACTAATAAAAACTGTGCTGGCATTAGTACCCTATGGAATACAACAGCTGATGAGTTGAATATTGAAGATATCTACTCATTGTGTTGCTATCTCATCTAGTTTACACTTAGCCAACAATGGAGAAGCCAAGTCATTTGCCTTTAGTGGAGGAGTTTATGTAGTGTCTAGTCTTGTTTATAGATAAAGGCAAATGTGAGCATGAAACTGACAAATAAATAGGGGCAAAACCTGGGTCCTTATAGATACTAAATGAATTTAGGGTTCTTATGCAAGTTCTGTAAAAAACACTGATTTTAATAGTAAGTTTATGTCTTATCCTCAGTTATGATTGTGAATTGTACCTAGTAAATGAAATAATGAGACTGTGATTAAAAATGACAAGTTGAGATTTCTTCATATAATTGGTAGCTTACTCTTCATGATAGGGTATCTGTCATTTGTCATGTTCACATGGATGTAAACAGCTACCTTTGTATGATTCAGGTAGTTTTGATAAGACTGAAATAAATCTTTTTGACATCATTTAGATCATAGATTAAAAAATATACTTTTAACCCCTTTGTGGGCATAGGAGTCAGAAATATTTCCTTGGTTTCATATCCTTTAAATAAACTCATGTTTGTGTATTCTAATTATTATCATTATCAGCCCCCTTTTCCCATTTTTTCTACATGGGGTTGGGATATCACTGTCACCAACTCTCTCAATTCAGTGTCACACCCTTGTCCTCATCAGTCATGCCTGATTGTCGCAGATCTTTTTTCACACAATCCATCCACCTCTTTGCTGGACATCCTCGCTTCTTCTTACCTTCTTCCTGTCTGTCCCAAATCTTCCTCATCAGATAGTCTTCTGCTTTTCTGCACGTGTCAAAACCACCATAATCTGTTCTCTTTGATCTTTTCTGCAATTGGAGCTACTTTGGCTTCTGCTCTTAAGCCCTTATTTCTTCGTCTTTCCCACAGTGTGCATCCTACCACCTTTCTCAGGCACTTCATTTCCATCACCTCCAGCTTCTTCAGCTGTTCTGCCTTTACTACCCAGGTTTCTGTACCATACAGTAGTACTGGTCACACCACTGTCTTGTACACCTTACTTTTCAGCTTCTTTGGTAGTCTTCTGTCATAGACTACACCTGACACTCTATACCAGTTGGCTGCAGACCCTCTGATTCTAGCTTTGACCTATTCAGTCTGACTTCCCTTCTCTTCAACCACCCCTCCCAGATACTTGAAGCTGTTTTCCTGTTCCAATATCTTCCCTTCTATCTATATTCCCAGTTTCTTCTGATTTCCCCATTTTGCTGCCATTACCACTGTCTTATCTGTGCTTAGTTTAATCCCATGTACCTTCAGTTTTGCATTCCATTATCCTATCGTTTGCTGAAGTTCTATCTCAGAGTCTGCCTGAAATGCCACATCATCTGAATACAACAACTTTGTTGAGCTGTTCCCTCTGACCTGTTTGCTAATGCAGTCCCTCACCAGTATGAACAGCAGTGGACTCAGAGCTGAACCCTGGTGTACACCCACTCCCACTGAGAACCCCTCTGTGAGGCTGAACACTGTTCGTACTTGAGTCACTGTATCCTTGTACATAGCCTGCACTAATTCTACCCACGTTTCTGGGACTTCAAACTACTGCAGTACTGCCCAGATCAGCTTTGTTGGGACCTTGTCATATGCTTTCTCCAAGTTTAGGAATGCCCATTTGGACTGTCTCCTCATCTCTAGCTTCTTCTCAAGTATCTGTCTCATTGCAAACATCAGGTCAATTGTGCTGCATCCTGATCTGAATCCGAACTGCTCATCACCCATCTTACATTCTACCACTCTGCGTATCTCTCCAGAACTTTCATGCAATGCAATAGGAGTTTGATCCCTCTGTACTGCCCACAGTTGTGGATGCCCCCTTTTTCTTGTACACTGGCATGACTATGCTTATTCTCCAGTCATCTGGGATATACCTTTCTCTCCACACTGTTAATAATACCCTCAAGAGCCATTTCTCCCCTATCTTACCCAGCATCTTTATCATATCTGCTGTGATCTAATCTGAGCCTGCTGCTTTCCCTGACTTAATTTTTCTTAGTGCTGCTCTTACTTCTTCTAGGGTGGGTTCCTCTTCTTCACTCATCATAGGCTGTTTCTGGGGCAGTGCAGCTTCTGTGGGGTTTTCTTCATTCAGAAGCTGCTGAAAATACTCCTTCCATCTGCCTTTGATGTCCTGTGGACTGGTGAGCAGGTTGTTGCTGACATCCTTTATGAAGGGTGTCTGACTATCTTCTTTATATTTCTGTCTTTGCCTTGCAACCTGATATAGTTTCTTTGTGCCCCTTACTAAGTCACTTTCCAGAAGTTGGTACAGTGCCTCTGATGCCCTATTCTTTGCTATTGCAACTTCTTTCATAGCTTGTTTTGTTAGCCAACCAGTAGTCCTTCCTAGCCTGGTCAGTCTTTTCTATCTCCCACTTCTTCTCGCACTCCTTCTTTCTTTTGATGACTTCCTGGACTTCTGCATTCCACCACCAGCTTTCCTTATGTACCTTATTTCCATACCTGGCTCAGCCACATATCTTTTCTGTTGTCCTAACACATAATGTTTTTAGATGCTACCATTCTTGTTCAACACCTCCTCTTCGTGGGATGCTACAGCCCTGAGTGATTCCTTGAACTGTTGTATTTTCTCTTCAGTCAACTTCCAGGTATTCAGCCTGGTCTCTGTTGACCTTAGAACTTTCTCTGACCACTGCTTACAGCTGATTGTGGTAACTAGTGGTTTATACTGTGGGCCGGCTGATTCACTGGGGATGGCTTTGCAATCATGGATTCTACCCCAGTGCCTTTTCCTTACTAGGAGGAAGTCTACCTCAGTTGCATTTTGGCTATTCTTGTATGTGATCTTGTGACTGTCTCTCTTTCTGAACCATACTATCAAGCCATTTGCCAGACAGAAGTCTAGAATGCCTTCTTCTTCTTTATTCCTGTTGCCCCACCTATGTGGACCCAGGCAGTCCTCATATCCTGTTCTATCTGTCCCGATATGTGCATTCAAGTCACCCATTATCAACACCAATTTATGTCATCCTGCTTTATCTAGTAGGTCCTGCAACTGCTGTCTGAATGCACTCTTTTCCTCACTATCACAACTCTGCTCTGGGGCATAGGTTGAGATTATGAATACTGTCCTATCATTACACTGGAGTCTGATTGCCATGAGTTGGTCATTAATTCTAATGATATCCCTCACTGCCTTCTGAAGCTTCTCTCTCATGATAATTCCTACACCATTTCTAGTCTGTCCCCCTCCTGAGTAGTAGATTCTGGATTCCAAGCCAAGTGCCTTTGCTGCACTGCCCTTCCATCTTGTCTCTTGGATACATAGGATGTCCAGGCTCCTCTGTATCATTATGTCATCCACTTCCAAGCTGCGTCCTGTTGATGAACCTACATCAAGCATAGCAATTCTCAGTTCATGTTTGGCAGGTTGGTTGGTTTTACATCCAGCTTTTCACTCAACAGCACTATCCCAGGTAACCCAGGCTGGGCAACTAGACACTGGCTGGCCAGTACCTTATTGGCCCAGGGCTGCTAGGCTTTATGGCGGGCACACACTGGCAAATAGTGGCACATATACCCCTCCCACTGTTAGAAAAGGTCCCTGGCGTAGGTCAGAGTAGGCTGGGTCCTCAACCCACTTATCACAGGTAACTATCCATGCCCATTTTGGCGACATTGTGTATTCTAATGTTACAACTGAATACTCTGTTTGTTAGACTCTTTTATTTAGGCTTATTTTTTAAATTTAGTTGAAATCTGCAGATTAAAACAATAATATTGATATTCAAAAGTATATCATCAGGTTATGAGGAAAATGTGCCAAAGAAAACTATTATAGTTGTCAGCTATGCTCACTCTCAGTTCTGCAGGCTAAGTTCTTTAACTTTTGGGACACAAAGGCTAGAAAATATTTAGAAGCCAAGTTCACTGTGTGATTCTGTCCATTCTGCATATAAATGGCTATCATAAAAATATAAATGGTGACTTACAAATAAAGTTAAATGCTTATATGTCTTTTACCTCTATATAACTTTTATGTAATGCATCTTAGTCCAGGAACCTAGTTCTTTAGCATGTCCTGAAAACTTTAAAGTAAATTATTTGGTCAAAAAATAAGTAGAGGGTGGTATGGGAAAAGCTAGCACTCCCTGAAATGTTTGGGGGGACTAGACCAGCTGGATCTTAAGGTGTACTGGTAAGTAATCCACCCATATGTCTTTTGTCTTTGGTGTGAGACAGTCCCAACCCCAAGCAAGGTGGAAAGAATTAGGTGAACAATGTGACCAGGAAAGCCTCCATGGTTTGCACCTGGGTTAGGATAGAGCAGCGGGGCACCAAACTATGGATTTAATTGGTCATTGAAGATTTTAGCATCTGGAAGTTTTGAAAGCCTTAGTTGCAACAATATGTTGCTACTTGGTAGGCGAGAGAAATCTAGGTCATACAAAGGACTGACCTTTACTTACTTCTTGTAACCTTTTCAAGTAAGCATTTGTTTTAAATAATGCAGCTTTTTCATATAGAAGAGAGTTTAATTAATATGTTATCTAACATTTAGAAGATTTTCCATCAAACCAGCTAATGCTAGAATGAATACAGATCCTTAGTGAGATAAGCCAGGAAGGTTGGCTGTCCAAGAGACTGCTTAGTGAGATATACAAGCAGTTGATTATGAGAAAAGAGGGACAGAGATTCACTGCTGACCATGGTTAGGGCCACATATTAGATTGGCTCCAGTGTATGCAACCATTTCTCAGAGATTTAGCATACTGGAGTGGAATACATGAATAAGTATTTTAACACCTCTATTAGATTACAACATCTATATCCTAATGTATTGGCAAATTGGTGGCCTTCTGATGATGGACTAAGAAGGCTTTGGCCGTAGAGCTTATAGGAGTGCTCCAAGTAGGACCTATTTAAATAGGTTAAAAACAGCAGCTTTACACCTTGATTACTGTCTTATGACTGGAGAGAAAATAGATCTTTCATCAGAGATGTTCTTGCTGAGCATTTTAGAGGGCGAAGAAGTGGGAGAAACACAAATGTTCACTATTATGTTTATTTATTTATTAAAATATGTTTACCGGAGTACAGCACTGATCTAAAATTTACCTATTTCAGTCACAGACTGGGTGTAAAGCACAGAAAGACACAAACATTGCAATACATATAAGATTATACAGATTAAAAAAAAGAAGAAATAAAACAATTGCAATAAGTATAAAAGTATGCAAACAACAGATGAAAGAAATGATTTAACAGAAACATGCTTTCCAAGTTTTATATTGGTACCAAGGATAAGGGATTTATTAGTAAAGTGAACAAAACAGACACCGTTAAACAGTTGAATGTAAATAGGATAAAGGCAGTTCTGATTATAGATTATCCATTAATGAGTCAGATTAGGAGAAGAGAGATGGAGGTGAGGAAGATTGGGAGAAGAAATACTTTTCATTTCTCAGTCTTTTGCATCTTTGATATTTAGGGCATTTGGTATTGTGTGTGTTCAAACTTCTTAATACTGTTTAATGAAGACATTAAGAATCAATAATCAAGAATCAACAATCAAGAATAACTTTATTGTCAATCAACCGCAGGCATCACAGTGCACAGCTGAACGAGATTATGTTCCTCCAAGCTCAACTCAACAAGCAACAACATTTAACATAAATACATTTAACATAGATCTTTACACATAAAGAAAACCACACAAACAACAGTAACAAGCCAACCGATGGTGCCAAAAGCTTTAACTGCTGCATTCCACCTCCATCACCAACTTCATCCAAAGCCCAGTCCAACCACAGGCACAAAAACATCAGACATTCCTCCCATTCCATGAAGGAACCATAAAGTACCATATCTCCATACCAGAACCAGCAATCTATACCCATACTGATTCACAGATTGTACGAACACAGCAATCCATACCCATGCCAATCCATAGATTGTACGAATGCAGCCATTCTCAGTTCTTACAATCATGACCACACAACAATCTTATCCCTCCACAATCTCACCAGCCACTCAGTTCCAGCACCAGCTCCAAAATCCTGCATTATTTCCAGCTGAACTTCATTCTGCATTCCTCCGACCCAACAAGACAAATCCAATTTCAAATTTTGCACAGGCAAAAACTTCACTTCCATTTCGGCATCCAACGTGCCAACTCATATTGAAGGCCCTGCTTCAAGTTCCAAAGTTCCAAAAAGTAAGGAGAAGTAAACATTGAGACACCATGGACATTGCGACTACAGACAGTGACACCGGGAACACACTCAACCAGACGAATGGCCCTACAATTCAACAAATACAGGTAATTCAACACCAAAACATAAAGTGTATAATGGGAGCTGGAGAGGTTGCTGCCATACACGGAGCTGTCATCTTAGATCTTAGAATGTTGGATCATTTAGAGGACAACCATACACATATAGATACATATAATATATATATATATATTTAAGAATCAAACCCTAATGTTCTTTTTACATGTCACTGTTTTAATATTCTTTATCAGTGTTTCACCTCATTTGGACTTTTTAACTTACAGAATAAACACTAAACAACAAAGCACAGATTTGTGCATGCCATTTGATGTGCTATTACAATTTTCAACAGATGACAATTACAGATGACAATTACCTCATGGGATTATACACAGTTCTGAGACTAGACCCCTTGCAGGTATATGTCTCCAAATAAAAGTGCATGAGAATAATACAACACAGTATTAAGATACACATTGTGTGGTTCACTAGGGTAATATGAAGACTGATTATTTCACAGAAAAAGTGGTGAATGACTGAAATACTTCTCTTGAGTGTGTAGTGTAGTTATAAATCATGATGTATTCAGGAAGGCGCAGAGCAGATGGAAGGCACCGCGCGCGCGTGTTTATTCATGTGCACGCTTACTCATGCATATCAATAAGTCTGCAATGTGAGAAAGTGAGTGTATGTGTGAGGGGAGTACCTGTTACATAAGCAGAGCTTCAAACCTTGCAGAGTATCCAGTAAGTAATGAATAGTCTAGGTAGGCCAGTCAGTCCTTATCTGTGTGTGCTTGGGGTAGAAGTGGGGGGTGATGAGAAAGATGTTGAAGCACCTACAATAAAAGCACGAACAAAAAAAAAAAATAACTTCAAGGTTGTACTACAAAATGGAGAATTCTTGAACTTTTGCATTTTTTAGCTAACTGCCTTTCAAGGTGTTGCTGCTGGAACTCTCTGAATTATCCTGCTTTATCTAACACAGAAACCCCTAACACCAGAGAGTGAATGTGACCGGGATTTTAACCTATTAATAAAAATAGTTTCTTTTCATAGGGGGTTGGGGCTTGTTAATGACAAAATCAAACATCAGAATGACAAAGAAATTTAACCTTATTCCAAACTAAAGTTTATACTGCATTTCAACAAACTCATATTATACAATTTTTCTAAACTTGGCTAAGAAATGATTAGTTACATGGCATTAATTTGTAGGACCTACATTTTCTTAAGGGTGGAAGGATACAGTGTTTACAGTCAGCAGAAAGTGGTGAAAAGCTTAGAGAATAGAAAATGGAACAAAACAGACGCTGCTCTTACTGAAATGCAATTATTAAGCCAATTCAGCTGCAAGATCCTAGGCTGAGAGTTACAAGCTTCTTAGCCTCAATTTTAGTTGTCATAAAGTATCTTTTATTAATTCTATTAAAATATTGCCTTTATTTCTTATTTCTTGAAGTCCAAATTCTCCCAAACCCTCCATTGACGTAACACATGCGTCACTGTCTCCCAAACTACCAGACAACACGTGGGAGAATTTAAAGCTGCAGTGCTTTATTTTTGCTCTTTTAGTCAACTGTAACTCCTTGCTGTTTCTCTTTCTTTCTCTCTCTCTCTTTCTGTCTCGGCTGTAAGCTAAAGCCACATTTTCCCTCAGTAATATTCAGAAACACAATGAAACATAAACATTTCAGTACAAGCAGATTTTAATAACAGTGGAAAAGGCAATGTGCTTTTCTAAAACTGACTCTGTGTGTGTGCGTGTGTGTGCGTGTGTGTGTGTGTGTGTGTGTGTGTGTGTGTGTGTGTGTGTGTGTGTGTGTGTGTGTGTGTAATCCGTGTCTGTCTAACAGTATTGATCCAATAAAGGAAGATGCCTCAGATGTGGTGCTGGGAAGAAACTGAGATCTGTTCAGGTTTCCATAGAGACTATAACCAGAGCTAACAGAAAGCTTGTTCACCCTACTTTTAGATTTTACAGCTACTATTGTAATGTGTAGGCTATTTAACATAAACTAACATCTGGTTTAACCCTGGCTGGAAGAAAAAAAATTGTATGTAACTGCATTGTTCTTAAGGGTCTGTTCAGTTAAAATCCTCACAACATTTTTACTCTAAAATGTATATATCATTGTATGCTGAAAGGCAGTAAAGAGAGGACTTGCCAGTTTTATTTATAATGTCATGAAATTCAGCTAGGCATGAGAATGGCATGTGGATACTTAAGTTCCCAGACAAAATGTGTGAAGAATGAATGCAAGGCTTTTTATATTTTAATAGATGCTCCCAGATAAAATGTATGTTGAACAGGTCAGTTCTCTCTATGCCTGAATGACTGAGCTCATTTCCAGTAACAATTAGTTAAACCAGAACATCCTACCAGAAATAAATGAGAATGAGAAGTGTCATAATGGTTCAGTTTAAGGGGATGTTGAATATACCAACTTTTTCCAGTCTCCTATATTCTGAAACTCAGAAACGGACCACGTGTTTACTGTTACTGTGTGCCTGTAGCCAAATTGTTGCAAACTACTTTCATACTTGCCTTTCATTCAGGGATATAACTAAATAAATATAATGTGAAATTGACTGGTTTTTTAGCTTTTGTTAAGAAAGGTAATAAACTGTTACAGTTTTCATGGGTGGGCCAGAGTACAGTAAATGGTGCTGCATATAGACGTAGACCCACATGGTTAAATGTCACAATGGCATACATAAAGGACACGCACATTGCCAAGTATATGACTTCATTGTATCACAGTAGAACATTTGTTGACTTATTAATCACTCACCCCCAGAGACTTCTTTATTCTATTAAACCTTATAATGTGATGAGTATTACTTCAGTACTATATACCATGTGCTATCCATGATTAAAACCTCAGACATCCAATAGTGTGATACTTAACATTATACTACTGCATCAATTGAACCTCTTGTTTGTGTCTTTTGGCTTTTCCCAGTTAGGGGTCGCCACAGCGGAACTCCGGTCCGCTAATGATTGGTAGTTGATTTTTACATGCCGAGTTACCAGCCCTGATGCACAACTTTCAACGAAGGTACCCCATTCACATATGTCTCCACGCAGAAAAAGCTCTAATTGAGAATCGAACCGGACAGTGTCTTACTGTGAGGCGACAACGCTACCGCAGCACCACCACTATTTTCCTTAATTACTTGTACACCTGTATTATGCAACATTAAGTCTCCATAAACACCTGAAGTATAGGATCTTGTCACTCTCTTTAATATTCTGTCAATCATTATATAGTATACGCACTACTAATCTGTCCTCTGCTAAGTTCAAATGCAATGATTACTACTTTTGGGCCTGTTCTTGCTAATGTCATCATGTATATTTGAACTGTATTAATGATTATGTCTACTGCAATATTTTTATTTTTAATCTGTTTCCTGTAGCATGATTGTAATTATCTATACTATACAAATGACTGCTTTACTGTAATTCTTACTACCATTTATTTTGTAATTTGTAAAGCGTGGAGCTTTTCTAACAGGGTTTACACTGAAAATCGGTTATCTGTCCAGTTGGACTTTCAACAGTTAACAAAGGTAAATATAATAATAGTAATAGTAGTAGTAAGGATTTTGTACCTGTCATAGTATTCATTAGATGCACTGCAGAGAACCAGTACTGGACTAGATACCAGTCAACTGTGCAATGCACACAGATATTATAAATACACCTTATGCATATCTGTGGGTGATTTAAAGGCTTGCTAATTTACCTAATGCTATCTTTTTTTTTTTGGGGGGGGGGGGGATTCTAATGTTTCTGGTGAAAACCCCATGCAGATAAAACAGGGACATGCATGACCTACAAAGAAGTAACCACAGTTGGGAAGGGAAGTGAGCTGAAGAATTTAGTGCTGTGAGGCAGCAATACTACCTACTGCTGGTTATTAAATGTATTTTAAAAGGTCTATGGGCAAAGCGGTAGCTGGTTTAGTATTAGGGGGGGACACTGAGTGGACTACGTAGCTAAAGGAAATTCAAGGATAGGGCCAAAAAACAAACCGAAGTGTAATTTAACTTCAGTGGAAGTGGTTAAGTGGCATGAAGTGATCCATTAATGAAGCTGCAAACTGTTTTGGTGAATAAGAAGAGCAAGGTAGAGTGAGAATGGAACAAGAAAGTCATGCATGCAAGCAGTGAATTGTGGGAAAGTCTTCAGATCATGGGAAAGAGAAAGAAAGGAATCTAAACTTAAGAGAGTATGGGGATTAAAAAAGGACTAAGGGGAGAAAAGTGAAGATGGACTTTTAGAATGGCAGGACAGAATGTCAAGAGAAATTAAGATGTGCAGAGATCTGGGGAGTGTAACCCTTGTTCAGGTGAATACCAGTGCAGGGTGTCAAGGGCTATGGAAATAGTAACAATGACTGGAGGCTCTAGATGTGAGGGGAATAGTTTCTTTTAATAGAGCATTAGCAGGAGAGAAGACTCATTCGCACAAGGATAAGTATTCCACAGAAAGAATAGCCTGGAAGAAGGATCATAGCTCATTTTTTTCAAGGGAGTATAGGCTCTATAACTAAATTAGATAAGTTATTTTGAGAACAAAAAGGGAAATTAATTAGGTTTAAAATGGCCCACAAGTGTAGATGGCCTAGTAATTATGTATGAACCTTTGTTGTGCAACTTATAAACAAAGGTATGGTATCTAGATTCAAGGAATTCATTGTTCCACTGTATTTGGCATTCACCAGACCTATCATTGAATACAATGCCTTCTTTAGTATGTACCTAACCAGGCATATCCAACAACTGGAATGTCCACAGAGGTTCCTCACTATAAGAATACAGGGCGTAAGTAACATGTCATCTGCAGACCACCTCATGGCCCTATCTTAGTATTCTGTCTCCTACAGGAATTTGAGGGAAGATCTATGCCTGGCATTCAAGGCATTGTCAGACCCTATGCTGAAGGACCTCTTGCATATCTGCAAAACAAACAGCACCAGAATTACCTGTTCTAAAGGCTTAAACATTGTCTGTGATATAAATAGGACCTGCTGGAGAGACAGGTATGCATCCCAGAGACTGCTCCTTCTCTGGAACAGGCTCCCCAATCACTGTGAAGAAGAGTTCCTTCGTAACCCAATTCAGGTGTAACTTGGATAATTGGATGGGGAACAGGAAATTCGTCACTAGTTTGGCATCTATGTCTCTAATGGACACAGGCAGCCTGTAAATGGTTCTTCTCCCTGGCCCCTGCTTGTAAATCTTTCATCTCTCAAGCCTTGGGTTACACTTATCAAAGGTACCAGAACTTGTCAGAGATTTTGGATGCAAGGCTAAGCTTAACAAGACCCTTGTGGTCGTTAGCCTAGTAAACACCTATGAACCTATAACCTGTAAAAGTAATTCTTAATAAGGAACAACATGGTTTACAATAAGTGGATATGGCTGCAGGAGTTTAGCCATCTTTCCTTCATCCCCAGGGCATGAGCAGGGTTTTAGAATGTGACTCTAATGGTCTGGATTGTATGGGCAAGGGGAAGTTGAATGAGTTTTTTTAGAGTTTTTCTTGCCTCACTGAATGATGTTTTCATTTCCATTATAAGTCTTTATTTGCACACCCAGATAAATACAGACATATGGATACACATACACACACACACACACACACACACACACACACACACACACACACACACACACACACACACACACACACACAAACACAGACACACACGCACAGGCACACGTGCACACACACACACACACACACACACACACACACACACACACACACACACACACACACACACATCATCAACCCCCTTTTTCACATTTTCTGCATGGGGTTGGGGTGCCATGTCATGCCCCCCTGCACCCCACACACCCCCTGCTAATTATATATACCAACTCCATGGTCGGACAGCAGTGGGGAAAGGGAATAAATCCTTCCTTATTATAACTTTAATTTTGTCTGTATTTTGTGCTTATAGATAATTTGGAGTTTACATATTTTTAAGTTTAGATATTTTTTGTTGATGTTCTGTGTTTTAGGTATTTCCAAGTTTAAGTCATACACATATGTATGTATTTATAGAGAGAGAGAGAAAAAGAGAGAAACATACACACACAGAATTATGAAAAACATCCAGAGCTGACATGAATGACAAAAGATAACGTAGGACTGAAAATTATCTCTGGATAGTTAAAATACCTACTTGTTTGATCAGATCACTGCTAGCTTCCTGAAGTTCCAAAAAATATTACTTAAATTGATGGCTGAGATATATTTTATAAGGTGTTTGCCTTACAACCACAAGGTGCAGGGTTTGATTCTCACATGGGGTAAATGACAAGGCTTAAAATGGTCCACAAGGGCAGTTAGCCTAGTACTAAAACTATAAACTAACTAAACTATAAACTATAAAGTCACTTGCTATACATATAGACATACAAATAAGATATCAAAGTTTGTACTTGGGACTTCTTGGGTGAATATGCACAGACAACAATAGAAAAGCAACTGTACACAAATTAAGAATGGAATTAAAGAAAAAAAATGAAGTTTAAAAAAATCTCTAAAAATCCTCTAAAAGATAATATGCTCAGTGTTTCCTAGACTGTTAATACCAATGCACTGGAGCAGATTGCAAAACTACCAACTAGAGGCTCTAATATCCTTGACCGGGTCCTTACCAACTTAGCCCTTGCCTGTACCCCAATATGTATCTCCTCATCCCTGATTAAATCTGATGACAAATCAGTTACCTTCTCTGTCAGGCTGAATGTCATCATCCCACCACCAAAGTAAACCATATTTAGAAACTTCTCTAGGGCAAACCTACTTCAATTTATTGAAGACCTAAGCAAAATTCCCAACAATTCACAGCAAATTGGCAAACACCTTAACCATTAGGCCACCCTCCCAACCCTTGCTATACATATAGACATACAAATAAGATATCAAAGTTTGTACTCGGGATCTTGAGGGAATATGCACAGACAACAATAGAAAAGCAACTGTACACAAATTAAGAATGGAATTAAAGAAAACATTGAAGTTTAAAAAAAAACTCTAAAAAATCCTCTAAAAGCTAATATGCTCAGTGTTTCCTAGACTGGGGTTTCCTAGAGAGTTGGGAGGGTGGCTTAATGGTTAAGGTGTTTCCCTTTCAAGCACAAGGTACAGGGATTGAATCTCACAGGGGATAATTAGCTAGGCTTAAAATGGCTCACAAGGGCAGTTAGCCTAGTACTAATCTATGAACTAAATTGCCTCAAACTAGACAGCTACCATATTCACCTTCAGTTTTTACCAGCATCTAAACAAAGAAAGGTCTTTACTGTTTAAATAGAATGGTAAATTCATTAATAAACTTCTCTGATGAAACTCACTATTAATAAAATGTATAAGAAAAGAAGGAAATTAATGGAAAATTTTAATAAAGGCCCATTCTCCTACCTCCTGCCTCAAGATCACACTGAAGCATTTCAGCGAAGAACTTAAATAGAAAATGTAAAGGTGATGTGGTGGTGCAGCGGTTAAGATTGTTGCCTCACAGGAAGAAGTTCTCATGTTCAATTCTCATCTGGGGTACCTTCTCTATAGAATCTGCATTTTCTCCCTGCATTTGCATGGGTTTCCTCTGGGTGTTCTGGTTTCCTTCCACACTCCAAAGAAACGCACCTGGAGTGTTTCTCCCTGGGCCTCTGCTGAAAATAGGCTCAGTCCTTGTCAGACTTTCCCAGTCAACAGATGTAAAATAAAGCAGACTGCCAACAAAAAGTTGTTAAAGATATCAAGGAAAACTACAAATCTTTTTTCAGTTATATCAGGAAATGATGGTATAACATTTAACAATGCACTATGCTCATCTTTAATAATATTGAACATACCAATCCCAAGGATATAACCAATATACTGATAAACAAATTTAATATTAACTTTACCCCATGTACTCACATTGCTGTGGCCATTATCCTTGAAAGTTTAGTGTCCCCTGAAATCACCTTGGAACAAATCTTAGAATTCCTGTCAAAGGCTAAACATAATGTTTATATAGGAGCAGATAACATATCTGGCATTCTCATCAGTGGAAATACACTTTATCTGATCATCTACTTAAAATGTTCTGCCTCAGCCTATCCACAGGGTTTGACCTTAATCATCATCATCAACGTCATCATCAGCCACCTTTTTCCCATTTTCTACATGGGGTCAGGGTGTTGTGTCAACTGTCACTGTCTCTCTCTCTCTATTCATTCCCACTTTCCTACCATTTTCAACAATCATGCCTGGCTGTTGCAGGTCTTCTCTCACATAAACTGTCTACCTCTTTGCTGGATGCCCTCATTTCCTCTTACCTTCTTTCTGTCTGTCCCAAATCTTTTTTCACCAGATTGCCTGCTGCTTTTCTGCACATGTACTTAAACCACTGTAATCTGTTTTCTTTGACCTTTTCTGCAATTGGAGCTACTTTGGCCTCTGCTCTTATGTCTTCATTTCTTCAGCTGTCCCACAAGGGGCATCCTACCGCCCATCTCAGGCACTTCATTTCTATCATCTTTAGCTTCCTCAACTGCTCTGCCTTACTGGTCAGCTTTCTGTACCATACAGTAGTACTGTTCACACCACTGTTTTGTACACCTGACTTTTCAGCTTCTTTGGCATTTTTTTTGTCATGCACTACACCTGATAATCTGTGCCAGTTGGCTGCAGCCCTTCTGATCCTAACTTTGATCTCCTCAGTCAGACTTCCCTTCTCCTCAACCACCTCTCCCACATACTTGAAACTGTTAACCTGTTCCAATTTTTCTCTTTTATCTCAGTTCTCAACTTCTTCTGATTTCCCCCTATTTGCTGCCATTACAACAGTCTTATCTGTACTCAGTTTCATCCCACGAGCCTTCAATTTTGCATTCTGTTCTTCTATCCTTTGTTGAACTTCTTGCTCATTCTGTCTGTAATGCCACATCATCTGCATACAGCAATTTTGTTGATCTGTCCCCTCCAACCTGTTTGCTAATGTAGTCCATCAGCAGTGTGGACAGCAGTGGGCTCAGAGCTGAACCTTAATGCACACTCACTCCCATTGGAAACCCTCTGTGAGACTGAATACTGTTCATTCTTGAGCCATTGGATCCTTGCACATTATGTGCACTAATTGTACTAATGTTTCTGAGACTTTGAACCTCCGCAGGTCAGCCTAAATCAGCTTTCTTGGGCCTTGTCATATGCTTCTCCAAGTCTAGGAATGACCTTTGGACTTTTTCTCATTTCTAGCTTCTTCTCATGCATATCCTTGATGGCAGGAGAATACTCACTGTGACTCCTCAACTCAAAGGTATCCCTCCACAGACCCAGGTAATTACAGGCGTATCAGGCTCAACAACCTTATATGCAAAACTGTGGAACATATTATAGCAGAATTCATTTATGCAGTATGCCAGATATGTATTAAATGATGTCAGAAAGGGTAGCTATTCTTCATGACAGAGAAGACATAGGGAGGTCAAAAATAAGATATGTGTATCATGCAGGCATGTAAGTCCCCCCCAAAAAAAAAATACTTCTGATTTTTGTGTGACTTGTGGGTTTTTGAATAAAAGCTGCTGCATTATTTTCTTTATTCATTATACTGAAGAATGAATTAATTAATCCAGCAATAGGCCAGGATTGTGTAATGTAGTAATATATTTTTGGAGTAACTTCTTTAAAGCCTTTAGTAACTGTAAAGGGGTTGATATTTGAAAGGTCATATAGTCTGCATTATTTGAAGTGATGATCAGAACCATCTGATCTTCAGCATCCATTATGTAGTCATTGTTGTAAATTATTAAATCTTCACCACTCCACTTCTCCATCGTATCTACAAACGGCACAGTTATATCTCCTGACACAACAACCAAACATTTAGGGGTTACCATCGATCATAGCCTAAACTATGACTCTCATATTAATACCACTATTAAATCTATTAATAAAAAGCTTGGCTCCCTCTATAAAATCAAACATTTCCTTACTCCTACAGCCAGAATTACCATTGCCAACTCCCATCTTATCTCTACTCTCCTGTATGCATCACCTTTATATACAAATCTAAAACTAACCTGAACAAATTGGCTACCTCCTACAATAGTATAGCTAGATTTGCTACCAGCTCCCCTTTTAGATCTTACCTTTGCCTAAATTTAAAACAACTTGGCTGGCTGGAACTGGAAAATCAACTTTTATCACAGCAACTTATAGTCACCCAAAAAATCCTTTACTTCCCTGAAAAAACACCTATCCTTACTAAACTTATTAGTCCCTATAAAAATCTTTCTAACCTTCGCTCTTCACACAAACTTTTAGTATCCACACATAAATATAATAATAAAGCAGGTGACTCACTTTTCTCCTTTACAGTGGGGAAAAGCTGAAACCTTCTTCCTAAGGACCTCACTATGATCTCCTCTTCCTCACTCTTCGAAAAGAAACTCAGACTTCATCTTACTAAGCACTGGCTGTCCATGCAGCAACCCTGACTAAAATCTCTCCTCCTTTACAACACTACATTCTCTCTTCCTATACTTATCCTCCCTACTCTCTTCTCATTCCTTAGGCCACTTAGCATGTTACTTTGAACTACCTTCTCCTTGCTTCTCATATTAGATTTTATTTCTCCTTCTTACCTTACTTTTACCAAACCTCTCTGTTTTTCTCTCTCCTCTTTCCTTTTGTCTTTTTGTTCCACTACTACTCTCCTCTCTATTTCCTTGCACTCTCTTAAAAAAAAATATATATATATTTTTTGTATAAAATTAAAGGAATGAGGTTTTCCTTTTATTTTATCTGTATAGTTAACATTTGTAAACTATTATGTATTTATTCTTGTCCTTTGATTTCTTTTAAATTGTCTGTTCTTTTGGAGCTTTTCTCCCCGGGCCTCTACTGAAAATGGACATATATCCAGTTAGACTAGCCCGGTCAACAAATGTTAAATAAATAAATAAATAAATAAATATTGTGATACATTCTTCTCTACAAAACTGGATAGTAAAGGATTTCTGCATTTCGTTAAACACGTTAGTCTGTCAGTTAGCGCACATGACTAAAGCTCTGACTTGCTAATGAGCTGCTTCCTATAGCAGGGGCGTATGGTTTGAACCTTTCCACTTTCATTTACCTACTGTGTGATTAAGCGAGTAATTTAACAGGATAGTGCTCTGGAGGAAGTGGGAATTTGGGATAGGCTCATCAATGGCCTCCTGGACTGCATGCCTAGCAACAATGACCATGTTGTTGTTGTTGTCAAACATTCCCTGTTGCATAGCTGATCTAGTTCAGGAAATGTTATGACAATATCACCAGCACACAATTTTTTAATGCATCTTCGGTAATCTATTCTTCAAGGGTAGCAGGCACTGTATTTGTAGATGAAATCATGAAACACTGAAATGCAAAGTTGTTTGCCAACAGCAAATTCTGCTTGGCAATAAGTCTCTTTTATGTGGGGTTATTCAAATGATTTTTACTTCTGCAGAGACTGTATATTTTGACTTATCACATGTTATCAGGCCACTAATATTTATTATACACTCATTAATACTCTTTTATTTAACCTGTGCTACAGATGGTTGGGTCTTATGGTATAATGCTAGTGATCTTTATGCAATTTCAAGTAATTCATCCAAAGCTACCAAAAAAGTATATGTAATTGATTTCTTCATGACAGTATGAGGTGCACACCATCAACAAACTGTGTTTATATCACATTATGGAAAGATGAATATAGTGAACGCTATTTCATCGAACCTAAAATATCTAAACCACATAATATCAAACATTCAGAACAGTGAATTTTTTCCTTGGGAAAAAATTTGCTATTCCGAAACACATACACACAACACAAGCACACCTAAAAACATCAATACACACACACATACACTTATAATCCTACAACTAACCCTACACTAAACTATACATACCCTACTATCTATCCACTTACCTTAACCCAAACCCTAACCCTAAGTTCCGTCACTATCGCACACTCACCTAACCTGCACCCTAACCCTAACTCACTTAATCTGCCCCTAACCTTAATTCACCTAACCCACGCCCTAACCCTAACTTGCCTAACCCGCACCCTAATCCTAACAACCACACAATCACACACTTACCTGAACCCAACCTGTAAATTTCCACCACAGCTGAAAATAGTGAAGCCACAGAACCGGCCAACCGAATTCTTTCCCTAGGAAAGAATTCGGTGTTCTGTAGCTTCGCTATTTTTAGTGTTCGCTCAAAGCGGGTCAATATTAGAACATTCAAAGTTTTAAAACTTCGATGTTCTGATATAGACCCAACAAACTGACTATAACTGCTGGTGGAAGCGTGGAGCTATCTGTGGATAAATGTACCTAATGCTCCTTTCATTTGGTCATTTTAAGAAGTCTTTAAGCTGGCTTTGCAGGACTAGTGCACATATGAATTAGGATGGAATACTTTTATTACTGTGTGTTTCTGTGATACAAATATGAACTATGTGATGTTGGTCATTATTATTGTTATTTTTATTGTTGTTATTTATTTATTTTTTTTTTGCATAGACAAATGATAAGGGTGCAGTCAGCAATGTAGCAATAATTGCTGGGTTTGGGGATGTCTGTGGATAAAAATGACCGACCCTGCTGTGCTAAGAGTCATTACTCTGTCTTTGCCTGATTAATTTATATTTGTGTAAAGCAAATTGGAATATTGGCCATTTTTATGACATTCAGACGCATGATGTGTACACAGTCAATAAAGTGGCAGTAATTGCTGAGTACTGACATTGGTTGATTATAATGATAGCAGTTTGAGTGATCTTTTGTGGTTGAAATGTTCTGAAATGGGTACTTCTGTCATTGGTTCTTAGATTTTTTTTTCACTGTTTACTGTTAAAGTGCATTCTAACAAATGTTGTTGTATTAAACAAGAAACATAATTTAAAACAATTGTGAAGGTGAATCAATGAATGCATGCATTTCTGCATGGTCCAAAAAATGTGTGCAGGGGGTAGTGGTGCAAAGTTTGAAAACAACCTGGGATCCAAGGTACACTTAATCCGCCACTGGATGAGAGTATGAAGGTATTACGAATCTTGTAATAGGACCATCCCCTTTTTGATGCCAAAGCTAGACTGGGTAAATGAATATTATTCTGTTGAAGAGAGATATACAGCAGCGATTAAATGTAAGGTACATTTGCATTTGGGAGAACAAATAATAATGCAGCACCCACATTTTATCATTGCATATCTGAGTGTTATGATCCTGTGGGAAATGTTTTAAGCCATAAAGACGAAACAAATCCATCCAGACTTTTGACAGCTGGAGGATACTGTAACTTTTATTTTTTTTCCACTACTATCTCTTACATAATAATGCGACTCCTACCCTCATGGTTTAGTAGGGACAAGGTGAATGGGGTGAGAAGTGGGGCTGGAATAAATGGTTCAGCTAAAAATGCAGGCATCCAGAGTCTATAGCCATATAGAAATGAGGGTAAAAAATACAAAGGTGATGTCTGGTCTCCTAGACATTGATAACAATAAAAGTTTCAGTAAAACAGAAGCCATTTTTATTTATAGTATATCAATGTAACTAGTGATATTGTCACTACTACAGTGGCTGTTGAGTAAAGTCTTAATAACTCAGGCTATGGAGAGAGCATGGGGCTCCTAATGGACAAAGTTGAGAGAGTGGAACTTTAGTTGTATGAGAATCCCACCTATAATTTCAAAAGCTATCTTACAGTAGCGGGACCAAGATGGAAATTAAACAAGTGATAAAAGCTTTATTAGGGAAGAAAATAGCAATCGCAATTCAAACTGTCTTGGAATGTCTGTAGAGACCCTAGAACAAGAAACGTGAATGCTGTGCATAGATCTGAAGAAGAACAATTGGAATATAAATTTAAGAGCAAAGCAGTGAATGTTGTCATGTGCCTCTACTTAAAAATGAACTATGAATGCAGCCTATCTGAATTCTGCAACATGAAATTAATTAACACTCATGATGATCTCCTAACTTCAAAGATGCAAAGTAACTTTAATGCAGACGCCATGTTTAACCCATGCAAGAATCTAGTTAGGAAAATGAAACTTAATATAAAGCAATGTACAGCATAGCCAAGTCTCTTTAATTCAAAGGTATGATACATCTTTAACTTTGAAAGGCTGCTAACTCTGGGAGCAGCTGTTAATATTAGGAAAACAAAGCAATTGCAACTTAGTCAAATGCCATTAAGTTTGTGTATTTCTTTTGGCTTTTCTTTAACAAAGCTCCAGTGTTGCAGAACCTTTTTATGCAGTAATACCTGTAGCCAACAGTGCTCCAGCATCTGGCTTTATTACATTTCTGTTTAAAGTAACACATTTTTTTCAAATCCTTCTATGTAGCAGCTCTCTGTCAAAAAACTGCTTTATGTCAGACTTGGACAACTCTTCCTTCTTGATATATGGAAACAGTGGGGGAATGGGCTGTATAAGCCACACAGACACACAGACACACACACAGACACACACACACACACACACACACACACACACACACACACACACACACACACACACACACACACACACACACACACTTTTCCAAAATTTAAAGCACAGGGTTTCATCCAGAAACAGATATCCACCCTTCGCTGTGCAAGGGCACAAAGATTCAGAACCAAAGCATGTTCCCACTAAGATAAGTATTTCACATTTCTATTATATACTCATTTATTTATAAATCCATTAACAGCGTAAGTTGGCTACTTTATAGCCGTGTTCACCCACAACATAGCCAAAGGATCACATCAGTATAACAAGGTAATTAACAGGAACTTAACACACTTAAACACACTAATATGAGCTACTACCCCAGTCTAGAAGTCAACCGTTACTGCTCCAGTTTTCCATGCAATATTTAAAAGACACATTAAATATGACAACTCAACAATGTCCAGCACTTGCAGCATTTCTGGCTGGGTCTTTTCTACTTTGTAACCTTACTGGAAGAAAAAATATTTAATAACTGCAGTGACCTAATTTACTGAAATGGAGTCTATTCAACTGTCTACTTCTGGCACTGTTGCCTTAGAGGAAGTCAGATCCACTGCATTTAGAAGTTCCTCAGAGTGTTTACACCATCTCATGACAACATCCACATTTGAGGTCAGTACTTCTCTATCCTTGCAAAGAACAGCCTGGGCAATATACTGTCTCACCTTTCTGAGTTACTGGACAGTTTGCCAGAACCTATTTGAGGCTATCCAAAAGTCTTTCTCCATCCTTGCAAAGAACAGCCTGGGCAATATACTGTCTCACCTTCCTGAGTTACTGGACAGTTTGCTAGAACCTCTTTGAGGCTATCCAAAAGTCTTTCTCCATGACCTTGCCAAACTCATACCATGCTGACAGCTGCTTTCACTTCTGGTGTCCATCAGCTGGTCATAGGGGTACCACCATGACAAGCACCAACCAGCTATGGGCCACAACTGATTGCTACCACCTCAACTACTGAGGTCTTGAAAAGGGTCCATGTAGACTCCATATCCCTGACTTCCTCAGTTACACAACAGAGGGTGGAAATTGAATGCTTTGTGCTCAAAATTGCTGACTAGGTATTCTGACAACAATCACAGTACATGCTATGGTTTCTGATCTCTGTCCAGCCACTGCTTTGCCCATATGACCAAGGTCAGATGACAGCTCAGTACCATGGTAACATAGGAACATACTAACTAAGTGATCATGGGTATCATAAGATTCCTAGTCCTATACACCTTTAAAGGAAAACTCCACTCTAGAACTAAAAAAGCTGTTTTTTCACTTTGTTTCCTGACCTACTTTAACACCTCAAAATCACTCTAAGTGCTTTATTTGTGATTTTAGCCTGTTTTCCACAACATGGCTAGCAATGGGGCTTGATGTATCTACGTGATTTTGTTCTCCCTCAACCCTTTCTCCTTTCCATAATGCTTTGTATGACTCATGCCAGACATAAGGAAGTAACTGTAAATTCTCATGCCATTGACATATAATGGGATTTGTGTGAGTCACTGTTATAATCCTTGCCTTCTGTAAAAGGAATGCTTCTTTTCTGTCTCTAATCACCCTCATTTATGTTTGTCTCAGACCTTGTTTTACACTATACTTAGAAGTTATCCAGCTATAGCCAGAAAAGTAACTAAATTGCAGGCCTTTGTTCAGGGTTTTCTTTTGTAGTCCAAGAGGAACTGATTCTGTAAGGGTCTCTCAGTGCAGTGACAGTTTTAACACCTATGCAGTAGTGTGGGGGCAGGGGACTGTCAATTCATCTTCCATTCTTACAGCTGAGTGTGCCTCCAGGTGTTTCTGCAGTTACCTCCTACTGCACCTCTAGGCGTCAAATATTGCTTGTTCATATTTGCACTAATAATTTCAAAAACCATGTTACATACAAGTTATCAGAATATTTTATCTTGAAGCATACATGATGGCAAACACAATTGTATGATAATTGACCTCTATCAGAGTTTTTGTTAGAACTGTAAGGTGATAACTTCATTTTTTAAAGGCTCAAGCCACACTCACTGGGAGTTAAAGGTACATACTCAGAAGTGCTGTACTGGAGAGAATGAGTTAAGCAGACAAATGTAAAAAGTTCTTGCCTTCGTTTTTAAGCACTCATAGTACTCACACGGGTAGGCCAAGAATATATGCCTTGAGGACTGCTGATAGAAAAAGTTGATCACTGATCTTTGGTTCAAAGTGCTGTCATAGAGTTACACCTAGCCTTGTACTGGAACATGTTTTTTTGTTATGTACAATCCATAATTAGAAAAAAAATGCCCCAAAACAATGTAACACTCATGTTTAAAGCATAAGACCTGTTCCTCCTAATCACACCTCCAGGTATTTCCATCATTCTTCACCTGTGAAGTCTCCCAGGAGAAGTATAGAATCTGTATGTGGTGCTCTACTCAGAACTACACCCAGCTTCTCTGAAAAGTCCAAATACTTTGAAGCTTATTTCAAAGTTTTTCAGTGCAAATGCATGAAAAACAGAGTTCGTCTTTCTGCAACTCACATTCACATTGAGGAAAGTTTCTTGTTTACTGGTACAAACTCCAACTGTACGACATATAGTCTGGGGCTTGTAAGTATTTCATGCCTTTCAGCGACACTTCTGAGAGTCAAATCCAGAGTTCAGGGCGACCATCGGTACTTGAGAAGGCTGTTTCCTGACACACTGCTCTGTCTAGAGGTAACATAAGCTACATTTACCTGGTATTTGTTGGCTTCCTCTCCAGCACAAAGATGACATTACATAGCTCAAGATTCAGTTTCCACTGCCTGGGTGTTGTGAGTTAATGCATCTCACTCCTGCCTACAACTCAACTGGCACTGCACCTGGTTTCCACCTTTCTCATTGTGGGTGGTGAGCCCACATAGTTGCTTCACACAACTTTTTGGCTAACCCTAGTGTAGATCAATATGTATGTATACCTTTAAGAAGCTTTCCATCGGCTTGCACATGTGTATAAATATTGAGCACATGAGAGCCAGACTGCCATTTTTGTAGAGAGCTGTTGAGATGTGAGCATGCATGTATGTAATGGTCTGTCAGCTAATCAGTTTGTTTATATTTTATGTTGCTGTTATCCATCCTGATGTGTTTCTATATAACAAAGCATATAAACGAACAACCCCATCTGTTCCTCTTGAATCATAACATAGGACAAGTGACATGGTATCAGAATGAGATCCGGAATAAAGACCAAGAGGTGATCAGTTAATGTTGGAGGAATATAGAGGAATAGATCCTCCCTAATGCATGTACAACTGGCAAAACAGGTCAGAATCGAATTCCAGGTACTAAAACTTGCTTAAATGATTTATTACTTGCAGAATATAAAATGAAGCACTCAGAATGGTCAAATGAATTTTTAGTTAAACAAAATGTCTGAAACTGCGACATATTGAGAAAAATATTTCAAATAGTTATGAAAATGTTTGAAATAATGTCTGAGTTGCATAAAATAATTGATTAATTAATTAATTAAAGCTATTAGAGATATTGGAGGTATACAGAGTGTTTGCAAGTTTCTGCAATATTACAGTACAGTTATTTTGCAAAATACAGCCATTTCAAAGCATATTTCACAAAGTACGGCATTTCAAAGAGTTTATTGTGTATCTGAATGTGATTACAAGTTCCTGGTTTGTGTGCATGCTCATACATAATTATAAACAGATATGCTTACAAATGAGAAATGCATGCTTCCAGTATCGTCTAGTGCTAATATCGATAGTATGCAGCATGTGGTTAAAAGAAACAGGCCCAAGCACATGGCAGCAACTGTGAACCACATAACAGTCCCTGGTAAACCCTGTAGCTTTCTAGCAAATTCCAGAGCACACACAGTCTCAGTGAAGTACAAGCGTGAGTCAGCAAACTCAAAGCATGTTCCCTCACCTAGCCTCATAGTCAACTGTTGTAATTGTGGTGGTAATCATGTGTCTAAAAGAGAAAAATGCTTAGCTTTTGGTCGGCAATGCCACAGATGTAAAAAGTGGAATCATTTTTCAAAGATTTTGTAAATCAAAAGGGGCACATTCTTTTATTAAAAGAAAACATTCAAAAAGACAGGTTGGTCAATTAGAAAGCTGTGACCCTACTTTTTTATGTTGATGGTGTGTCTGTGCTTAATGAAACAGTTAATGGCAGTAGATCTGTGGGCAACGAATGAAGTATTTTATACTGTTCAGATAAATGGAAGACCCATAGAGCTCAAAGTTGACACAGGTTCAAAGTGCAATGTTATGTCAGCAGAAACATTTGTTAGCGTATGTGGTAGTGAGAATCTTGATTTGGCAAAGTGTGTGAAGCTTGCTAGTTATTGTGGTGAAGAAATTCAAAATGAAGGTTCAGTAGTGTTTTCATGTTTCTCTGCTGGAAACCGCTATGCCTTGCAATTTTATGTAGTCAAAAGGTAAATACAGTCATTATTAGGCCTCAGAGACAGTTTGAAAATGGGACTACTTTCTTTTAATAAGATCACTGTTCTAATTTCACCCAGACTATTTTCTCTACCTATGCTGATCTTTTCAAAGACAAGCTAGGCAAACTCCTAGCTGTGTACTCCATGAAGTTAGACTCTGAAGTCAGCCCAGTTGTCAGACCAGCCCGGAAATTTCCAGTAGCTATGCAGAATAGAGTCAAAGCTGAGAAAGATAAAATGTTGCAGCAAGGTGTGATTTGTTAAGTTGATGAACCAACTGAATGGGTATCTTCCATGGTGGTAGCTTATAAGAAAAGCTCAGATGATATCAGAATAATGTGTTTCTCAATAGAAGAGGTGGTGATATCAAGTTAAAAACAGAAGCTATTGAATCAAGATGGATTCTAGATTTAACAGCTCACATTAATCAAGGGCTTAATGATATGGCACCCTTGAAGCCAACCCTTAGAAATAGGCGGGCTTTTTATTGAACACTGATTGGTGGTTGAATAATTTAAAAATGTACTGTTTGTTTGAGTACTTTGTCTGATGAAAGGTTTTGGCCCGAAAGCGCTAACTCTGATATCTTCTGTGTTTTAATAAACATTTTATACTTATTTGTACAGCAGCAGTTCCCAGTGACGTTTTTTCTTTGATGATATCAGAATATGTATTGATCAATGAGATTGGAACAAAGCACTGAAAATACCTCATCATCTAATGCGTACAGTCAAAGAAGTCACTGCTCTTATGAGAAAACCACTGTTTTTTCTGTTTTGGATGCAAAGAGTTCATTTTGGAAAATTTTGCCTGACCAAAAATCTTCATTGCTAACCACTTTCAGTACTCCTTTTGGCAGGTACAGATTTTTGAGAATGCCATTTGGGTATGTTCTGCCAGTGAAGTTTTCTAGCCTACAATGGAACAAATTTTTTTCAGGATATGTGTGTGCTATTATAGTAGATGATATTCTAGTAGGAGGTAATGGTGAAACTGAGCATGACAGAAACCTCGAGAAAGTTCTACGAAAGAGCATGTGAAGTGAATCTTAAGCCAAATCCGCAGAATTGCAAATTCAGGTTGTGAGAAGTTACTTATGTTGGTCATTTGTTTACTAGTTCAGGCTTAAGATCAGATCCTTCCAAGCAAACAGCAATTCTTGAGAGGCCAGCTCCAAACAATGTTCAAGCCCTACAATGTTTTCTTGGCATGGTTAACTACCTAGGCAAGTTCATTCCAGACTTAAGCCAACTTTCAGCATCACTCAGAGCTGACATGCAAAGATATATCCTGGTCCTGGTTAGAACAACATCAAAGAGCATTTGATATCCTGAAAGAGAGAATTGCCAGTCCACCAACTCTCAGATCGTATGATGTTCACAAACTAGTAACTCTTTCTTGTGATGCTTCAAACTTTGGTCTTGGTGCAGTCATTCTTCAAGAAGGTAGACCAGTAGCCTATTCATTCAGAACTCTAACACAAACCAAGATGCAGAATGCACAGACAGAGAAAGAACTCTTGGCAATTGTGTTTGCATGTTCAAAGTTTCATAATTATATTTATGGCTGACCAATTCCAATCGAAACAGATCACCAACCATTAGTCACTATTTTGAGAAAGCCTATGCATACAGCTACTGCCAGACTGAAATGCATGATGTTGAAATTGCAAGAGTATAATTTCAATCTTGTCTACAAAAAAGGCAAACTTCTTTATCTTGCTGACACTTTATCCAGATCACCCAGACATACCACTGAACAGCATGAAAATGAGAAACTTGATTTTTTTACTTTTGATTTTGAAACTTTCATGTAACTAGTCCAGATTCAGATTTGCTGTATCCAGGACTGTATGTAAGCTTCTGAGCCCCCCCCCCACAAACTTTCTGTGTTGGAGGGAAGTCTTCTAGCATATCAGTGGGAGTGGTAAGCACTAGGTAACCTATCTACCACATAAGGAGTGGTTCTGGCCCAGAAATTGTAGTTATTGGCTGTTTGGGCAGTTTTTCCATCTCTCTCAACTTTCTGATTTAAAAGCCTGCATTTGCACTTGTTTCCCCCCTTTCCTGTAACTAGTTTAGTCCAGATACAGATTCTTAGTTTTAGCACTTGAATTTGCTTATTCATGATCAGCACTTGTCAGAACTTGTAAGCACTAAATAACCTACTAATTACTACATCACTCAACCTTCCTCATTACCTAGAGGAAAACAGTTTTGGTACTTACTTTCCTCACTTGCTTAGAGAAAAACAGCTCTTGTACTCACTTTCTTCACTTATCAGGAGGAAAATAGTTTTTTATTCAGGCATGTCCAAGGGTCAGCTCCCAGTTTTCTCTCCTGTCTATCTGATGAATCTAGGCATCTTGGGGCAATGTAGAAATTGCCTCATGTACACAGACAACCCTCTGCTCCTACCACCCAACACTACAACCTGTGAGAGATACACTTATCTAGCCAGACTGGAGGTAAAGCTCTCTCCAATCAAGACTGAACTTGACAGTCAAGAGGAGAAGGTAAACACTTGCACCACACCACATTCATCACATAGTCTCACTAAATCTACACCACCAAAATCCACACATAGAAGCACAAAAACATTCGCGGAGGCTCTCAATAATAATCTGCTCAAGCAACAGAAACCTCCAAAGGAGAAATGCAAGCAACCTCCACCCCCCAACACAACCCAAATGACACATAGCCCGCAGACTCAGTGTGCCATTCAACCACAGCCAATAAGGCAAAACAACGTACCCAACACACTAGTCATAGGTGACTCTATAGTCAGGCACACTGATGTCCCACTCACCAGGCTAAACAAGGAGAAGGTTACTGTCAGCTGCCTGTCGGGTGCCAGGATCTGCCACATAACCCATACACTCAGGTCACTCCACAACAAGTAAAAATATGACTCTGTCATTGTCCATGTTGTGTGAACGACCTGAGACATACCTCCCTGGACTACATGAAAAGAGACATGGAAGAGCTCTGCAATCTTGTAGCCCAGGCAGGTATGACCCTAGCCCTGAGTAGCATTCTGTCATCACCCAGAATGATGCCACAGTACAAGGACAAAATGATTGACTTCAACAATTGGCTAAGCTTCTAGTGCCATTCTAAAGGGATCCAGTATCTGTCTGCCTGGGACGACATGGTCAGCAGACCACGATGCTTTGCCAGAGATGGCCTGCACCTGTCACTCCTGGGATTCCGGATACTGGTTAAGGTTCTTGCCGCCCCTATAGTGCCTTTTTTAGGCAAGGTTCAAGTGACAAATTCAACACCATAACAGGAACAGGCAAGCAAAAACTGTGGGTGATGCTACTCAATGCTAGAAGTCTAAATCTCAAAATGAACTCACTTGAGGCACTCCTTAAAATGGAGAACATTGATATCTGTGCAGTGACTGACACCTGGTTCAAGGCTCCAGAGAGCACCCCTGCACTACCAGGCTATAACTCATACCACACTTTTCGGCCATGTAATTTGGACTAGAACACCAAAGGCGGAGGTGTGTCCATATTCATTAAGGATATCCACGCCTCTAGGCTAGTTGCTCAGCATAATGCAGCCGAGGTTATCCAAGTGCAACTAACTCTGGGCAAAACTGCAATCCAAATTGTAGCTTGCTACAGATCACCCACCATGCCCCAGGATTCCCACTCTTCTTTTCTTGATGTACTGGAAAATATTAGAGTTCAGCCAAACACCCTAATAATGGGTGGTTTCAACTACCCCACCATTAACTGGGAAAACTACTCATGTACCAGTTTCTTCGCTCAACGCTTTCTGGAATTCATAAACTGCAATGCCCTGGATCAACTTATCCACACCCCCACCAGGGGCAACACACCTGAAGTCAACGCCTCATTGGTCCGATCCGACAATAAGCTAATTACCCTAGATATCCACATCCTGCCCCCACCCCCCATTAAGGAAACCATGGTAAAACATTTCTCCAAAGCCAACTTCATGCTTCTTAAGACAGAAGTGGTGAACTTCATGACAACTATGCAGATGGACAATACAGTTACGACTACTGAATCCTACACAATTGCACTTTATAAGCACTTACATGAGTGCATGGATTGTGCTATCCCAAACAGAACCAAGACGCTATCCTCCAAAAAAATGAAGCCAATCTGGTGGTCCCCTGCCATAAAGAAACTGTACAACAGAAGGAAGAAACTGTTGCAAAAGAGAGTAAAATCCCATGAGTGGAGGAGCTCCCTGGTCAGCCTCAGTAAGAAGCTGCAATCCCTGATAAAATTCACCAAGGCTAATTACGAAAACAAAATTGCCACTGATTCTAAAGACAACCACAAAGGATTCTATAGCTATGTCAAAAATCTCAATGGCAACACTCAAATCTGCTCTGAGGTGCAGCACAATGGCACTAAATATACAGACCAATCTGATATTGCCAACATCCTGGCAGATAGGTTCAGTGCTAACTTTACCCCCTCTCATCCCCTAAAGAGCCCATCTCTATATCGGAAGAATGCAAAGTTCCTGTAATCATGGCTGCACAGGTAAAAACCACACTCTCCAAAGCCAAGAACACAGCATCCATGGGACCAGACAAGATCCTAGGCTGCATTCTACACAAACTACAGAACGAACTGGCATCCCACCAGAGTACCATGTTCAATAATAGCCTCACCTCAGGCTTTGTGCCTGCTGAATGGTGCACAATGACGGTTATCCCACTCCAGAAGGAGGGAGCCATCACGGACCCCGGGAACTACCCCCCCATTAACTTGACGAGCCTGGTCTGCAAGGCCATGGAACGTATCATCATGGAACTTATAAACAAAGACATTAGTAATCTCCAAACTCTGGACCCCACCCAGTTCGGGTTTGTAAAAGGCAGATCATGTCTCCTAAACCTGATAGACTTCATTGAAGCAGTCACCAAAGCCGCAGACAAGGGTAAGGTGGTTCACACATCCTGTCTAGATCTTGCCAAGGCTTTCAACACCATCCCCCACTCTGGAATTATAGATAAACTCACTAAACTAGGTATAAATCCCTATGTCACAAGATATCTCTCCCCCCCAAAAGGAGAGATATCTATACCAAGTGATTGCAGCCCCCCAAACATCTCCAACGCCCAAGTGAGAACTGCTCTCTCCAAAGCAAAAAACACAGCATCCATGGGACCTGATGGTGTCCCCGGCTGTGTGCTCCACGAACTCAACGAGGAATTAAACCCACAGCTAGGACAGCTGTTTAATCATAGTCTTACCTCTGGATACGTACCCAGGGAGTGGCGCACTGCAACTGTAGTCCCACTTCACAAAGGCGGTGCCTCCACCGACCCTGGAAATTACCGGCCCATTAGCTTGACAAGCCTTATCTGCAAAGCCATGGAGAGGATCATAATGGACCTCATAAATAAAGACATAGGGAATTTGCAGACTTTGGATCCATCCCAGTTTGGCTTTGTCAAAGGCAGATCATGCCTTCTAAACTTGGTTGACTTTTGAAACAGTCACCAAAGCCATTGATGAGGAAAGGCAGTCCATACAGCCTACCTCGATCTGGCGAAGGCCTTCGATACAATACCCCACTCGGGTATCATTGAAAAACTCATCAGCTTAAATGTTAACCCATACATCACAAGATGGGTTGCAAACTGGCTGAGTGACAGAACCCACAGGGTCAGAGTTGCTGGCGCCATGTCAGACTCAAAGCCTGTCACAAGTGGTGTACCACAGGGCTCAGTCCTGGGCCCACTCTTGTTTGGCATCTACTTTTCCGAAGTACAAGCAAACACAGGAGGGTTATGGCTGACAAAGTTTGCAGATGACTGCAAACTGGGCGCCATAGTAGAAAACACATCTGACACAGATATCCTTCAGAAGGGTCTCACAGAAACGGATAACTGGTGCCAGAGCCATGGCCTAAAGTTAAATGCCAAAAATGCATAGTCATACCCTTCGGGAAAAACAAGGTTACCCCTAGCTACCAAATAGGTGGCAATCCACTGAGCACAGAAGAAGTTATCAGGGACCTGGGGACCCAGGTTGATAGTAGTCTGTCATTCGACACCCATGTAGCTAAAGTAGTTAGGAAGACCTTCTACATTGCCCACCTTATCATGAAGGGATTCTCATCTAGATCAAGGGAGGTCATAGTCTCCCTATACTCATCACTCATCAGACCAATGATTGAGTACAATGCCCCATTCGGAATGTATCTGACCCGACACTTGCAGCAGCTGGAGAGGCCACAAAAGTTCCTCACCAAAAGGATAAAGGGTCTCAAACATCTGTCCTATGGTGCCCGACTGAAAGAACTCCAGCTCTATTCAGTCGCCACCGCTTGCTCAGAGGTGACCTTTGCCTAACATACAAGGCCATGTCAAACCCAGATTTGATGAATATGCTTCACCTCAAAAATCTAGATCCGTCAGAGCCACAAGGGCGGGAGACTTAAACCTCGACACGGCTATTAATAGGACGTGCTGGAGGGATAGATTCATCACCCAAAGACTCCCTATGCTGTGGAATAAAATCCCAGTATATGTGAGGCAGAGCACCTCGCTGGCCTTGTTCAAGAGAAATCTTGACCAATGGATGGGAGATCGCAGATATACCCCAGGGATTACCTCAGTGTCACTGCTCAACAGAGGCACAGCAAAATAATGGGTATAGTTCCCCATACTAAAGGGGTGGTGTAAGCCACAAAACTATGGGCTAGGCTTGTAAATGCCCTCGGGCAGAGAGCCTAGTATGAACCTATGAACCTATGAACCTATGGGTTGCCAACTGGCTCAGTGACAGAACCCACACTGTGAAAGTAGCAAACTCCAAATATGACTTCAGACTAGTGACAAGTGGAGTACCACAGGGTTCAGTCCTGGGTCCTCTCCTGTTTGGTATCTACTTCTCTGAAGTACAGGCTAACACGGAAGGTCTTTGGCTAACGAAGTTCGCAGATGACTGCAAACTAGGAGCCAAAATAGAAACTCCTAACGATGTGGACATCCTACAAAAGGGCCTCACTGAGACAGATGCCTGGTGTCAAAGCCATGGCCTCAAGCTCAATGCCAAAAAGTGAATTGTCATCCCCTTTGGTAAAAACTCTGTACCCATGAACTACAACATAGACGATAGTATACTTAACACCGAAAGTGTGATAAGAGACCTTGGGACACAGGTGGACAGTAGTCTCTCCTTTGATAATCACATCACCACAGTAGTCAGGAAATCCTTCTATGTGGCACACCTCATCAGAAAAGGTTTCTCATCCAGAAAAAAAGAGGTAATTGTTCCCCTCTACTCATCACTCATTAGACCCATTAAAGAGTACAACGCCCCTTTTGGTATGTGCCTCACAAGACATCTACAACAACTGGAAAGGCCACAGAAATACCTCACAAAGAGGATTACCGGTCTCAAACAGATGCCCTACGCAGACCATCTCAAAAAACTTCAGCTTTACTCCATTGCATATTGCCTACTCAGAGGTGATCTCTGCCTAACATACAAAGCTATGTCAAACCCAGAGCTGTTGGACATGCTCCACTTAAAGAAATCCCAGTCCCTCCGAGCTACACGCTCTAGGGACCTAAACCTTGTCACCACAATAAACTGAACATGCCGGAGGGATAGATTCCTGTCCCAGAGACTTCCCATACTCTGGAATAAACTACCTATCTATATCAAACAAAGCTCCTCATTAACACTCTTCAAGTAAAATCTTGATAATTGGATGGGAAATAGGAAATTCACCCTGGGGATCGCCTCTGTGGCTCTGCTCGACAGTTTCACAGGAAAATAATTTTCTTGGGTGGCATATGCCAGGGTACCTTTTTGGCTGGGCTTGTATAGGCCCCAGGGCTGATAGCCTAGTACCTACCTATAAACCTATGAACCTATAAAGTCATGGAAGTGAGAAACTTTTCTTCTACATGTCTTGATGAGCTTAGAAGTCACACAGCCTCAGATCCAATTTTTCAGAAACTCAACCACATTATCAGCCAAGGATGGCCATCAACACAATTTTGTTTACCACATGACCTGCAACCATATTTTTCTTATGGAGATGAAATTTTGTTTGACAATGGTATCATCATGAAAAGTCCAAAAGTGATTGTTCCAAAATCCTTACAACAAGAGCATATTACCATTTTGCATCATGGCCACCCAGGAACTGATTCTACCAAAAGAAGGGCGAGAGGACTAGTATTTTGGCCTTCTATGTGAAAGGATATTGAGAGAGTACTTTCATCTTGTTCTGTGTATAATAGTACTAAGCCACATCAACAGAAAGAACCACTTCAGCTAAACCAGATTCCTGAACTACCTTGACCTTAGTCGAGAGTAGCTACAGACATTTTCGAATGGAATGATCAACTCTTATTCATATTGGTTCGAGATTGACCTACTTCCTAATCTAGCATCCAGTACTGTCATTACTAATGGTAGTCTGCACAAAGTTATTTCTGGCAATGGTACACAGTTTACAAGCCAGCAGTTCAAGAGATTTGCTGGAGTGGGACTTTATTCATGTTATGAGTACTCCTGAGTACCCATAGTCAAATGGTTTGCCAGAAGGTGCAGTTTAAAGTGTGAAACAGTTATTAGAGAAGTTGAAATGAGACAATAGTGATGTTTTTCTGAATCCCCTGAATCTCAGAAATATCCCTCATGATAAACATCTTGGTTCACCTGCACAAAGGCTTTTGTCGGGACAAACCCGAACCACACTACCAATCAGTAGCAATCTGTTGGTTCCCTGTGCTAAGAGCAACAAAGCAGTGAGAGCTCAACTCATGAAAAGGCATTTGTCCCAGAAGTCCTATTATGATAAGTCCAGTAAACAGCTCAATCCATTATGAGAAGGGGAGATAATGAGGATGCAGACGTCCAAAGGCTTTGATTGGATTAGAGTCATGAAAATGTATGTCCAGAGCCGAGATTTACATTGTAGAATCACAAGGAGTTGAATTTAGGTGGCATCAGAAACATTTGGTACCAGTGTCTAAGCCTGTATTGCAGCATCTTGCCTGTGAAAAAGACTCTAGATCTCGGAGTGAGTTATTCAGTCTTCCAGTTCCAGACGACATTCCAGCAAATATCCCTGTTCCTGTGAAGATTCCCAAAACTCCTCAGACAGATTGTTCAAGAATGACTGCCCCTGTTGCTAAACTCACTCCTAATTGCTATATCACTAGATCAGGTCGCATTTCCAGATCACGTTCCAGATACATGGCAACTTGGGCATGAACTTTGTGTTTGTCTCTCAGTGTCTGTATAATTGCATTTCTTTTTCAGATATCATTTTATCGTGGGCAATTCACTAATGAGGGAGGATGGAGAGCAGTATGTATGTATACCTTTAAGAAGGTTTCTATGGGCTTGCACATGTGTATAAAAAATAAGCACGTGCAAGCCAGACTGCCATTTTGTGGAGAGCTGTTGACATGTAAGCATGCATGTATGTAATGGTCTGTCAGTTAATCAACTCATTTATATTTTATGTTGCTGCTATCCATCCTGATGTGTCTATATAATAAAGCATATAAGCAAACTACCCTATCTGTTCATCTTGAATCATAACATAGGATGAGCGACACCTAGCTTGGTCATAGGTTCATAGGTTCATAGATTAGTACTAAGCTAACTGCCCTTGCGAGCTATTTTAAGCCTAGCCAAGTATTCCTTGTGAGACTCAAACCCTGTACCTTGTGCTTGCAAGGCAAACACCTTAACCATTAGGCCACCCTCCCAACTCCTATTCTATATTGAATACTCGGCACTAGGTTCTTGCTGGTAAACACCACTCTCAGGCTAGGGTCGCAGGGTGATCTTGATATCTCCATTTCTATCTGACCCATCAAAGATGGCATTGTGGATCATGGTTAGTTTGAACCCTCTGTACTAACAAAATCACAATACTATTAGGGTATTTTCAGCCTCCCTGGGAAAGCCAGAAAAGCATACACCAGGGTGATTGAAAGAAAATGTGTCCAGTAATCAAGCCTGTCATGTAGGAGAAGCAAAGCAGCATGCCTTAGCCATGTAACAGTAGATTAATTCTTTGGTCCTTAAAAAGACATTGAAAAGGTCTCAAGATTTTACTATTGTTGCCTACATGTGTATTGTGGACTTTGAGAAGGTGAATGAACTTTCACCCCAAAATGTATTGTGGGGAGTGCTACAGCAGTATATGGGGTCCCAGGGCAGATGCTGCTTGCCACTTAGTCCCTGTATGTGAGAAGTGAGACTTGTATCCCTATTCTTACCATTAAGTTGACTATCTATAAGATGAATGTAGGTCTCCACCAATTGGGTCTCTTGTCTCTCCTCCTGTTTGTAATTTTCAGGATATGACACCAAAGTACAATCAAAGTTTTGGAGGCCATGACATTTGGGGAAATAAGGGCTGTATTTTTCCAAGAGGATTTTGCATTTTTAGCCTCAATTTGCTGTTATGTGCAGTGTGTACTGGAGTGACCTACTGTTGAGTGTGACATGACTGGGATGAAAATTAGTTACATTAAATCAGAAGCCATGGTTTATTCCTGGAAAAGAGTAGATGGCTGTTTGCAGGTTGGTGGAGGGAAACATATTACATGAAGAGGAGTTGAAGTGCCTTGAGGTCTTGTTTATGAGTACAAGTAGAAAGGATCAAGGAGGTAGTCAGTGTCTGAGTATAACAGCAGCAGTACTGCAGGCATTGTACCAGAATGTGGTGGTAAAGTGGGAGCTGAGTCACAAGTAAAGCTCAAAATTTAACAGCCATTATATGCCCCCATCCTCACCAGTGGTTATCAGCTTTAAGTAATAATTGGAAGAATAGGACTGTGGATAAAAGCAGCAGAAATGAGGTTCTATCATGTGGTTGTTAGGCTGAATCTTCATGTTAAGAATTTGGATCAAGGTAATGTGGGAAGTTTCTGAAGGGCATCCTCAACTCTTTTGTGTTGAGATTAATTATTTGATGTGGTTTGGGCATCACATGAAGATGATCCTTGAGTGGACCAGGCAGTGTCCATAGACAGGAGTCAGCAGAGAGAACCAGGATATGTAGGAGGGTCTTTCATCTTGCTTTATAATGCCTGGAGATGTCACAGAATAAGCTGTAGATTGTTGCTAGGGTTACAGAAGTTTGGTCTGTCCAGGCTGGTTTGTTATCAACACGATACTCATCAGATGTGATTTTAGAAAAAAAAAAGAAAAGGTAAATAGATGAATAAAAAACACAGAAAACAACACACAACATTGACTTATTTTAGAAAGAATATTACCAAAGGCTATGAAGTACTTCTTATCATCATCTGAATTCACCTGACAAATAACACTTGCTCACAAAAAAGTCACATTACTAATGGAGATAATTATAGTTATGCATAACATTCCTATTATTGGTCAAAACCAGTAGCGTGGTTAATATCTCGGTAGCACTGATAGTCATAGCCAACTGTTAAGTGTTTTTATAAGTTTGTTTCTAAAGCTCGATGTAGGATGTTCCGTGTGGCTGTGGAAATTTTAGAGATGATCCTTTCCACAAGAGACAAACTAAAAAAAAAATGACATTACTACCATTAGGACTCCATGATCCTGCTATCTAAGTGGATAAGCACAAGTTTTCACTGTTAACTTTTTATGTAGACGGAGAAGTCATCAAAAGCCTGAATGCAGAGATGGCAGCAGTAGTGTTGCCTTTGCTGTTACTGGAAGACAGTTTGTCTTTTCTAGTAAACAGCAGCAATGCTCTCTGTGATCTAGTAATAAGATGAATTGGAAAATGTTAATTATATTTTGGAACAGAAGTGTAGTGTATGATAAATTAGGGACTACTAGGAGGGTATATTCTAGTTTTAATATTAAGAGATTGATACCAAAGGTTTTTACACCTTGCAGGTCAGGAGACGAAGATGTTTGTATGTCAGCTTAAAGTTGTTTTGAAAACATTGTTTATAGTAGTCTATCAAAGCCTTTTCTAAAGCCACAATATACATGGGATAATCGACCATACTTTCCACACATTCAAGTGCATGTTTATATATTAAAGTCTCAAAGTTTTGGATTATGGGATAAAAACTGTCAATAACCATAGGGAGATGAAGGTGAAAAGTCCTCAGGGAAGGAAAGGCTAATGCCATACTTAAAGACTGGTGGTAAGCCACCACTGATCATTGATAGGTTAAACAGGTGGACAAGAAATCACACAATGTTCTGGTTAGTGATAATAAGGAAGATGGGATACATGGAGGTAATTTGGGACAAGAAGATGAGTCTACTTTCTCTGAAAGTTTTCAGACTGAGATGTGTTATTGCTTTTTAGAGACAGGAAGGAAGACAGAAATTTGTTAAGCTGGATAGGAATAGATGTGGGTATCTACTGAGGATATGTGCTTCTTAATTTTAAGAAAACTTTTGTCTGTATTACTGCTTTATGACATAATGTCAGACATATCTTTGGCCATATCCTTAATGGTTATCCAGAACACTCTTGGATGGTAAGAATTATTGATTACTTTTCCTAATACAAGTTGATTTTTATCAGTTTTACATTGCCTTTTTACAGTTGGAAATGCCTGACAATTATTGGGATTTTTTTCCACTCCCTTCAGGGACAGACTCTTTCACTGAGTTGTGTTTTGAGGGAAGCTATAAACCATGAACATCTGTTGTTTATTAACCTTCAGACCCTGGTTGTGAAACAGTCTGTCTTGGACTGTAATAAATGTAGGGAAAAATTAATGAGAGCAGCTCTTGGGATTGTTTCATTATACAGAGCATTTGATTTTTAAGAAGTGTGGTCTGTTTCCTTGTTCACAGGAAAGGGACATCCAGAAATATAAAACTGGATTATACAAGGTTCTTTTAAATGTCCACAATCAGATGATCACAGAGTGGTCGTATAAGGCATTAGACAAGATTGTTATGGTGTGTTATCTGTTCAGCTTAGTCCTTATTACTATGCCCAGTTGGGAGGTAGCACATGTGAATAGATTGCCCATTTTGCCATCAAAGGCTATCTGGATGATATTGCAGAAAATGATGGTCCTGTATGCTATGCTTTATTTGGGCTAGATTAATTCAACTACAGATGTTCCAGCAGAAGAACTGTTTTTTTTTCTACTGCAGTTTTGTTTCTGTTTAGGAGGAATCTTTGCACCTTCTCCAGTTTGTCTGTGTATGTATGTCTGCATTTATGAATGTATTAACCAGGTAGTAGAACACTGATCCAGACTGACCATTTTCAAGTTCAGCCCAGGTGTAACATTACAGAAAGAACAAGTAAGTAGCAATATTTACAAAACTCATTATATATAAAACACAAAATGTGCAGTGCAAATAGTGACAATCACACAAGTCACAGCAATTAGCAAAACATACAATGTACAATGTAAATTGATGATACATAATGTTTTGAGTCATCATAGACCAGTAGCAATGATTGTCAACAAAGTAAAATCTGAACAGTAATGCATTAATATAATGCAGCCAGAGAGAGAGAGAGAAAATCTGTGAGTAGAGTCCTTTAGTAAAACAAGAGTAAGAGGAAGGTTGAGCTTAGAGTATATGATTTACATGACATTTTCCTTAGTGAAGGGTTTACATTTAGATTGCTTAAAGAGATAAGTGAGCAGGGTATAGTATTCAACAGCTGGTGTAATAAGTGCTGTAAAGGGGCAGTTACCTTTTTGGTATGGCTCTCAATCCCACACAGGATCAGTTGGGCAACTCCATATGATTTGAATATCATAGAGGCTATATGAGTATCAAATGAAAGGTCATTGTTTACAAGGACTCCAAGGTCTTTTACTAGTTTACTATTTTGTCAGCCCTTAATCTCTGCCCATCAATAGTATATAAATCTGCTGGGTTGCCAAATGCCAAAATGCTGCTAATATTACAAAGACAAAAAGAGTGGCCCTGGAGAGAACCTTGAGGGGTTCCCCTGGTGACTGAGGATAGTGAGGAAAGGAGTTCTGTTCTTATCCATTATGTGCTATCATGTCGCCAGTTATGGACCACAGCTATTACAACTACAGTTGCATTTAGATCCCTGAGTTTATGTATGATTCCATCAAGGGATACAGTTAAATGCGTTAGCCATACTGAGATAACCTGCATGGACAAATGAATCTTCATCCAGGGTGGTGGTCACACTCTGAAAAAAAATGTGAGCTTAACCATACAAGATGTACCTTTCACATAATGGAAGTAGGTTAGGTCACAGAGAAGATTTCCCATTTGTCTGAATGAGTTTAATGACGATTCTTTCTATCACTTTGCACCAAGTATTTGAGGCTAAGTGGTCTAATAGTACTGGGCTTTGTGGAATGGGCTTTCCTTGTGGACCGGAGCCACAGTAGCCTTTTTCCTGGATATCATGTATGCAGCCACATTTCTGCAATCTTAAGAATGTTGATACAAGGTTAAAAAGACTTTTTTTGATTGCACAAATTAGACTTCTGGTAGCTCACCTGGTCCTATAGAACTGGTGTTTCTGACCTTAATGAGGGCAAGCATGATTATTTTGGCTACAATTGCAAATGGGATCATGTTAATGGAAGGAAGAGTGGATGACGTCCTCCTGTATGACTAGAAAATGTCTCCATATCTGGATGCTAGTGTTTTAGCTTTATCTGTTGGCTGTATTATAGTGATACCACTTCGTTCTGGTACACTAAATTATTGATATTTGCCCTTTCTTCATGCTGGTGCAGAGTGTCTTGCTATTATCACTTGTCTTGAGGGCAAGCTCTTAACATAAGTGAAGCTAAGTTTAACTTCTTTTGATTATTTTTTCTGAATGCTTTCTGGTTAGTGTTGACTATTGCATTCACTTAAGTAAAATTTGAAGGCTTTGCATGCTTCCTTCTTTTGGTTTAATAACTTTTTGATTTTATAACTCAATCATTTCAATTTGTTGCATAATTTCCATTATATTTATATCTCATGGTGATGAGTTTATCAGTGCAGCTATTTGAGGTGTTGCAGTGGGTGGTAAGATGCACAGTAGGAGACAGATGAAGAAAGGAGTACATAAGAACAGAAGCCAAAGTAGCTCCAATTGCAGAATAGATCAAAGAGAACAGAGTACGGTGGTTTGGGCACATGTGCAGAAAAGTAGAAGGCAATCTGCTGAATAAGATTTTACTCAGACAGGAAGAAGGTAGGAGGAAATGAGGGCATCCAGCAAAGAGGTGGATGGATTGTGTGACAGAAGATCTGCGACAGTCAGGTATGCGTGTCAACGAAGGCAGAAGTGTAGCACAGAACTGAGAGACATGGCAACAGTTAACACAATACTCCAACCCCATGTAGAAAAATTGGAAATAGGAGGTTGAAGATGTTGATGGTGTAGGACAGTGTGACTCTATCCATATCCGGTTTTGTGGGTGCCAGATCAGTGTGTCTAAGCAGAGACATCAAATATGAAGACATTTCTAATAAGTTCTGGTTTTGTTTTAAGGGTGGACTAAGGAATTGTGTAATTAGCTGGTTTCCTTGAGACTGGTGTCTGATGAAATGGTGCCTGTGGTGTGGTATGTACTGGATTTTCAGTCTTAGATGGGGGGGGGGGGTAATGCGTTCTCATTAGTATGCCAACTATTAACAAAACCCCAATCATTAGATATATATCCAGTGCATCACGCAGATATTGTATTTTGGGGTATGAGCATGCCTAAATAATTAAATATAAATGTTAAACTACATAAGGTTTTCTTGGGTTAATGCATGGAGGAGAAGCATTAATGTAATTCATTATACACTTTGGTTATCTTAGGTTTGTAATACACATATCCCCTCTATGTCTGTTCAATAATTTATCCATCCTGGGTGTTAAGTAGGCATTGCATTTCAAGACTGCATTCTTGTTCTATTGTACTTAGTATTATTTCTGTTTTGATACAAAAGAAACAGGAAAATGCTGATAAGTACTGTGCTGTTCTGTGTTTTCTAATTATAATATATCAATCATTAAATGCTTGCTTTATAAGCACCTGGGCTCAGCAAAACCTTATGTATGAGCTCAGGTTTTATATTAGCAGCTGCTAATTTGGGTTTTTTGATTGCAGAGGAAACATATATGAAACTTTGGTTTCCACATTTTACAAATACCCTTTTCAGGTGATTGATAATTGTTCTCCCATGGGAATTTATAGGTCATACATTCCAGTGCAATTCTCTTCCACATTCTGGTAAAGGAACCTTCACATTGTCATTTCTCAACTAGATAGCTGCCAAACTTTATTTTACCCTAAGAGAATCTATACCCTAAAGGACCATAAGAGGGCTCCCCTCTGTTTCATATGTCTTCATCTATCTACTAGAAATGTTTTATGTTTTAATCTACCCATATCTATACAGGAAGAATGCAAAGTCCCTGTAATCACAACTACACAGGTAAAAGCTGCACTCTCTGAAGCCAAAAACACTGCATCCATGGGACCGAACAACATCCCAGGCTGCGTTTTACATGAACTTCAGAACGAACTGGCTCCCCACTTAAGCACCATGTTCAATAATAGCCTCGCATCAATCTTTGTGCCCACTGAATAGTGCACAGCAATAGTTATCCCACTCCACAAAGGGGGAGCCACCACTGATCCCGAGAACTATCAACCTATTAGCCTGACGAGCCTGGTCTGCAAGGCCATGGAACGTATCATCATGGAACTCATAAACAAAGACATTGGTAACCTCCAAACACTGGATCCCACCCAGTTCTGGTTTGTGAAAGGCAGACCATGCCTTTTGAACCAGATCGACATCTTTGAGGCAGTCACCAAAGCCGTAGATGAGGGTAAGGTGGTTCACACAGCCTATCTTGACCTCGCCAAGGCTTTCAACACCATCCCCCATTCTGGAATTATAGCTAAACTCACTAAATTAGGTATAAATCCCTACGTCACAAGATGGGTTGCCAACTGGCTCACTGACAGAACCCACACTGTAAAAGTTGCAGACTCCAAATCTGACCTCAAAGCAGTGACAAGTGGAGTATCACAGGGTTCCGTCCTGGGACCTCTCCTGTTTGGTATCTACTTCTCTGAAGTACAGGCTAACAAAGAAGGCCTCTGGCTAATGAAGTTCGCAGATGACTGCAAACTAGGAGCCATAGTCAAGTCCTCAAATGATGTGGACATCCTACAGAAGGGCCTCGCTGAGACAGATGCCTGGTGTCAGAGTCATGGCCTCAAGCTCAATGCCAAAAAGTGCAGTGTCATCCCCTTTGGTAAAAACTCTGTACCCATGAACTACCACATAGGCAGCAATCTACTTAACACCGAATGTGTGATAAGAGACCTTGGGACCCAGGTGGACAGTAGTCTCTCCTTTGAAAGTCACATCGCCACAGTAGTCAGGAAGTTCTTCGACGTGGCACACCTCATCATAAAAGGGTTCTCATCCAGGAAAAAAGAGGTCATTGTTCCCCTCTACTCGACACTCATTAGACCCATTATAGAGTACAATGCCCCTTTTGGAATGTACCTCACAAGACATCTGCAGCAGCTGGAAAGGCCACAGAAGTACCTCACAAAGAGGATTACTGGCCTCAAACAAATGCCCTACAATGACCGTCTCAAAAAACTCCAGCTTTACTCCGTAGCATATCTCCTACTCTGAGGTGATCTCTGCCTAACATATAAAGCTATGTCATATTATCTGCAATTATACAGAGCTGAGTATATATTTTTTTGGTTATAGAGTTTAATTGTTGCTTAGATCTGTGTTGAAACTGTTGTCTCACTGTTCTGAGAGACTGATCGGCAAATATACAGAGCTGAGAATATTTTTTTGGTTTTAAAGTTTGTACTGTTAGTTTTTGCTTAGATCTCTGTTGAAACTGTTTTCCCCACCCACATTTTCTGCTGTGTCTTCAGTTGGCATAGTAACAGCTGCATTCAAATTGCTGGAACCTGTGTTCTGAGAGACTGCCTTACATATTATCTGCAATTATACAGAACTGAGTATACATTTTTTTGGTTATAGAGTTTAATTGTTGCTTAGATCTGTGTTGAAACTGTTGTCTCACTGTTCTGAGAGACTGATTGGCAAATATACAGAGCTGAGAATATTTTGTTGGTTTTAAAGTTTGTACTGTTAGTTTTTGCTTAGATCTCTGTTGAAACTGTTTGTCCCACCCAGCCTCCCTATTTTTGGTTTGTAGTTTAAATTTGGTGGCTTTTGCAGTTGCCCGCCTCACTGTAGATTTGATCTGGGACACTCCACTGTCCCATCTCTTTACCACATTCTACGTAATAAACTCTTTCTGCACTTGCTTTTAGTCCTTTTTAGTTTAATTGCATTTTTTAAACTGTCTTTGGTCTAATATTGCTGCATACTCAAGTGTGATAGCTTGCACTGCATGTGAATTGTTTTTTACTACTGTTTTTGCTACTTTTCTGTAAAAAAAAAAAAAAAACTGTAAGCCTGTTTCCTACCTTTCCTGTAACTAGTATTCCAGATACAGATTTGCTGTATCCAGGACTGTATGTAAGATTCTGAGTCCCCCAAGCCTTTCTGTGTTGGAGGGAAGCCTTCTAGCTTATCAGTGGGAGTGGTAAGCACTAGGTAACCTGTCTACCACATAAGTAGTGGTTCTGGCCCAGAATTTGTAGTTATTGGCCGTTTGGGCAATCTCTTCCATCTCTCTCAACTTTCTGATTTGAAAGCCTGTATTTGCACTTGTTTCTGTCCTGTAACTCATCTAGTGCAGATACAGATTCTTAGTTTTAGCACTTAAATTTGCTTGTTCTTGCTCAGCACTTGTTCAGAACTTGTAAGCACTAAATAAGCTACTAATTACTATAGCACTCTATCTTCCTCATTACCTAGAGGAAAACAGTTTTTGTACTTACTTTTCTCACTTGCTTAGAGCAAAACAGCTCTTGTACTCACTTTCCTCACTTATCTAGAGGAAAAACCCTGCAACTCTCTTTTTGCGCGGTCTTGCACACAGAGCAGCGTCGGGCAGCGCCGGTTAGTTGGGGTATACTATTCCCGGCCCCACAAAGTCTGCACTGTAAATTTTCCCTTAGAACTAGGCAAGCCTCAACTCAAGTGCTTCAGATCAGCTGCTCTTATTGCAGCACTTGCAAAACAGAAATCAGCACTTGTCCTAATCTCCTAGACAGCACTATTATTCTCCAAATTTCCTAGACAGCACTATTATAATATAGCATAAGACCCTCGATCGTCCACAGGACTTAAGTTCAATTTACTCTTCAAAGCATGTCCAGAGGTCAGCTTCAGGTGTACTCTCCAGTTCATCTGGTGGAATTGGGCATCCTGAGGCAATGTCACAACTGCCTCATGTATACAGACAACCCTCTCCTCTTACCTCTAGACACAAACACTTGTGAGAGATGCAAATACACAGCCAGACTGGAGGCTAAGCGCTCTCAACCCATGACTGTAACAGACAGTCAAGAGGATAAGGGACACACTTGCATCACACCACCTGTCACACATGAATCTACAAAACAAGCACCGGCAAAACATACGCATAAATACACAAAAACATATTCGCAGGCACTAGGTACCAATCTGAAAAAGAAACAGTGCCCTCCAAAGCAGACAAGCAAGCAACCTGCACCCCCAAACACAAGCCAGAAAACACATAATTCACCTCAGCAGTGTGCCTCACAACAGCCCTTAAGGCAAAACACCATACCTAACATGCTAGTAATAGGAGACTCTATAGTAAGGCACACGGATGTTCCACTCACCAGGCTGAACAAGGAGAAGGTTACTGTCAGCTGCCTGTCGGGTGCTCGGATCCGCCACATAACACAAGCATTTAGGTCACTCCAGAACAAGTACAAGTATGACGCTGTCATTGTACATGTTGGTGTGAATGATCTAAGATGTACCTCCCTGGACTACATGAAAAGAGACATTGAGGAGCTCTCTGATCATGTAGCCCAAGCTGGTATGACCCTGACCTTGAGTAGCATACTACCTTCACCTAGAATGATACCACAATACAAAGACAAAATGATCAATTTCAACAATTGGCTAACCTTCTGGTGTCATTCTAAGGGGATCCAGTGTCTGTCTGCCTGGGATGACATGATAGACAAGCCTCGCTGTTTTGCCAGAGATGGGTTGCACCTGTCACACCTAGGTTTTCGAATACTGGCCAAGGCTGTTGCCGTCCCCATAGTGCCTTTTTTAGGCAAGGCTCAAAGGACAAAAAAAACCCACTGTAACCAGCACAGGTAACCAAAAACTAAGTGTAATGCTACTCAACGCCAGAAGTCTCAACCTCAAAATGCACACACTCGAGGCTCTCCTCAGCATGGAGAAAATCAATGTTTGTGCAGTGATGGAAACCTGGTTCAAGGCTCAAGAGAGCACCCCAGCACTGCCAGGTTACAATTCATATCATACCTTCTGTCCTCAGTTACCGGATTGCAGTACAAAGGGCGGAGGTGTATCCATATTCATCAAGGATACCCATATCTCCAGGTTAGTAGCACAGCATGATGCCCCAGAGATCATCCATGCGCAACTATCAGCAGGCAAAACCACATTTCAAGTCGTAGCTGGTTATAGATCGCCCACCATGTCCCAAGATGCTCACTCTGCATTCCTTGAGACATTGGAAAATATAAAGGTCCTACCCAACACCATAATCTTGGGTGATTTCAACTACTCTGGTATAGACTGGGCGAACTACCAATGTTCCAAGTCCTATGCTCAGCGATTCATAGAATTTATAAATTCAAATGCCCTTGAACAACTAGTATGTTCCCCCACTAGAGGGGACAACATATTGGATTTAATCATCACAAATATAGGCACCCACTGTACCACACCCTTATCACTCCCTCCTTGGTCAGATCCCACCACAAACTGATAACCTTGGACATCCTCACCCCTCCACCTCCCCCCAGTAAAAAAAAACATAGTCAAAAACCTTTCCAAAGCAAACTTCAAACTACTTGCATCCTAAGTGGAAAGCTTCACTATTCCCTTGCAGAAGGATAATGATATCCAGGATGCGGAACCTTACACCAAGGCACTCTATGTGCATCTTCAAGAGTGCATGGACCATGCTTTCCCAAATAAAACCAAGAGTCCTTCCTCAAGCAAGAAGAAACCAGTCTGGTGGACCCCGGCCATAAGCAAACTTTACAATAAAAGGAGGAGACTTATACAAAAAAAGGCCAAATCTCAAGTAGAAAAATCATCCCTGATCAGCATTAGTAAGAAATTGAGGGCCCTCATCAAGTCAACTAAAGCTAATTTTGAAAAGAAAGTTGCCAAGGATGCCAAGGATAACCATAAGGCCTTCTATGGCTATGTCAAAAACCTAAATGGCAACGCTCAGGTCTGTTCTGAGCTAGTACAAAATGGAACAAAATACACTGACCCTTCTGACACTGCCAACATCTTGGCTGACAGGTTCAGTGCAAATTTCTCCCCCCCCCCTCACCACCTACAGGGCCTATTACCATTCCAGGGGATTGTGTAAGTCCAATTATTACTGATACGTTGGATAACAAGGCTCTATCTAAAGCTAAAAACACTGCCTCCATGGGACCAGATGGTGTCCCAAGCTGTGTCATACGCGAGCTCCAAAAGGAATTAACCCCACATCTTAATACCCTGTTCAGTCTCAGACTGTCCACAGGATATGTGCCCAGAGAATGGCGCACGGCAACGGTGGTCCCGCTACACAAGGGTGGGGCCACAACTGACCCTAGGAACTACCGATCAATAAGCCTGACCAGTCTGATCTGTAAGGAGCAAATCATTATGGAACTCATAAATGGAGAGATTGGAAACCTCCAGTCACTGGACCCCACACAGTTCGGCTTCGTCAAGGGCAGATCATGCCTCCTGAACCTGGTGGATTTCTTTGAGACAGTTACTCAGGCTATAGATAAGGGAAAGGAGGTACACATGGCTTACCTTGACCTTGCTAAAGCATATGACACCATTCCCCATTCGGGTATTATTGATAAGCTCACCAGCCTGGGCATAAACCCTTACATCACAAGATGGATCGCAAACTGGCTCTCAGACAGATCCCATAAAGTAAGAGTAGTGGGATCTATGTCCGAATCCAGACCAGTAATGAGTGGTATGCCTCAGGGCTCTGTCCTGGGGCCCCTCCTGTTTGGCATATACTTCTCAGAAGTACAGGCAAGCACGGAAGGGCTGTGGCTGACTAAGTTTGTGGACGACTACAAACTGGGTGCTATAATAGAGTCTCCGGCTGACATGGAGATCCTCCAGAAGGGCCTAAATGAGACTGATGCATGGTGTCAAAGCCATGGTCTCAAGCTAAATGCAAAAAAATGCGTAGTAATCCCCTTTGGAAAAAACTGAGTACCCGCAAACTACAACATAGGAGGTAATCCCCTGAAATCTGAAGAAGAAATAAGGGATCTAGGGACCCAAGTAGATAGCCAGCTTTCCTTTGATAACCATGTTGCCAAAGTGGTTAGAAAATCCTTCTATGTGACCCATCTGATCATGAAAGGGTTCGCATCAAGATCTAAGGATGTAATGGTGCCCCTCTACTCATCCCTCATCAGACCCATTATTGAGTACAATGCACCAATTGGAATGTACCTGGCTAGACATCTCCAGCAGCTGGTACCACAGAGGTACCTAACCAAGAGAATTACTGGCCTCAAACAGTTGCCCTATGCAGCATGATTGAAAAAGCTAAGACTGTTCTCTGTTGCATACCATGTTCTCAGAGGCGATCTCTGTCTAACATACAGAGCCATGTCCAACCCAGAATTGTTGAACATGCTCCATCTTAGCAAAACCAAATCTACTTGAGTTACACGCTCTAGGGATATAAACCTCAACACAACAATGAATAGAACATGCTGGAGGGGTAGATTCCCTTTGCAGAGACTTCCCTTACTATGGAACAGGGTCCCGATCTACATAAGATAGAGCCCCTCACTATCACTCTTCAAGAGGAACCTTGATGAGTGGATGGGTAACAGAAAGTTCACACCGGGGATCACACCAACAGCACTACTAGATAGGGGCCAAGGGTGCTAGCTGCTAGTACAAGGGTCTAGGGAACTACTAAAGGGGCGGTGAATGCCGCACAACGTGGCTGGGCTAATATATGCTTTCGGACAGATAGCTCAGTACCAACCTATGAACCTATGAACCTAAACCCAGAGCTGTTGGACATGCTACACCTAAAGAAATCCCAGTCCCTCTGAGCTACATGGTCTAGGGACCTAAACCCTGTCACCACAATAAACAGGATATGCTGGAGGGATAGATTCCTGTCCCAGAGACTTCCCATACTCTGGAACAGGCTACCCATCTATGTCAAGCAAAGTTCTTCATTAGCACTCTTCAAGAAAAATCTTGATGAGTGAATGGGAAATAGGAAATACACCCCGGGGATCAATTCTGTGTCTCTGCTCGACAGTGGCACAGGAAAATAACTTTCTTGGGTGGCATAAGCCAGGGAACCTTGTTGGCTAGGCTTATGTAGGCCCTTGGGCCGATAGCCTAGTACCTACCTATGAACCTATGAACCCTAATTGTATTTGTATTTAGATTGCTTAAAGAGGTAAGTGAATGGGGTATAGTATTCAACAGCTGGACTGAAAAGTGCTATAAAGGGGGTAGTTACCTATCTGGCATGGCTCTCATTCTCAAAGATGATCAGGAGGACAACTCCATGTACTTCGAATATCATAGTGGCTATATGAGTATTAAATGAAAGAAAATTGTGTACAAGGACTCCAAGGTCTTTTACTAGCTTACTATTTTGTCAGCCCTTAATCTCTGCCCATCAATACTATATAAATCTGCTGGGTTGCCAAATGCCAGAATGCTGCTAATATTACACTTTTGTGTAATATTATGTGGTGTCTGAAGAGAGTCGGCACCAGCTGGGCTAAGAACACAGTGCCCCACATTTACAGTGATTTACACATTCAGTGAGCAGGACAGTGGGATCACATCTGGCATCTCAGAAACAGAAGACAAAAAAGTGGCCACAGGAGAGACCCTTGAGGGTCTCCCCTGATGAATGAGAAAAGTGAGGAAACGAGTCCTATTCTTATCCATCATGTGCTATCATGTCACCAGTTATGGACCACAGCTATTATAGCTACAGTTATATTTAGATCCCTGAGTTTATGTATGACTCCATCAAGAGATACAATTAAATGCTCTAGCCATACTGAGATAACCTGCATGGGCAGATGAAATCTTCATCCAGGGTGGTGGCCACAGTCTGGAAAAAAATATGAGGTCAACCATGTAAGATGTACCTTTCACATAATGGTAGTGGCTTAGGTCGTAGAGAAGATTTCCTATTTGTCTGAATAAGTTTAATGGTGATTCTTTACATCACTTTGGACAAAGTGCTTGAGGCTATGTGTTCTAATGCTACTGAGCTTTATCGAATGGGCTTTCTTTGTGGACTGGGACCACAATAGCCTGTTTCTGGATATCTTGTATGTAGCCACATTTTTACATGCTTAAGAATGTTCATACAAGATTAAAAAGACTTTTTTGATTGCACAAATTCTGGTAGCTCACCTGGTCCTATAGAGCTGGTGTTTCCAACCTTACTGACGGCAAGCATGATCATTTTGGCTACAATTGCAAATGGGATCATGTTAATGGAAGGAAGAGTGGATGACGTCCCCCTGTATGGCTATAAAATTTCTCCATATCTGGATGCTAATGTTTTAGCTTTATCTGTTGGCTCTGTTATAGTAGTACCACTTTGTTCTAGTACACTGCATTACTGATACTTGTCCTTTCTTTTTAGATGCTGCTGCAGAGTGTCTTACTATTATCACTTGTATTGATGGCAAGTTCTTAACATAAGTGAAGCTAAGTTTCACTTCTTTTGATTATTTTCGAAGGCTTTGCATGCTTTTTTCTTTTGGTTTAATAACTTTTTGATTTCGTGACTCCACCATTTGAATTTATTGCAGAATTTCCATTATATTTATATCACATGTGGAGAAAAGCAGAAGACAGTCTGTTGTCTGATGCAGATTTGGGAAAGTTCAGGAAGAAGGCAAGAAGGAAGCAAGGACATCTAATAAAATGGATGGATTGTGTGAGAGAAGATCTGTGATAGTCAAGGCATGTGTGTCGAAGAAAGCAGGAGTGTAGCACTGAACTGAGAGAGATGGTGACAGTTAACACCCAAACCCATGTAGAAAACTGGGAAAACGGGTTGATGATGATGATGATGATGATGATGATGATGATACAGGATAGCTTTGCTTGCATCTTTCTTTTGGTTTAATAACTTTTTGATTTCATAACTCAATTATTTGAATTTGTTTCATAATTTCCATTATATTTATATCTCATGCTGATGAATTTATCAGTGCAGCTATCTGAAGAGTTGCAGTGGGTGGTAGGGTGCACACTGGGAGACAGATGAAGAAATGAGTACATAAGAACAGAAGCCAAAGCAGCTCCAATTGTGGAACAGATCAAAGAGAACAGATTACGGTAGTTTGGGCACATGTGCAGAAAAGTAGAAGACAATCTGCTGCAGAAGATTTTGCTCAGACAGGAGGAAGGTAAGAGGAAAAGAGAGAACCCAGCAAAGAGCTGGGTGTATTGTGTGAGAGAAGATCTGTATCATGCATGTGCGTTGAAGAAGGCAGGAGTGTGGCATAGAACTAAGAGACATGGCAACAGTTAACACAACACTCCAACCCCATGTAGAAAAATTTGAAAAGGGGGTTGAAGATGATGATGATGATGTAAGACAGTGTGACTCTATCCATATCCAGTTTTGTGGGTACTAGGTCAGTGTGTCTAAGCAGAGTCATCAAATATGAGGACTTTTCCAATAAGTTCTGGTTTTGTTTTAAGGGTGGACTGAGGAATTGTGTTATTAGCCGGTTTCCTTGGGACTGGTGTCTGATGAAATGGTGCATGTGATGTGGTATGTAGTGGATTTTCAGTCTTAGATAGGGGGATTGATGCATTCTCTTTAGTATGTCAACTATTAACAAAACCCCTTCCATTACATATGTTCAGTGCAGCATACAAATATTGTATTTTGGGGTAAGAGTATGCCTAAAAAATAAAATATAAATGTTAAACTACATAAGGTTTTCTTGGGTTAATGCATGGAGGAGAAGCATCAATGTAATACATTATACACTTTGGTTACCTTAGATTTCTAATGCACATATCCCCTCTATGTCTGTTAAATAATTTATCCATCTTGGGTGTTAAGTATGCATTGCATTTCAAGACTGCATTCTTGTTCTAGAAATGCAGACAAAGACACTTAGTATTATTTATTTTTTGATACAAAAGAAACAGGAAAATGCTGATAAGTAGTGTGCTGTTATGTGCTTCCTAACTATAATACATCTATGCCTATCTGCTAGAAATGTTTCAATCTACCCTAATTATATTTGCTTCCTGAAAGACCTTTATAACTTATGCTACAGATAGTCACCTCTGTTACACACATTTCTGCAGTTGTCTGCATGCAATACTGTAACCCGCTTTACTGACATCTGTACCCTAACAGTCCATAAGGGCTTTCTTACACCTGACAGAGTGTAAAGCCAATGAATTTAAATGTGTTGATTTCTGTTTTGAAATTTGCAAATACCATGTTTCTTTTCATATAGAAAACTACTGCTTCTATGGTTTCTATCTGGGCATTGATAGTAATTCTAAGTGTATGGCATTTCATGCTTCTCTTTGATTGTGTGATGATGGATTTAGTCAATAAAGGCTTGCCCCCCATCTGTGGATGGAGGTGGGCTTAAACCTTGCAAAAATGCCCTTTTTTTGCATGTTTAATTGAACTGATGTTTTGAATGATTGTTGTAATTTGTTTGAAGGTTTTACTGAATTATGAGGCAACAAAAAATGGAAATCTCTCAAGGAGCACCTCCATTAAACCCATCCACTTTGCTATAATCTGGGATTCATCAACGATGTATAAATATAAGCCCATTCATATTTCCACCATTATACTGGAATATATCATACGTTTGCTTGAGATGGGGTAATGACAATCTGCTGATCATCAGTATTAGGATGCTTATCATTTGAAAGCTCACCTAGCAACTTTGTTAAACATAGTTTCTAATAAATGTATGCACTTGCTGTGACATTATTTAGCTATAGTTTGTCAAGCACCATCTGTAGTCAGTTTAGTGTCTTTAGTGATCACAGTTACTAGTACTGCCTTGGGGCTATCAGAATCAAAAGCTATTTATGTGACTGATCACTTTATTTGCTCTCTCACTCTATTTTATATTCTGAACATAGTGTTGCTTCTTTGTATTATGTACTGTATTATGTTATAACAGAACATTTCTTACTGCATGCAAACTGCCTGTTTTATATTTGTGCCATTCACTAAAGCCATTAAGAACTACTATGCCATATGTACATATCTCAAGGATACTTTAAAGCTATATGGAATTGGCATCATACTAACAAAACAGTCAGTGCAACCAAAATTTGGAACACTCCAGAAGTTTAGGAATACCCATACTATTATTATCAAAGACCCATCAGGAAAACATCTTCCTGCCATAAAACAGTAAAAATACCCAAGTATCACACGAGAGCCAATTATGTCATTTAATAGATGTAGCCAGTCTCAAGTTAATTAAGTTTTAGCTGAACTAAAACTGTTTTACAAAATCTCCAACTTACTGCAGAAGTTAAATGTGCTGTAACAAAAAGTGTACGCAGGCTTGAATACTGCCTCCCAATTATTACCCTCTTCTTGGGCCTAAATACCTCATTACTTCAGCTTGCTGAAAATGGAATTCTTAGATTTATAAATTGAGTTAGCAACAGAGAGCATCACTATACTACAAGAAACACAAACAGCTGGCTCCCTGTTTTGGCTAGGGCATCTAATCTCCACAACACTCTCACATTCAGAATTCTTCTTGATAGATACTACCCTCACTCCTTACCAAACTTAGCATCAGAAATCAAAACCACTCTGTTAGAGACACAGAATCCATTCAGTTGGTGTAGTCACTATTTACCCTTTCCACCTGTAAAAGGGCATTCAAGAAAATTGTACCTGCTAGCTGAAATCACATCCCAGATCAGGCCAGGAGAATTGATTAACTTCAAGCATTCAAAAAAACTCAAAAGTCTCACCTAGTAAAAGAAAATAAACATAACTGTTTTAGGGACACTGGCTGAGAGTTATTTGCTAGCCATGCTGACAAATATCTAATGTATTCTGTTTTAACACAGAAGAATGCAATTTTTTATTAATGTTCCTTTTTACTGTAATTATGCTGTTATTATGCAAAGTAGGCTTTCTGGTTATAAAATAAATACTTTTCTTTAGTTATTTTAGTGGAACTATACTTATTAAATATAGTAAACTTATGTTTCTATTTGCTGTAAGCTAAACAGTTGTCCAGTTACTTTCACATTCCGTGTCATGTGACAAGAATTCTAATGATGCAATTTTTTTATTTTTTATTTTTCTTAAAATATGTTATTAGGATTTTTGTTAATAATGATATAATATATTTGTGACAAAGTTTGAAATATTATATAATTATATGAATATAATCATGCTTTAAAGAAAAATTGAATTATAACTATTTACAATATGTACATTAAGCCTGAGACGATATAATTAATAAATAAAAAAGATAAATACAAGGAAATCTTAATAATCATCTAAAATTATTAAATAGATGAGGAAGATCATTCAATAAGGGCCAAAACTTTTAACCAAGGTTTACTCTTTAACTTGTTAGGATATATTCTTCTCTCTTTTACTACAGTTTCTTTAGTTGCTGTGTCCTTTAAAAGGATAAGAAAAATCTTCAAAATTTGATTCTGATGACGTTTTCACTTTCTTCTGATAGTTTTTCTGGCCACAGCAAGCATAGTCCAAGTTAGGTAAGAAAATTATTTTTTTTGTATTTATGTTTCCAGTATATTAAAAAGAACCATTTATTTTGTTAAACTGAAAATATATTTGTGTAAATATTAAAAAAAATCTTGAACCTTTACTCGCAATTATGAACCATAATACAGTGATAAAACATATGTGACCAATTTGCCTTTGTTTATTACATCTCCACCATTCAATAGTACTTTCTTTTCTCATTTTAGTTACCCTTACTGGAGTTAAAAAAAAAGCTCTAAATAAAAAATTCCAAGTAAATATACTCCAGTCAAGGGTACACAATGTATATTTAATAAAGGAGAGAAGTTTTTTTTTAACTTTGTTCAGTGAAAACTATAAAATACTCTTTAGAGAAGAAGTTCCAAAATGTATTATTTAAGTCAGAATTATCTTTAGCTAATAATTCATATAATTTCAAGTTTAAGTTAAATTCTCAAAGTTTATAAATAATTTCAAATCCAACATAACTAGAGTTAGATAAGAGAAAGAACTTAATTTGAAATAATGTTAATATTAATTGTAAATAAAATACCTCACTAGTAGTAATATTAAATTCTAAACAGATTCAATTGATTTAGCTGTAGTTCCTTCAAAATATTGGTAACTATAATGAAAATGCTTATTTTCCCAAGAGTTAAATATATGCTCTGGTATCTTGTTAATAAGAATTTTTGTTAATGAAAAAAAATAAGAGATTCAAATCAAAATTTATAATTTGAGTTATTCAATATTATTTTTTAAATGTTTTTAAGATTAAATTTAAATAAGTAGAATTAGATGGGGAATATATAGGAGCTTGAATATACTTACAGATAAAATACCAAACTATTATATAATTTAGAATTTATTGAGGCTAAAGAAATTACATTTTTAACATTTAGCAATTGAGAATGCAGTATTTTCCAATTGGATATTACTTGATATATAATCAATTTAACATGATCATAATAATTACTGCTTTAGTATAAGTTTCTATAATTGGGAAATATACACCTCCATATTTCCAAGGTCTTAAGTGATGTTTTATATTTAATCTAGATTTGTTTGGATACCATAAACATTTTATAAGCAATGTATTTAGTGTTTTATTTGTTTTTTATTAGTTGGCAATAAAGGAGATTGAGTTATATACAGTAACTTTGGAAATAAAGTAATTTTAATAATTTGTAGTCTATCTTTAAAATAAATGTAAATTTTATTCAAGGAATTAATTAGATTTGTTAATGTTATTATTATTTTTCACAGTTATAATTAATAGTTTCTTCTGTATTATTGAAAATATGAATTCCTAGTTATAATAAATTAGTAGATTCTTTACCTAAAAATTGAATAACTGTATTTAGTGTTTTTTCTTATTCATAAGGATAAAGTTAGATTTGATAATATTAATGTGCAAGTTAGACATTCTTTGCAAATTAACTATATATATTTTTCAAGTTCTCCTAATGTTTCAGAAGTATTTTTAATAGTTAAAAGGATGTCATCAGTGAATAACGTTATTTTGGAATTATAATTCTGATTAATCTCTAACCCTTGAATTTTTCTATTTGAAGTACTAAAAATTACAAGTATCTCAATAGCTAAATCAAATAATAAAGGGGAAAGGGCATCCTTGTTTAGTTCCTTTTGGTAAATTAATAACCTTTGAAGAATATGGTCCTAATTTTACATATGCTTGATTATTATTATTATTATTATTATTATTATTATTATTATTATTACAAATAGCCATTAGGAAAGTGACAAGGGAAATCAAACATATATAACACTCTGAATAAATATTCCCATTCTCAAGAATCAAATGCTTTTTCTATATCCAAACCCGATTAACAAAGATTCAGTTTTCCTATTATTCATCACATCTATTAGAGTAATCAATATTTTAATGTTATCATAAGTTTGTCCGTTGTGAATAAACTTGGACTAGTATAAATTAATTATATTTGGTAAAATCAGTTTATCAGCCAAAATAGACATAAATATTTTATAATCTACATTTAGAAACAATATAAGTCTATATGATGAACATTTTTGAGAGTCTTTACCTTCTTTTAAGGTTGGAGTAATTAGAGAGAAATTCTGTGAAGGTGCCAATTGATCTAAATTTTGTACTTTTGTAAATACATTATGTAAATTTATTGTAACTTTTTGAGGAAGCAATGCACATAATTCTGGTATTATTCCAACATTTCCAGGGGATTTATTTAATTTAATATTTTTTATTTTCTTGATTGATTTCTTCTAAACAAATAGAATTTAATAGAACTGTTTTTTTTTGTGATGAAGAATTTTTTTAATTAAAGATTGATCAAAATTGTCTATTAAAATGTTCCGCTATTTTTATGATTTAAAAGTGAATAGTAATTTCTAAACTTTTCTAATATAACCACAACATCCAAGCTTAATTTATTTGTTGCATTTTTACCTCTTTAATAATATTATTTTTTATTTGAAACTTAATTATTTTTGTTATGCTTTTTATATGTCGAGTATATCTTGAATAAAATGTTATCTTAAGTTTTTCTAAATCCAATTCAGTTTTATGGGACAACAGTTCATAATATTCATTATTTAAAATTTATATCTCATCTTTAGTCTCTATTAAATTGTTTCAGCTTTGTTTAGACATTAATTTAGCTTTAAGTGAATCACTAGCAATTTTTTATTCCATTCATTTAATTTACTTTTATACAAGGAGGTTGTTTTATCACAAATATATGCTTTGAATGAGTCCCATACCTTTATCAAATTAGAATCAGGAATATCATTAGGTAATAGAAAGTTATCTCTCTCCTCTAATAACCATGTATTATACTTCTACATTTTAGTAACATATGAGGGGATTCTATTAATAAAAGTCAGGGCTTTAAAATTTATTTCTATTTTTAGTATTAGTGCATTATGGTCTGAAAAAGGACAAGGTATTATATTGGAATTATTTATATTAGATGTAATATTTTGACAAATTAGTATTTTATCAATTCTCATTTGAGTACCATAATCAAAAGAATGAGTGAAATCTAAAGAATGTTTATCTTTGAAATGAAATGTGTCTTTAATGTTAAATGTATATTTCCATTCTTTTAAAGAGTTTGCAATAGGAAGCAATTTGAAATGTTTTTCTGAATTGGATTCAGAACCAATAGAAGACAATTAAAATTGTCTCCTAATATTACATATCCCTTATAATTATTTATTATAAAATCAAGATTTTTTTGGCTAATTTAACTCCCATTTCAGAGAACCAATATAAGTTTACTAAAGTCCAGATCCTATCATAAATATTTTGTAATAATCAGAGTAAATAATCCTTCTTTTTCTTTATGCTTGAATAAAATTTTAGGCATTTGAATCTCATTTTCCCATAATATAGCTACTCCACTTTTTATATTTAAAGGATGATTTAATTAAGGTTGTATATTTATTAAAATTCCAGAACTGATTATCAGTTTCTTGGGGAAAATGTGTTTCTTGAAGAAATACAATGTGTGGTTTGTTTAATTCTAAATATTTTACTAAATTTGCCCATTTTAGGATTATTTAGACCATTAACATTTAATGATAATAAGTTTAATTCCATAATTTAGAAAAACATGTTTTATTAAAGTTACATACCATCCTGTAATTAACTATATTTAACTAGAAGGGGTTTTCAGGTAAGAAAAAATATAATATTAACAATAAAACATTTTCCATTCCATAAAAAACCTACACATGAAATAACTATGATTCCTTGTTTTCATCTGAGACTACCAAGTCTCAAGATTAACTTTCTGCCAGCGACTAAAAGATAAAAAATAAATTTTCTATAACGTATTGGAAGAGCTCTACAGTATAAGATAAATGTTATGCGAAGTAAAACATAAAAATAATTTATGTATTATAAAAAGAATGAAAAAAAGATAAAAGAAAAAACTCTCTCTCTCTCTCTCTCTCTCTATATATATATATATATATAGGATATCTAATATATGCATAGTTCTATTTTCTGTACCCTAGAAACTTTGATTAGAATTTAATATTTACAAATGAATGTAAAATTTTTGTTTGAAAGTAATTAAAATTGTATTTTAAAACCTTTCTCATGTCCTCTCCCCTCTCCCCTTTCCAATGAATTTCATCCAATTATGAAAAAATAGAAGAACATAATGAAAATCTTAATAGAACCAGTATTATAAAAGGTTAGAATGGATTTCTTTTTTAAGTTTAAATGTTTAGATATAAATATGTCTGTATGTGCAAATATATATGCATTTGTATTTGTGAGAAACTTCTTACATTCACATAAAATAAATTATACTCATAACTTTAAGATATGTAATTTTATAACATCTGAAGGACTTTATTCGTCATAGAGAAATTACCTCAAAAAGAATAAAATATCTGTCTTTCTCTCTCACCCACCCCCCCTCTTTTTAACAGATTTAGTGCAAAGCATCACTTTTAAAAATTTGGAGCTTGAAATACTACTGCTTAAAAATAGTGTTGGCATAAGAAACTAACCCCATTTCTTATTATGAAATGTTTTCAAGCTGTTGTAAATAGTCAGTACAAATATTTTACACCATCTTGAGACTATACCATCCCGCATGATAAGATATCTGGTTATTTTTAATGCTTTTTGAAATATTGCTTCTGCAAACTTTGAAAAGCAGACAAAAGAATAAATCTTGCAATATCACAAATACATTAAAGGGCATGAATTCTAGAACTCAAATGATTGTCACCACTTCTCAAGCTCAGCTTGCAATGAACTGCAAATAGTTTGCAGAAAGATTAAAACGTGTACATTTGAACACTTTTCAATAAAACTTTTCATATGCATTTAATATAAATACATTCTGTTAGTTTAGGATTATGCAAAAATTATATATGATTTTCTGTTACTTTATTAAGTTAATAATTGAAGCCTTCTTTAAATTATTCACTAATTAATTCATTCAATAGCTTATTTGTGTCACTAGGTTTTATTCCAGCAATATAGAACTGCTTCCTTAGTCTAATCTGGTTTATCTTATTCCAATTATTCTACATGAAACATGTGACAAAATATTGCCTTCACTAAGTAATAGAATGACAACTATATCTTGCAATGCTAAAATGTTATAGAAATATATCCAAAATAGCATTCTGCTAAATATATTTGCAATGACTTTAACAAAAGGTAATAAAATATGAAACTGTGTTCCTCAATTACAATGTTGTTACAAAAAGTGAGTGAACCAAAGGAGCACTACACTAAATAAGTGCTAAAAAACAAATGTTGTATTCCACCAAAAGCAATGTTACAATGTTAACACTTTTGTCCTGTATACATGGACTTCATAAGAACTAGTATAACTGCCTTAAATACCTCATGGGGCATAGAGACAGAATGATGGCAGTTAGGGTCATATATAACCCTCCCCTTCTAAAATGTATGAAACAGTTCATCTTATAAATCTATTTTTAATTAATTCAAATGTGTATCCAGACAATAATTTACAGACGTTTAACAACTCTAGCCAGATGTTATTTCTTTATTTCAGCCAGGTATATGTCCTTATTAAGTATCTCAATTCTCTGGATGAGTAGAACCCCTCAGAGATGTGTACATTCTTCAACAATGTCCACTGTGTGATGTCATCCCAGCATACCACTTATTATTATAGACCTTAAACCTTAGCATTAGTTTTACTTATGGAACTCAAGAGCTTGTAGCTTAAGTGTAAACATAACATCTCATGACCAATCTTCACAAGGAATTTCTTGTAGAACAAATTGGCATAACTAACTTTTAGAGACGCCAAAGGTCTCTTTTATTATGTTTCATAGAAATATAACTTTTCATTTTCTGGAATTCAATGATTAAATACTATAACTCCAGTTTTATATCTATTATTCATATCATTTACTTAAGCAACATTCAAGCTTCAACTAGCTAACTGAATGTTTGAAAATTAATTCACTGGCTACAAATATCTCACTATGACAAACTAAACATGGTCAACAACTCGATTTTCCTCACTTCTTCGCAGTTTCTATTTTTTTTCACTTTTCTCTAATTTCTCCTTAATTCACTTCTTTCTGTCATATCAAAGCTAATAATATTCTATTCATATCTTTCAAATGAACTCTATTTTCTACTATTATTTTCTGAACTATTCGCTCACTTTCAAAAGGTTCTATATTTGTGACATTTTTTGATTTAGCCTATAAGGGATGACAAAACACTTGCTTAGTAAGAAACTATTAAATTCCTGAAAGTATTAAGTTATAGCTTATGTCTAAACCCTACTTTTTTGACATTAAATTTCACAAATTGCTTATACCCTGCTTTGTGTGAGAGTACTGCAGCTGAATTCTCATTTATATATAAAGGTGGTTGAAAGGAACTGCTTCTACTACAGTAGAATTCTGCATGGCACTTCTTCTTGCTCACTCATATAAATTAGGGTTTCTAAATAACAGAATGAAGAAATGACCAAATCTATACTATGTGCAATTCTAGTCACTGCAGAGAGGTGTTTTTAACATACTCGCAATAAAATTTAGGTCATACCCTTTTAAAACCATTATGTGGACTAAGTGAAAGGACTGCTTGCAACTGTTTCTACATCTCCATCTGGACATTATTAGTATACATTCAGGCAGATAAGCTAGACAGATAACTCACTTTGTATTAGTAAAACCATCTTTAGGTCAGATTTCATTGCTGTTATGTTGCAGAAACTGCATAATAAATTTCTTGATAAAACTGTTTAAAAACATCCCTGTTTATATAATATGTGCTTTAGTTTGTTGATTGGATGGGTCTTTATTATGTCAGTGAAACGGCATTACAGCGAATGGCATTTTTGCCGACACATATAGGCCAAAATCTTAAAAGAGCAAAATCCCAGTTCACCAATTTTTTTTCCCATGGGAAAAAAATCAGTGAACCAACAAAACACAACATACCACTTAAAACATTACAAAGTGGGGGGATTTGCCCCAACACCCTCCAGTGAGGAAGCTGTGCCCCCCATCACCCTAACTAAATATACCAACTCTGTGATCACACTACAGTCAGGTAAAGGGAAATGTCACAGCTCAGGCCAAGTGATTTATTTCCCTGGGAAAGAAATTGCTGACCTGAGCTTTCGCTCTTTTCCGATTTCGGTCTATATGTGTTGGCGAAACGGCATTCACTGTAACGCTGTTTCGCTGACATAATATAGACCTTATTGGATTAGTCCCAGTAGGCTTATAACTTATTTTAAGAGAATACTATAGGTGACAATTATACAGACCGGGAGCATTTTATCTAGGGCACCATGGAAACTAGGATGCTTTTTCCAGTATATACTATGAGAACTTTAACATCTAGCTAAGCTACTACTAACTCTTTTAAGTAGTTAATTATAAACATTTGTGGAAGTCAGTGTCATTACCTAACTCATAACATGAATACATATAAAATATATTAAATGCTTTAGTTACATGACTATTTTGATAATACATTAGAAGTAATTTCTGCAGACTAATTAATGAGTGTCATAATAACACAGCAGTGTCATGCACTAGGGGGTTAAAACTTCAGTCCACTTGCATGCCTCAGCAAGACAAAAAGTATGCAAAACTCACTAAGCAGACTGGAACTACAAATCAGTGTCAAGTAGGAATATCTTTGATTAAAAGGACACACTAGACAGCATTATGCTCAGCTCTCTGTTCATTACAACCTATTAAGTACCATTGTCAAGATGTTTTAAATGTGGTTCAATATCTCTTATTTAATTAGATCTTTCATGAAAAGTTAAAAATATATATTTTGAGATGCAGACTGTAAATACCTTATCAGTACATACTCTGAGCTTTTAATATAATGTAATGTAAGAATCAGAAGTGTGTCAATACAGCATTTAGATTAAGATATGCATAATTTCCATATTCTTGGAAAATGGTCAGATCTATAAATGTGACTATGTAGTTCTTGGTCACTTATAAAGCATGAAGTAGAAGATAAGTAAATCTGAGTGCCCACAAACAAAATCGACACATTCTTTTCCACTGCATCAAAAAAGGACATCATGTAACATCCCAAGTTTCTATCAATTATATTCATAGTCACCCTTAAATCACTTAATATGTAAAGGACTGTAGGCAGTGATAAGTATATTCAACCAGAATAAGAATCGTTTAGACTTTTCACTCTATATTTACAAAATGAATGTAACTTTAAACTGCTGAGCGACATATGATAAAAGCAGAACCAAATCAATTTTATAAAAGACAGCTCACAAATATGATGCAGAAATCTAGACATTTTATAATTAACTGCAACTTTGTAGGACATGTATGAGGTGGGAAAGTTGCTCATGGCCTCAAGAACAAAAGCTTCAACCAGTTCAGTTAAATCCAACCGACAAATTCATTAAAAAAGAAAAACATAATTTTGCAATGTCAACCAGGAGCTCATACCAAACACAAACACATAACTAGCAACTCAACCCATTCATCTGATCACATCAAAATTTATACAAGCCACACAAATCACCAGAACAAAGGAAAGAAAAACACAATCCAAACAATACGAAGAGCAAAAACCCACCTTCATGATTTTGTCATTCACAAGTCTTTCAAGCATCAAAGCAAGAAATCATCCAGACTTCAGCAAACTCCCAGTAAATCTCCAACCAGAAACGTTAAGTCAGTATTTCAATACAGAATGGTCCCCTTTTATTCACACTAGAAGCACAACACTGGCAACTATTTATGTTAGATACAAGTCACACATTTCTTATTCACAATTATATTTAAACAAGAAGAGGGTGGCAAGTAGCAACACAATATAGAATAAAGCTTTTCTTATAGGTTCATAGATTAGTACTAAGCTAACTGCCCTTGCGAGCCATTTTAAGCCTAGCCAATTATCCCTTGCGAGACTCAAACCTTGCACCTTGTGCTTGTAAGATAAACACCTTAACCATTAGGCCACCCTCTTGTTTTATGCTAATGCTGTTAAAGGCTATAGTAATATTAAAACTAATGTTACTAGAGACATCTAAGTGAAATAATTTGCATCAGTGAACCATAACTCTTCACATGTACCTCTTTTTTTCTAAAAAAAGTAGAAATTTTTTTTGCATTATAATATATAAGTACAATTAAAAGGAAAGTGAATGTGAACAAGAAGGAAATAAAGTTATGTACAGAGGAGAAAGAGTATCAAGAATAGAACAGTACTAATGGAGGGGGAAAGAATTGTTTAATATAAAGTATACTAGTAAGATTTTATGAAGGATAGTCAGATAAGTAAAAAAGAAAAAAGAAAAAAACTTTATCTTTTTATGGCTGAAGAAGAATTTTAATGCAAAAAATATCAAAATTATTAATGATACAAAACATACTATACTAGAAAGTCTATATTATTCTTTGGTGGATACATCCTTACGATAATCTGTGTTTTGTTTCTCTCTCTCTTTTTTTATATCAGACCACTTTTTAGTACTTGAAGTGCATTTTCAAGATCTGAGATTTTTGATTGAAGCTATTAAAATAAGTCTTTAAAAATATTTGTTTGTTTAAGACTATTTTCCCTTAACTCTTGAAGATTTTCTTGGAATTCGTTTATTTTAATAGTTAGTTCTTGAAGTGTTGTTGTCACCATTTGTAATTATTTCTTAATAGCAGACTCTTTATGATTGTTCTTTGATTTATTCATCTTTCAGAGTACAAGATATCATTCCCTTGAATAATTTGACAGGAATCTTTCTTCAATAAAACTCCAAACTTTAGATTCAGACTTGCTTAGCTAAATATAGAATATAAGTAAAATAATAATTTTGTAATTTTTCCTGTCAAAAATTGTAAAATACTGCAGAGCTCTGAAAAGAACTGTTAACATTGTGCCATCTTGGCTCCGCCCCCTCTAATGATGCAATTGTTAGTGTATAAAGTTTGACAGTTTGTAGTGGGTATGTGTTTTCTGTAGTTTATATGATTTATGATCAGAAAGCCCACTTTACCTAATGAAAGTGTAACTACAGCAAAATGGAATGCCAGCAAAAATCTTTGCACATCATCTTTTATATCCATTTTTTTAATTTAGTCTGTTATAATTGTTCACCAAGTAAACATTGTTGAACCTTAATAGCTGCATGAGTTATGTGTTAGTAGTCATAGTCATATTTTATAATATCTTCTTTATTCATGGATTATATGCATTGTGTGTCTGACCTAAATGCTCCTGTTATCTGACTTTGTAACATCTAATGTTTGATTGTTGTCTTTAACTTTATCATCCGTGTCATACCTGAGAAGGCTCCTTGGAGCAGTCCATTAATCCAGTTTAGCAAATGTTAAATAAATAAGCAAAATATCTGAAAGTAATTTGTCTAGCTTGGCTTGCTCCCTAGTTCATATATGTTGTGTCTTTTGGCTTTTCCCAGTTAGGGGTTGCCACAGCGGAACTCCGGTGCTCTAATGATTGGTAGTTGATTTTTACGTACCGAGTTACCAGCCCTGACGCACAACCTTCAACGAAGGTACGCCCATTCATGCATGTCTCCACACAGAAGACGCTCTAGCTGAGAATCAAACCAGACAGCGTCTCACTGTGAGGCGACAACACTACCGCAGCACCACCACCGCGGGTCTCCCTAGTTCATATATATACAGATAAAATTAACTCTAGGGTCTATTTAAAATGTTACAGTAATAAATCTCAGACTTTTATTTGTTCGACAGAAGAGGCCAGCTCAGAGTATTCTTGCCCCAGCATTACTCAAATTTTATTTTCTAGCAGAACTATTAAGGGTAAATTTGGGGTTGGTAGTAGAACTTCCATGTCAATGGGTTTTAATAATGAGTAAAAAAATGTAAAGAACCCTTGAAGCAGTAACTGCAGAGCAAAAGCTGAATATCATTTTTGAATTGTTTATGGATCTTACATTACTATGTGCTCACCCACAGGATGTAAATAATTAAAAATGTGTAATTATGGATCACCATATGCTTGCCCCATCAATACCTCATCAATGTATATACCTATGAATACAGAGTGCAGCAACATCATTCTATATATTCTTCAATTGCTTTGCTGTGCTTCTTTAGTCTGACATTATGTGGGGACATACTGTGTCTTAATACAGTATTATTTTACTTTCTTATTGCACAAAACCTGCTTGCTTTCTTTCTACCTGTGTCTTTTAACATAGATTACAGATAAAATGTCTCTGTGTGAGTTAACTTGTCTTCTGTGCATGATACTGAATATAAATAAAAACAATAATCAGAATCAGCAGCCTGTTTCTCTGCTTACATGAATTTGATATATTACAGCAATAAACTTCAGAATCATATTGAAGTAATAAGTGTTAGACTCTGCTTTATTGGAAGAGAAAACTGACTTTCTAGATTCTTGTCCTCATTAATACACAGACTCCTAGGCTAAGATTTGTAGAAACGCATTTCAGCATGGTGGATGGCTTATGCTTCATAGACAGAATGCACACTAGGACAACATAGGCATGAATAACAAATTAGGGCTATATTGTGCAAGTTGGCAGGTAGCCTCACTTCTATGAGGTATATAAAGTGGAAAGGGAACTTTGAGAGTGAAGCAGATTGCCAGAGCACAGAGCATAGAAGGAAGGGCAAAACTGCAGCCTTTTACCTCATTGCACAGATGTCAAGAGGATATTTTTAACAACTACAGTTGGTAGGCTGTGCAGGTGCCTGCTGTGCTATAGTGGCAGGCTGCCATTATGCATTGTAAGATCATTTATCAGATGTGAAAACCAGACAATTGGTGCTAGCAAGCTGGATACCTTATTGGTTCCGTACACACGGTGAAAAAGGGAGTGCAAAAGAAAAGAAAAAGACATACAACACAGCAGGAACAAATCACTGGTAGAAGGATAGTACGGCAGATATTTTTTTGGGAGGAATCTCCCTCATTTTATGTATAATGACAAAGAAGTAGCAGATGGGAAGAGGAAGGCATGAAAGGGGGAAGAATGGAGAGGAGGGTTGGCACTGGAGTATACAAACAGACATGGAGCAATTCAAACAGGGCAGATATGCATACACCATGAGTGGAAGACATAGGATAAACATAAACAGACTGCAAACAGAAGTAGACAAATAGCTAGCAAAAATGTTAGCGTACAGTCAGTATTCCAGTTGCTGACTGACCCAGTGGGTTATTATTGAGACCAAATAGATGGAGGTCATAGGTTTGTGTGGCTGGTGGCATGGACTGCCATTGCCTCTGATGCCTTGATGGCATCAACCAGCCATCCCAATGAGTCCAAATCCTGCTGCAGGAAAGCTTTATGTATACTGACCCAGTGTGCCATTTCCCAGTTGAGTGGAGAAGGCAACAGGGGAGGTCTACCTGTCTGGGATGGGACATAATGCCATCTGGCGAGGTCTTCCCACTGTGCTCACTTTTCTCAGCTATAGCCTTGGCCACAACAGAAGTGAGAGGAAGCTGACCCTCCTGTAGCTCAGATGGGCCATCAAGACCTGCAGAAGGTAGATACAAAGGGAAAGGCACAACTTGTAAAAAGAAATTAGACATCATTAACTCTTTTGACCTTTAAGTCTCTCCTGCTTCTTGTAGAAGCCTGAAGCCGCATACACTCACTCTTCTTGTGCTGAAAGTCAAAAGGGAAGGCAAGCTGTCACATAACAGTTATAAGTGACAGTGGGAGGTGTCAGTGAACCACAAATTACAGTGCAAAGCTTCAGGTCTACATATATGTATGAGCACTTCTATGTGCCATACCCCACAAAACAACACACTGCCACAGCAGTACAACCACAAATAACAGTACATACAGCAGACAGTCACTCACAGCAGCCAACCTGGAATACTCTGGGAATTGGCAGAGGAAACAAATACTATTAGGAACACAGCAGTGAAAAACAGGAAAAGCAGGTTATTGACTGCAGTATGACACACACTCTAGACTGGCAAGCACTTACAATACCATTTAGGGAATTCTTCCTCACTTCTGGTGATCTTCAGGGCAGCAGTAGCACAAGTCATTGTACTGGTGTCTGCATTGCTCAGTGGTATGTTGGATGCCAGTTGCCTGGATCAGCTGGTTGGCCAGTTTGTACCAGGTATTCACTTTATAGAATAGGCCTGCATAAGCTGTCAACATCCATTTCCCAAAGTTGCCATGTTGGAAAATTGGCATTATGTTGCTGTCCTTAACACATTAGGCAGGTACTCTCTATGGGGAAATAGCATAAGGAACCATTGCCATAAATTTACAGCAGTACAAAATGGCAGCCAAAGAGTCATGCCCAGCACAGGGCTTTGAATTGCTACTCGCACACCTTAGTTTTGTCATGAGAATGCTGTGCATACAGGTAAAGCCCTTCTGCATGCACTGCATGTTGTTGACAGGTTGAAGAATGTTTGTACACCTGATGCTGCTCTCTGAAACATAGCTATTCATATATATGTAAAATCCAGCCACATTAGTAAACATTTGGTGCACACTTATATTTATTAGCACCATATTATATGCCAAAATGCTCCACAAAGAAATCAACAGCAGATGAGTTTTTTCTCTCTTTCTTCTAACTTTTTTTTTCAAAGTCTGATACTCCTACTCCTCTATCATGTTACTACCTCTACTTCCTGAGTATTACTGGTTTTTTAACTATTCTCTTACTCCTTTTTATTTAAATAGCTCTCTGAACTCCTACCTGACTAATAATAACCTTATTCTTACCTCTTCTCTCTTCCTTAACACCTGGCCGCCTTTGGATCCTCATCTCCTACTGCACACTCTAAGGATTTTTTGAATTGCTAATTGCTCCTGCCATTTTTTAACCAGACTTGTGGCCCTATCTACCTGACCTGAATTTACTCCTCCCTGTTTCTACTATTTTCAACCATCACCTTTCCATCCCTTCTCCCTGAGAGTCCTCACCATTTTTCTGTTCACCTAATTTTTGCCTCCCGATTAGGTAGGTTTCCAGCCTTTTCTTGTCCCTCTTTCTTTTGCTTTCAATACTCCTATTTTGCCCTTAAGGTTTTCTTCACATTTTTTTCTTAGCCCTAGGTTCTTTTCTTTTCTCTTCCTTCCCTTCTTCTTTTTCTTTTCAGGCATACAACCTTCCTATCCCCTCCCTTTTTCTTTCACCTGCCCAGCCTCTCTTCTTTCTTCTGATTTCTTTCCTCCTACCTTACTTCTCCTTCCCCTTTTCGCTCCCCTCCCTCCTCCCTCTGCCCCTACCTGTATCACCCTACCTCTCTACAGTCCATTGCCTCCTCCTACCACTCCTTCCTCTCTGATTCCCACAATCCCTAGCTTTCCCCACCTATACTTCTGTATCCCTAGCCTCCCTCTTACCTTACCACACCCCTTCCCCCCTCATTGCCCTTTTCTACTTAACTAGCCTTCTAGATTACCACTGTCAACTTCCCTACTCTACCAATCAAACCTCCCTCCTTACATTCCCCTAACCCCTCCTCTACTCTCTTCATCCCTTATTCCCCAACCCTCAAATAGCCATCCATATACCTCTACCCACTTACCTTTCCCTCTTAACTTCACTTCACCTAGGCCTATCCTGCTCCTCACCTCAATTCTATCTTCATCCAACAATCCATCTATTCATTAATCAATAATAGAAACATCCTACAATCATACAGCACTGTCACTACTATTATTTTTCACTTCTCTACTCCCCTTTCCTATCTCCCTCCACTCCTCATACCTACATCCCAAACTACCTATATATACTCTCATATCCAAAGATTCTCGTACTCCCATCATATCACCCTCTTTACACAAATCCAATTTAACCCCATCGCCAAAATTCATCTCGATATACATCCAAACCTATGGGCCCCTACCTACCTCTCTACCTAAACCTCTAAAATATGCACCCTTTACCGCACTCCTCCCCCTTAACCATCAATACCCCTTTATCCCCAGACTCACATCTCTTATGGGACACCCCGTGTTATTGACAATTCTCTCCTGACCCATTTAGCCCCTCTTCCTCCTCCCATCCCTCTTTCTCTAATCTTCTGAAAACCCAGTTCACACCTGCAGATAATTAATTGTTCACTCAAAAGTCACACCATTCTAATTCTAGATGTGATCTTCATATTCTTTGTCTCCTGTAGCCCTGAATCAAAAAATACCCTAGACATAACTTAATTCTTATAGCAGGTTATAAACTTTCACAGAAGATCGATCTTGATACTCAGTGGGGCTGTAGCCCAAATGCTATTACTCTTAAAAACTGCACAACCTTGGTAAATCAAACTCCAATACTAACATCAGGACCAAACATCTTTAAACTACTAAATCTTTATAAATCAAAAAATCACCTCTATCATAATTATAATGAAAACTTCAATATTATTGGTCTTCAATAATAAACTCAATAAACTCCGATACCATATTAATCCCCATGGCTATTCTCAATATTAGGAACACATTCACCACCTAATAAACCAACAATACTAGCCAAACCTACTAACCCATATTAATCTACATGGCTACATTAACATACCAACAACACCAATACCTTACCTGACAACACCTATAATGACCACTAAAATTTAAGTGACCACTAACAAACCAATATAACATTACTCCTTACCTCGCCCTACCAACCTCTACATATTAGTGACTACTACCCTCTATATCTCACTACTTGAAACCTCAACTAATAACTGGAACTCTAAACCTCGCCACTTACGGTCACTCTCACATGCAGTAGATTCTTACCATCTTATATCAATCTTATATTCTGCCCAATCATGAAAAACACTCACCATTAAAAAGAAGCGAACTAAAGAAACCAGAAAAATATCACAAAGTTGAAAAAAAAAAATCAGCTGAAATCTAAATGAAAATCAAATAAGCCCTGGCTTGATCTTTAGGCAAAAAGGCATTCTTAGAAAACACCAAACAAAGGTGACCAAAAGAATCAACCTCAAACAAGGCAAATCAACATATCTTAACTAAAGCAATAACAACAATGAAAAACTATTATAAAAAATGGTAAGAAAAAGATAACTATTATCTGAATCAGAATTCAATTATCCAAAACATCTAGCCTAGCTCTGACCTTTAATACAAACTCCTCTCTTACTGGAAATTTACTGAAACTAACTCTCTACCCCAGAAAAAACACAACACCTTTGAGCCTCAACTTGAATTCTACCAATCCCCCTATAAACTACAACTCCTCTCCCCTCTCATCTAAAAAAACTCCTCCCTCCAAACTTCTCTCAAAAACTCAAACCCTCCAAATCCTTTCAAACAATCCTCTCCTTTATCCAATTCAAATCCATGTCTCTACCCTCTGTAGTATCCTTCCACAAACTATACCCGACAACCCCCTCATGATCCTCCATAAATCCCATACTCATACACCATCTCACCGAACAGCCCTATGAGTACTCTTACTCAAACCAACCTTATCATCCATCTTAATAAAGCATCCCTACAACCAATGTATACTATAACATAATTCAAATCAAAAAATCAAACAAATAAAAAATAATTTATCAGATAATAAAAACATAATTTATCAACCAATGAATCACCAATCTTTTACCCTCACTGATCTTATCTTTAAAATCTTTGCCTTTTAACAAGCCTATTTTCCTCTTATCTTTCCCCTTCAAATCTCTTATCTTCAAATTCCCATCTATAACCTCTTGGAATCTGTCTCTCTTTACCTACCTTTCCAACTTGAATCCCTACTTCCACCCTCAACCCTCCTACCTCAACTCTATCAAGTCTCTACTCCCTCTGCTACCACTGGTCCTCCTCTCCTGCTCACAATAGAAAGCAGGTGCTCCCTCTCTCCTTCTATTCTCCTCCTCTCTCTTTGAGTTTCCTCTAGCCTTACAACAAGGCCTTGCACTCCAATGACCTTTCACTCAATTCATTCAATTAATCCTAATTCAAGCAACTTGCAGATGACTTGCTTTCACTCCGTCTTACAAAAAACTCCAACAACTTTCTCAAAACTTCTGAATTGGAGTTCTGAAAACTAAACCACTTAAGTCCTCAACAAACTCTGTCCGCTTGTTTTCTGCAAATTCTTCTAACAAACCACTAATATTTACTTTCTCTCCCTACTTCTGGGCTTCTAGGATTCCTGACTATAGACAACTGCCTCTTCTATATCACTCATATTAACAATACCATTATAATAGTCAACTAAAGACTAAACTATCTTTAGAATAAACTATTTCCTCTACAGAAAAAAAACAGTCTTAACTCCCAATGCCATTCATCTTGTACTCCACTCTCTCCTTCTGCTTCTTCTCTCACTCTCACTCTCTTCTACTTCCTGCTTCATCCTAAATCTGCTCTCTAAACCTTAAACTGAATAACTTACAAAGACTAAAAGGAACCCAAATCCAAATAATTATCTAACTTGAACAACTGTAGAACCTAACAACTTCACTGACCACTCTCAAACATTACCCTTGTCTAGAGAAATTGCATGCTATTACTCTCTCAACTTACCCCTCTCTATACTCTTTCCCTCTCACAAACCTTTCTTCCTACCTCTCTAATCTCTTTCCCCTGGTCCTCTAACAAAATCTTAATACTATACTGGCCTCTAAATACTCAGCTGGTGACTCCTTGACTCAGCCATGCACTCCCTTTCTCTTGGAACTTCCACTGACTCTATTCTCACCAAACCCACTTAAAAACACACTTAACAAAAAAACACTCTTAAACAAACACAAAACACACCTAACACTGGCACTGGCTGTGACTACTCTCACTAGTCCACTCTCTAATCTCAGTCTCACCTTTCTTTCTCCCTACCTCTTTCTTCCTTCCTATACACTTTCCTCTCTCTCTCTTTTTCTATCATCTTCTCTTTTTTGTTCTTTTTTTTCTCCCATTTCTACCATATTTTAGTCCATTTTTGAAAATTTTATAATTTTTTTAATTATTTTTAATTTTTTATACTTACTTTACTTATCCTTATCCCATCAAACTATGTTTTTGTTTTTTATTTTGTGTCTGTACAATTTTGTGGAGCTTTTCTTTTCTCCCTGGCTGAAAAAAAAAAAGGAGTTGTCTCCAGTTAGACTAGCCCGGTTAACAAATGTTAAATAAATAAAATAAAATAAAATAAATATATCTGACTAGATTGAAGCACCAGCTGTCTGCACAGAATCAACAATTATGCAGGACAGAGCCCAAAAATGGTACATAGTAATTTAGGCATGGTAACGGTATTGTTTATTGCTATGCTTGCCTGCAACATAGACCTGCAGATCTAGAGTGTGTAGGTTATGCACCTGTATACCTACAGCTGTGTCAGAATGATGACAGCTCACTGCAACAGTACTGCCACCCCTCCCTCTCCATTCTGTTCTAGGCTGTATTACACTGCTGCCATTTATCTGTGTACCTGTGCATGGGTCTAGGCAATGGTAATACCACTGGATATGCAATAACGTTATTGGTCTGCATTGACATGGCCTGCAACAGACAGCTGCAGACACCCAAAGGACTGCACCCCCAGCCTGCCCTTCACATAGTATAATAAGCTGCCATGGGTACACTTGCAGGGGACAATTATATGCAGTACCCTGCCATTATATCCACTACCACTTTGACGTCCATGTACCTTTGTGAGCCCTTATGCATGCTGGCAGGGAAACCTCATTGTCTACAGCTTCCAGAGAACCCCTATACATTTAATACTCCAGCTATATGCTTGCACAGGTGTGCCCGGCCACATATTGCTAACCACTGGGATACTACAGATTCTAGCATATATGGCACCCACTATCTACCTATCCCTGTCCGGTTCTGTCATGTGCAGAATAACCAGGCCAACATATGTGTGTCAGTGCTACCACACTGTACTCACATGTCACATCACCTGTCTATTAATATGGTTTACTTTCTCCCATATTGTAACCATGCCTTCAAAAGGTGGGAAATGTCAGAGGTTAGAAAAATTCAGTCCTTCCAGCAAAGGAACTCTACTACATGCACACATAATTCATGAACAATGCCAGCTTGATAGAAAGGGTGCCCGCCAGACTCTACTGTACCATATGTGGGACAGAGTCATCCATTAAGTCAACAACATGGGTAAGAGGAACTGCCAAACACAGCAATGGATAAAGCATGTCAACAACATGATAAGATGAGCCTCACAGAAGAAACACAACATAGTGACAGAAATGACTGCAACTGTAAGGGGAGTCATTCACCACTGCTAACTTCACAAATGAGGAGTCATTATTACAAAATGTAAAGAAACAGTAATGGGCTCCAAAAAATCATATACTATGCCAGAGGATTTGGACACAAATTCTATGAGTGGCCAGATGTTGCATATGTCACTCTGAGACCAGGCAGGTTAGCATTCATGCTACATATGCTATACAGTGACTCTGCCCAGGCTGAATCAGGGAATATACAGTGACAACTGCCTATGTAGGAACACTGGGCGTTTAGACTCATAGGAACACCAGTACAAGTAAGTGTCTGATAAATACCAGCATGTGTTGGCAGACCAGAGCACTGCATCTGACATGCTAAGACCCACAGAATGCTAGAATTCAAGTGTTTTGAGATGCCAGCTGCTGTCACAGCAAGCTCCAGACATGAGTGGCAGTAAGCTTTGGTCATTAGATGTGCAGGGCTATATTCTGGGCACAGCTGATAACTACTAATACCAACCTGGAGATTATTGGTATGGTGAATGTCCTCCAGGAAGATGTTGCTCAGTACTGCCAGGCCATGGGAGGCAATGCAGTCCAGGGACTATGCCATGGTTGGACTCCTGTGGTCAAAGGTGGCATATGTTGCATCCAGGGCCACTTCCAAACAGATGTTGGGCAGTGCCACCACAGGCAAACTATAGCTCAGTGCTGCTCATGGCCATTGATGTGTGCTCACCTATGGTGACTGCATAGGACGACCATTATAGGGAACACAAATTGCACCTGCTGCAGTCAGGGTATCACCATACTCCACTCCATGCTGGTTGCATCTACTTCATAGAGCCACTCAGGTTGTGGTACCTTGTGTGAGTACCTCTTCAGGTCCTATTGCACCAGTGTCACCACATATATATGTCTTGGGGGCCCCTCTAGATCAACTATTTCCATGCACCCAAGAGTCTCATTGTACAGGTCCATTGTGGCTCCCCTATCCAGTGTATACAGCCATTTTGTGGCTCCCCTACCCAGTGTAGACAACCATGTGGCCATGTGTTTCTTGGAACCAGGACAGATAATGATGGCTATTATATGAACCACCCAGTACCCTGTAAGTAGAGATGTCTACTGCATAGTGTGACTCAACCATGCGGTGCCCAACATAGCTTATACAGAACACTATATGTGTCATATTTACTTATATTTTGCTGACCAGGATGGAGCACTGATTCCCAAGGGACCCATTTCAGGCTCCTCTCAGGAACAATATATCATGTGACATAAGCTGCGTTGCTTGCAATGCACAAAGAAATTCACAAATGAAAGCAATGAATACAAAGTGGTATTTGATGTATGCAATCAGAGATACAGTCATTAGATGCAAGACATGATACGATGAATAGGTAGTTAACATTTAACAGTGAAAATCTTGAATGTCAGGTGTTGTAGAGGAAGGATAATGTATAGGGGCACAGATTTACTGTTCTCAAAAAAAAAATGAAATTATGTTTTAATGAGATGAAATTTGAGAATTACAGACTTGATTTTTAGATGTAATTTCTGTTAATTACTGTGATTTCATTATAATTTGTAGTGCATTTATATAGGTGCAAAACTGGGACTGATTCTAGGTATAAAATAGACAATAAAGTAAGTTTTCATTACCAAATATGAGAAAAAATAGAGATTGCGGTGAAAGAATGCTATTGCCTAGGATGCCAAATTCCATGGAAGTTCCATATCTATCCAATATGCACACAACCCAGATTTGGGATTTAATATTTTCCTCATCCATCCATCCTCAACAACTTCTTCCCATTTTGTGCATGAGGTTGGGGTGCCAACTCAACAGTAACAATCATCAATTGCCAAGGTTTACACTGGTGAGTGACTATCCCTACCGTGGTTGTTCTTCCACACCACACACTCACGCACTCACACCTATGGCCAAATTAGAGTGTCCATGCTGGTGTGAATGACCTGAGATGTACCTCCCTGGACTACATGAAAAGAGACATAAAGGAGCTCTCTGAGCATGTAGCCCAGGCCGGTATGACCCTAACCTTGAGTAGCATCTTACCCTCACCAAGAATGATGCCACAATATGAAGACAAGATGATCAATTTCAACAATTGGCTTAAGTACTGGTGTCATTCAAAGGGGATCCAATGCCTGTCAGCTTGGGATGATATGCTCAACAAGCCACGATGCTTCGCTAGGGATGGCTTGCACCTGCCACCCCTGGGCTTTTGGATATTGGCAAAGGCTCTTGCTACCACCATAGTGCCTTTTTAGGCAAGGCTCAAAAGACAAACCCACCTCCATAGGTATCACAAGGGATAAGAAACTAAGAGTAATGCTACTCAACGCCAGAAGTCTAAACCTCAAGATGCACGAAACTCTCCTTAGCATGGAGAACATCGATATCTGTGCAGTAACAGAAACCTGGTTCAGGGCTCGAGAGCACCCCAGCACTACCAGGTTATACCTCATACCATGCTTTTCGCCCCAAAACTTAGACCGAACCACAAAAGGAGGGAGTATCGATATTCATCAAAGATACCCACACCTCCAGGTTGGTGGCAAAGCATGAAGCATCAGAGAATATCCATGTGCAACTAACAGTGGGTAAAACTGCCTTCCATTTTATAGCCTGCTACAGACCACCCTCCCAAACCCAGGAACCCCACTCGGCCTTCCTGAGAACACTGGAAAATATGAAGGTCTCTCCAAACACCATTATATTGGGCGACTTCAACTACCCAAACATAGACTGGGAGCATTACTCTAGCTCCAACACCCTAGCCCAAAGGTTCCTAGAATTTATAAATTCAAATGCTATGGAACAACTTGTTACCACTCCCACAAGAGGGGAAAACATACTGGACCTGATCATCACCAACATGGGGACTCTATGCTCCAGACCAGAAGTGTATCCCTCACTGGTAAGATCAGACCATAAACTAATCTCACTGGATATTCACATCCTGACCCCACCTCCTGCCCAGAAAACCACAGTGAAAAACTTCTCTAAAGCAAATTTCACACTCCTCAAAACTGAGGTGGAATCCTTCAAAGCGCCCGGCCTGTGGAAAATACGGCCCAGACCGCAGAATCCTTTATAAACGCATTCTATGAACACCTTCAGGAATGCATGGATCATGCGATCCCAAATAAAACCAAGACCCAATCCTCCAAAGGCAGACGTCCTGTCTGGTGGACCCCAGCCATAAACAAACTATACAATAGAAGGAGGAAGCTACTAAATGATGGAGCAAAATCCCAAAAAGGGAAGGCATCACTGATCAGTATTAGCAAAAAACTACGGGCACACTTAAAATTGTCTAAGGCTAGCTTCGAGAGAAAAATTGCACAGGACACTAAGGATAATCACAAGGCTTTCTTTAGTTATGTTAGGAACCTGGGTGGTAATTCCCAGATATGCTCAGAATTAGTCCAAAATGACAGAAAATAGACCGAACCCACAGACATTGCCAACATCCTAGCTGACAGGTTCAGCGCAAACTTCTCCCCGCGCACCAAAAGGGCAAATATCTATCCCAGCAGAGTGCTGTCCCCCTGACATCTCAGATGCTCAGGTAAGAGCCGCCATCTCCAAAGCAAAAACACAGCATCAATGGGACCAGATGGTGTCCCGGGCCCTACATGAACTCCAAGAAGAGCTAAACCCAAACATAAAACTACTGTTCAATCTCAGCCTTACTACAGGATATGTGCCCAAAGAGTGGCGACAGCAACAGTGGTCCCTCTCCACAAAAGTGGTGCCTCAACGGATCCTGGAAACTATCGCCCATAAGCCTCACTAGCTTGGTCTGCAAAGCTATGGAAAGGATCATCATGGACCTCATAAATAAAGATATTGGGGACCTACAAACACTGGATCCTACCCAGTTCGGCTTTGTTAAGGGCAGATCCTGCCTCTTAAACCTGGTTTATTTCTTTGAAACAGTCACCAAGGCCATTGACGAGGGGAAGGTGGTCCACACAGCCTACCTGGACCTCAAAAGCCTTCGATACAATACCCCACTCGGGCATTATAGATAAGCTCACCAGCTTAAATATAAACCCCTATGTCACTAGATGGATTGCAAACTGGCTCAAGGACAGAACCCACATGGTTAGAATTGCTGGAGCCATGTCAGACTCCAAACCAGTTACAAGTGGTGTCCCACAAGGCTCAGTCCTGGGACCTCTCTTGTTCGGTATATATTTCTCGGAGGTACAGGCCAACACGGAAGGACTGTGGCTGACCAAGTTCGCAGATGACTGCAAGCCATAATCGACTCTTCAGTCGACACAAGCATCCTCCAAAAGGGCCTCATAGAAACAGACAACTGGTGCCAGAGCCATGGCCTCAAGCTAAATGCCAAAAAGTGTATAGTCATCCCCTTTGGCAAAAAATTACCACATAGGTGGTAATCCATTAAGTACGGAAGAAGTAATTAGGGACCTGGGGACCCAAGTTGATAGCAATCTCTCATTTGACAACCATGTGGCCAAAGTGGTTAGAAAACATTTTATATAGCCCACCTAATCATGAAGGGATTCACATCTAGATCAGGGACGCCATCGTGCCACTTTACTCATCCCTCATCAGGCCCATAATTGAGTACAATGCCCCTTTTGGGATGTACCTTACCAGACACCTGCAGCAACTGGAAAGACCCCAAAAGTACCTCACCAAGAGGATCAAAGGGCTCAAACAGATGCCATATGCTGCCGGTTAAAGAAACTCCAGCTCTACTCAGTGGCATACTGACTGTTCAGAGGCGATCTGTGCCTGACGTATAAATCCATGTCCAACCCGGAATTAATGGACATGCTGCACCTCAGAAAATCCAAATCCCATCAGAGACTTGAACCTCAGCACTGAAATAAATAGGACATGCTGGAGGGACAGATTCATAACCCAGAGGCTCCCTTCACTCTGGAATAAAATCCCAGTCCAGGTTAGGCAGAGTCCCTCATTGACTCTCTTCAAGAGGAATCTTGATGAGTGGATGGGAGATCGTAGGTTTACCCCGGGTATCACTTCTGTGTCACTGTTAGACAGAGGCACAGTATACTAACCTCGAAAAAGGGCATAGCAAAATAAATTTAAAATGGGTGGCGAAAGCCAAACACATTCAGGCTAGGCTTATAAATGCCCTAGGGCAGATAGCCTAGTATGAACCTATGAACCTATGAACCCATCTACTGCATGTCTCTGGAATGAGGGAGATAACTGGAGCAGCAAGAGGAAGCCCACATGAACACAGAGTATGTACAGACTCTGCACAGATGGCACCTCAGCCGAGAACTGAACCAGCGAATCTCTTACTGTGAGGTGACAATGCTCTCCAGTGCTGGAAAATCAGTATTCCTGTTTAATGTGGCATAACATATAAAGCAATGAGCTTTGAATAACTGAGTTAAATTTACATCAGGTGTTTCTCAGTAGAAGTCTGCTGAACTTGGAAAGCTGGTGTATTGTGAGCAGATGTTATAGAGGAAGGTTATACGGAGGGGGTAGGAGAAGTCAGTGGATGGACAAGTGGAATGAAAGATGAGGTCTGAAATAGTTACTCATTTGGAGATTCAATGGATGGAAGAGTGGCATTATGAGCTGGGGGAGAAGCTTATTGGAGAATTTAGGTTTTTCTTATGTGGGACTAAAACAATGACATTGGGAGGATTTTAGATGGAATTGTTCAAGCTTTTTCCTAATTCTGAAGTCAAGGGTAATGGACTCCAATAGTCTGGGATCTAGGATAAACAGGCTTTGGATACTGAATTTTTTTTTTTTTGTAAAGGGGGTGTGTTGGCAGGATGTGAGCTGAGGTTGAAAGATGAGGTTATTATGAATTTGTTAATGAATGTAGATGAGTTTTGATTTAGTACTTTAAAGAGGAAGGATCCCAAAGAAATTAACTCTTTGCTGTATTAGTAGCCAGTTTCCTTTAATGATCATTGCACAATGGTATTCATTTCTTGGAAACAGCTAGATAAAGCAGCCAGTCTTGCTTGTACTTGCTTAAAGTACAGAAATTGTTTATTTGGCCTCAGCAGCAAGTATTGAGAGGCTATATTCTTGCTGGGGTTCAATGATACATTTCCCAATGGCTTCTTTACCTGATGATGGCAGAAAGTAGGAGATTTTCCATGTCCCAAAGAGAAATTTGTGGGATTTTTGTTTTTCTTTTCTAGATGAGGAGTTGAAGGATTATGATTAGGTCTAACCAAAAGGTAAGGTGTTTAAAGGATGAAGCAAGTTCTTCAGAGTGGACATGGATGAAGCAGTTTGCTGTTACAGGACATAGTTTTTGATGGGCTACAAAAAATCATGACTTAAGGTTTTGCTGACATATCAATCTGTGTCACAGTGCCCTGTCACTGTGTTTGTGTCAGCACCTAAAGACATGGACCTTACTACATCACCTGCACTGCCACATACTGTATGTAATACTATCATAGGATGTGTGGTGTGGCTGCTGGTTACTCTCTGTCATAGTCAGTGTTGCCACTGGAAGAAGTTGTGCTGGGGATTGTGACAGGTCCTACGTTTGTGGGTGTGGAGGGTCGTGCAAGTGATGGTTGGACTGCTGTCTTCCTCAGAATGATATTATGTATCATGCTACAAACATCTGATAGGCTGTGGTAAGGGTATACCTTAATTCTCCCCTGCCCCTAGCAGACGTGTCTAGGCAGAGGAAATGAGATGTCAGCAGTCCAAGCAGATGCTCTACTATATTCCTGGTTTGGAAATGGACAAAGTAATATTGATACTTGTCTATGATCAGTGGGTTCTGTATGGCTGACATCAACCAGTGCTCTAGGAGGGTATATCTTGTATCATCTGTACACTAGAAACATACAGCAGAGTAGAGATGGGGTGAGAAATGTATATAGTGCTTGGTTCTTTAGACTTGTTGTTGTACCAGTGTGACTGTGTTTACCTACTAGATGGCCTTGTGGGATGTCACCATGCAGAAAGTTGTGATACATCTGAATTTTATGGCATATATGGGGGAGCACTGGCATGGCCAAGTTGCTGTGCAGACACATACATTATGAGTCCCTTTGCATTGCAAACTACCTGGTAGTTAATGGAATGTCAGTCCCACCTGTTGATGTAATGCTGTCTATGGATATCAGGTAGGGCATTCATTGCCACATGGGTGCAATCTATAGCTCCCAGCACTTCAGGAAAAATCCCAGCATGCAGAAATGTGAAACAAATGTGCTCATCCATGGGGACAATTTCTTGAGGACTGTCTTGAGTGCTCTATAGGCCAATACCTGAGATATACTCATTGTGTCTGCTCTGGAAGGACTGGAAGGACCCATTAGCTAGAATGGCAATACCTATACATTGACCTTGACCAGTATGTGGGATGAATGCATTCATTGAACAAGCATCATTTGTAGCCATCACAGAACACACACCATATAATAGATTAAATTGACCCCTATATATATAAAACTGCATAAGAAAAACTATATATAATATAGATACTTTACAGAAGCAAAAAAACATTACAGAGATGCTACTACTACACTTTCCACTACTTATCTCCCTGCACTTCTTTTTGAGGAGCTTCCTACTTACTCTATTTTTTAGGCATCAGAAATTTCCAATGCTACAAACCTGCTAAATCTAAAAAAAGGCAAAGCAAGAACTTTTTAGAAACCCACCACTACTGCATATAAAACTAAACTAAATTGGAAACACTCCCCACCACTAAACGCTACTAAAACAAAACTATACCTCCTATAAATCTACGTAAAATCACTCTCCTGTCTTAAAATAACTATATAACTCTCATGAACTGTGTTCCTAGTCAGTCATTATGATCCATTGATCAAAAACAGTCTGTCCACAAACCTATAAAATTGTGGGGCATAATTCTGCACTCTATATCAATGTTGTTAATCTGGCACTTTCCTTATCTCTATCCATCACATATTATCAAATCCATCTCTCAGTATTCACAACTTGAAAGGCTTCCTAGCCAAATGTGCTGCTGCTCACACCAAGAATCTCTATATCCTGACTTGTGGAACCTCAAACATACTTACTCTCATCTGACTTCTCTCTGCTCTTCACTTCTCTTAACTTCTGTCCCCTGGCTGCCTTCTATACCCTACTTGCTATCTTTCTTCTCCCTATATTTCTTCCTTCATATTCATAATCCTGCTGACTTACTTTGTATTATTTTTTGATTTCTGTATAAACTGGCTAAACTTTCTAACTTTTATCTATTCTATAATTTCTCTTTTCAGTGTTTTCATATAAAAATTTTTCTAATTTATTTAAATTTTTTATGTATGTATTTTTTTTGTTTTTTTGTAATATTTTATTATTTTAATATTTATTATTTATAATTATAATATTTTAATATTATTATTTGAAATTCATAAAAATATTTGTAAATTTTTCTCTTTGGCACTTCTTTGAAAATAGGTCCCTACCCTCCCTACTTCCTCCCCCAATCAAAATCAGCAAAAAAAAAATCAATTTGCTTTAATTTGGGAAGCAGTCTTGGAGCTGCTGGTCTGTCAGCTTGTGCGATCTTATTTTTTCTATTTTTTACTTCTTTTATTTTTCAGCAACTAATTGCCATGAGACAGACATCCCCAACCACTCATGGTGGCAATAAAATGCTGGTTATATGAATGCTGTTGCCCAGCATAGCATATTCACTCAACATGCACACTGCCTACCTGTGATTTTTTGCTTTTATACTTATACACAACCTTGTCACCTCACAGTAAGATGTTCCCCGTTCGATTCTTCAGCTTCTCGCATTCTTCTGTGTGAGATCAATGATCGGTGTCATTGCTTCATGTAGGGTTGGTCAGCAACCGGCAACATAAGCACATAAAATCTTCTGCCAATCATTCAATCATTAGCTGTTCTGAGTTCCCTGTGTGAAAGCTAAAAAAAAACAACAACAACAACAACAACAACACACACACAGCATTTGTGCAACTTTGTACATGATAGCTGTGAGTCATAACCTGCTTTCCCTGAACCTCATTTGAATGTTGTTATACACTCATTAGACTGTGTTTTTTAATTTGCATAACCTTTTTCCACATCTTCTATCTCATTGCCCTGTAGTTCTATATCATCTGTATGGTTCTGTGAATCACCACTTATCTTCACATTCTCAGTTTTAGTACTAGAGAGGAATGTGTACTTTGCTACCTGACTATAAATAAAATACCTAGTTTTTCTACCAGACACTATTTAGAAAGATACATTGAATATAAAAATGCTGGGAATGGTGTTAGACTGACAGTTGCATAAGTTACATAATTAGTAATAATGCATAAAATGTATTATTTGATTTTCAATGTGAAGAAATAGTGCCATTCTAGACAGAAATAAAAAAGTATAAGAAAATCAACAGAGTCTGACATTATAGAAGGGAAATATTTTTAAAGAGAATGCCTTATGTCATTTCAAGAAACCATGTGGAAATTTCTATAATTACTCACCCTCATTAGGGCAGTCATTGAATATAATGCCTTCATTGGCATGTATCTGTCCAGACACAAGCAAAAAATGGAATGCCCACAGAGATGTTGTTGTTTGCCTTTTCGTCTTTTCCTGGTTAGGGGTCGCCACACCGGAACTCCGGTCCGCTAATGATTGGCAGTAGATTTTCATGGTGCCGAGTTGCCAGCCCGATGCCCAACCTTCAGCAAAGGCATGCCCATTCATGCATGTCTTTTGAATGCCACTCGACCGCGGGGAGGACATGCAGACTCCACACTGAAGGCACTCCAGCCGAGAATCAAACAGGAGAACCTCTTGCTGTGAGGTAACAATGCTACCGCTGCACCACCTTACTAAAAAGATACAAGACCTAAAGAATATGTCCTACATGGACTGACACAAAGCATACCTCTCAACCTGGAATCATCAAAAATCTGGACAAAGGCCCATGAAAAGTAGGTATAACTGGCCAAAAATTGGTATGCTAATTAACATAAAATTTGCATAATTGGTCATGTAACCCCACCCATGCCAATGGACTTGTGGGATATCAACATAAAAATTGAATGGTAGGCATTTGAATTTCAGACTTCATATCCCTCAGTAAATACAAAATTATGCAAAACCTGTTATTCTAGCAACTATCTGAGTTTACAAGAGCAATATTTAAAATCTATCCCTATTTTTAGGCTTTTGTCCCACCATTACTTTTGGCTTTGTCCAGATTTCTTGCTCTGAGAGATTGAGATGTATGTATATGGGTAGTACACTGGTTGCCAGGAGTGGAATTTAAAACCCCTCCAGTGCCATCCTGGTCGATTACATATCATTTTTATTTATTTTATTTTATTTTACATTTGTTGACCGGGATTGTCCGACTGGATGCATGTCCATTTTCAGCGGAGGCCTGGGGAGAAAAGCTCCAAGCGTAAGCAGATACAGCATTACATAATACCAGCATTACATATTACAAACAGACTATTTACAGAGATTACATAAGTAAGCAAGTTAAACAAGTTCCACAGGTTACAGTTAATCCTGAGCACAAGTCAGGATTAAATTAAATTACACAGTAAACTGGTTAACAGATTTTTACACATTCTAGAGGGTTAGCCAGGCATGATACATTGACATAGTCAGTTAAGTGACAAATGTTGTTTGAGTCTAGTTTTAAATTGACCTAAGGTGGAAAGTAAGGTAATATCAGCTGGAAGAGAGTTCCAGGATCTACTTACAGAGTTTGCAAAGAGAGAATCACCGGCTGTGCTATTAATTTTGCTAGTCTGAATTAGTAGTTTGTTAGATGATTGAAGCGGTCTAGGATTGTTATAGGGGGTGATAATATTTTTAAGTGCAGGAGTATTGTCCAGATTATAGAGGATTTTATAGGCTATAATCAGTTGGTTATACTGGATTAGGCTGGGTAGTTCAAGCCACCCAAGCTGATTTAGATTGATGCAATGATGTGTACTAAAAGGCAGCCCAGTGGCAAACCTGGCAATGTGTTTGTAGCAAATTGAGAGTTTGTTAAGGACAGTCTTGTTTAAATTCGAGAGTAGAGGGGATGCATACAGAAGGGTTGAAAGAAGGTGAGAGCGAGCTATGGCAATTTTAGCTGGAGGGGTTAGGAAGGCTTTTATTCTGTAAAGTGACCCTAGTTTTTATTGATGGTTTTGATAGTTTGGTTAACGTGTAGGTCAAATTTTAGATTATTGTCTATGATGACACCTAATAGTTTTGTAAAAGGGTCAGGGGAGATTATTGTGCCATAGTTTGATTTTATGGTAAAGGTGAAAGCGGTAGACCTACGTGTTGGTGAAAATAACAGCATTTTAGTTTTTTTGGGATTTAGGATCAGACGATGTTCAGAAAGCCAGTTTTCTATTGTATTAAAGGTGATCTGGGTAGCTGACCATAACTCTGCTGGAGATGTGGCTGAGAAAATCAGAGTAGAGTCATCAGCATATTGGATACAGCTGACTTTTGGGATGACAGTATAAAGGTCGTTAATGAAGATGGGGAACAGCAAGGGCCCTAGTATAGAGCCTTGTGGTACTCCAAGGGTGTTAGGTAGAAGGTTAGAGAGTTTGTTCTGCCAGAGGACAGCCTGCTGTCGACAATTCAGGTAGGAATGAAACCATTGGATGGCTCCAGTATCTAGACAGAATGTTTGCAGGGTGTGGATTAAAAGTTGGTGATCAACCATATCGAATGCCTTGGAAAGATCCAAGAACAGGGCTGAGGATATATAATTAGCAAGGAATATCATCCATTATAATGTACACCCAGGGTAGAACAGAAATGCTACACTGGAATGTGTGGATTAAAGACAGCTAGTTGGCTGGAAAGCCATACATCTTCACTAAATAATCAGTTAAATACACATTTGTGCTGTTATTTTTTGTATTACTGTATTGCCTTTCTATATTTTGAATACTGTAGTTTGTTTACTTTACCTTGTGTTTTGCTTGCATTCTGTTTTAACAGCATATTAAAACTTCAAAAGAGACCACAGCTCTCTCTGTTCTGAGTCAGGCAGAATTTTTTCCCATCCTCCCACCCATTTAAGTTGTCTTGTTAAATACCACTGTCTTTCTAGTTGCCCGCCTCTTATGTTAATCTGACCATATATCTCATTTCTCTCTACTTTCACTGGCTTATGTGAGTAATCACAAAATCATCATTTTTGAAATCCCACCCCTTCAATTATTTAAATTTATTGGCCATCCTACAGTATTTCATAGTACCAAAATGCAAAAGTGACCAACCCTTTCAATCCATCTTGCTGTTTTAAAAATAGTAACTCTCCACTAAACCTTAACTTTTTAAACAGGTAAAACTCAAGTTACCTACTTTCACATCTAACTTCTCTAGTGCACACTGCAGAGTGCATTCTTTTCAATCTTACCTTTAAGCATCCCTGTGACTAGCACTTTCTCTAATACCTGCTGGAAAGCACTAGGAAGCCTTAAACTCATACAAACACTGAACTCTCCTTGTTAACAAGGAGAAATTAATAGTAGGCACTAAACAGCCTATAATTGCAAAGTACCTTGCTAAGGAAACAGCTCCTATACTTTACAAAGAAAAAAAAAAGCCCCAAACCAGGCATGTCCAAGGGTCAGCTTCCAGTGATTTCTCCTGTCCACCTGGTGAATCTGGGCATACTGGGGCAATGCAGCAATTGCCTCATGTACACAGACAACCCTCTCCTCCTACCACCCAACACTACAACCTGTGAGAGATGCACTTACATAGCCAAAATGGAAGCAAAGCTCTCTCCACCCAAGATTGTGCTAAACAGTCAAGAGGAGAAGGTTAACACCCACATTACACCTCAAGCAACACATAGCCCTTCTAAACCCGCACCACCAACACCCACATATAGCAACACTAAATCCACATATGCAGAGGCCCTTAACTGTAACCTGCCCAAGCAACAAAGACCTCTGAAGCTGAAACGCAAACAAACACCAATCACAACCAATGTGTCACATAGTTCACAACACCAGTGTGCCAACCAGCAACACCCCTAAGGCAAGACAATGTACCTAACACTTTAGTCATAGGTGACTCTATAGTCCGGCACACTGATGTCCCTCTCACCAGGTTGAATAAGGAGAAAATTACAGTCAGCTGCCTGTCGGGTGCCAGGATCCGCCACATAACACATGCACTCAAGTCACTCCACAACAAGTACAAATATGACTCTGTCATTGTCCATGTTGGAGTGAATGACTTGAGACGTACCACCCTGGACTACATGAAAAGAGACATGGAAGAACTCTCGGATCATGTGGCCCAGGCAGGTATGACCCTAGCCCTGAGTAGCATCCTGCCTTCGCCCAGAATGATACCACAATATAAGGATAAAATGATTGACTTCAACAATTGGCTAAGCTTATGGTGTCATTCAAAGGGGATCCAGTATCTGTCTGCCTGGGATGACATGATTGACAGACCACGATGCTTTGCCAGAGATGGTCTGCACCTGTCGCCCCTGGGATTCAGATTACTGGCTAAGGCTCTTGCCACCCCTATAGTGCCTTTTTTAGGCAAACTTCAAAGGACAAAACCACCACCGTAACAGGTACAAGCATGCAAAATCTGAAGGTAATGCTACTCAATGCTAGAAGTCTAAACCTCAAAATGCACACTCTTGAGGCACTCAAAAAAATGGAGAACATCGATATCTGTACAGCAACTGAGACCTGGTTCAAGGCTCCAGAGAGCACCCCTGCAATACCAGGCTACAACTCTTACCACATTTTTCAGTCACCAAACCAGGATCGAAACACTAAAGGTGGAGGAGTGTCAATATTCACCAAGGATATTCACACCACCAGGCTAGTTGGCCAACACAATGTGTCTGAAATTCTCCAAGTGCAACTAACACTAGGTAAGACTGCAATCCAAATTGTAGCTTGCTACAGATCCCCACCATACCCCAAGATTCTCACTACACCTTTCTAAACATACTGGAAAATATTAAGATAGAACCAAACACCCTAATACTGGGTGATTTTAACTACCCTGCCATTAACTGGGAAAACTACTCATGTCCCAACACCTTTATGCAACGGTTCTTGGAATTCATAAATTCCAACGCCCTGGATCAACTAATCCATAGTCCCACCAGGGGCTCCAATATCCTAGACCTGGTCATTACCAACATGGGAAATCAATGCTCCATACCTATGGTCACCCCTCGTTAGTCAGGTCTGACCATAAGCTAATCACCCTTAACATCCACATCCCACCCCACCCCCAGTAAAGAAACCACCATAAAAACTTCTCCAAAGCCAACTTCATGCTACTCAAGTCAGAAGTGACAAACTTCATGACACCCATGCAGACGGAACTGAAAGTTCAACTGCTGAATCCTACACTAAGGCACTGTACGAGCACATCCACTCATGCATGAATCGTGCCATCCCAAATAGAACCAAAATGCTCTCATCCAAAAAAGGAAGCCAATCTGGTGGTCCCCTGCCATAAACAAACTTTACAACAAAAGGAAGAAACTTTTGCAGAAAAGAGGAAAATCCCAGGATGCAAAAACTCCCTTACTAGCCTCAGTAAGAAACTGAGATGCCTCATAAAATCCTCCAAAGCTAGTTATGAAAATAAAATTGCCAAAGATTCCAAAGACAACCACAAAGCATTCTATAACTATGTCAAGAATCTAAATGGCAATGCTCAGATCTGCTCTGAGCTAAAACAGAATGGCATTAAATATACTGATCTGAAGGATATTGCCAATATCCTGGCAGATTGATTCAGTGCCAACTTCACCCCTCTCACCCCCTAAATGGCCCATCTCAATACCGGAAGATTGCCAAATTCCAGTAATAACGGCCTCACAGGTACAAAACGCACTCTCTAAAGCCAAGAATACAGCATCCATGGGACCAGATGACATCCCGAGCTGTGTACTACATGAACTACAATATGAACTGGCACCTCACCTAAGTGTCATGTTTAATCATAGCCTCACCTCAGGTTTCGTGCCCATTGAGTGGCGCAGAGCTACAGTTATCCCAATCCACAAGGGGGGATCCACCTTGGATCCCAGAAACTACCGTCCCATCAGTCTGACAAGCCTTATCTGCAAGGCCATGGAGCGTATTATCATGGAACTTATAAACAAAGACATTGGCAACCTTCAAACACTGGACACCACCCAGTTTGGGTTTGTGAAGGGCCGATCTTGTCTCCTGAACTTGATTGACTTCTTTGAATCAGTCTCCAGAGCCATGGACAAGGGTAAGGTGGTCCACACAGCCTATCTAGACCTTGCCAAGGCCTTTGACACCATCCCCACTCTGGAATCATAGATAAACTTACTAAGTTGGGCATTAATCCCTATGTCACCCAATGGGTTGCTAAATGGCTTACTGATAGAACCCACACTGTAAAAGTAGCCGACTCCAAATCCAGCTCCAGACAAGTGACAAGTGGAGTACCTCAGGGTTCAGTCCTGGGGCCGCTCTTGTTTGGCATCTACTTCTCTGAAGTACAGGTCAACAGTAAGGGACTCTAGCTAACAAAGTTTGCAGATGACTGCAAACTGGGAGCCATTATTGAATCCCCAAATGATGTGGATACTCTACAAAAGGGCCTTACAGAAACAGATGCTTGGTGCCAGAGCCATGGGCTCAAGCTCAATGCCAAGAAATGTATTGTTATCCCTTTGGGAAAAACATGTATCCATGAATTACCATATAGGTGGCAGTACACTAAACACAGAAAGTGTGATAAGAGACTTAGGGATACAGGTGGACAGTGGTCTCACCTTCGATAACCACATCGCCACAACAGTCAGGAAATCCTTCTATGTGGCACACCTCATCACGAAGGGCTTTTCATCCAGAAAAAAGGAGGTCATTGTCCCACTGTACTCATCCCTCATTAGACCCATTATAGAATACAATGCCCCATTTGGTATGTACCTCTCAAGACATCTGCAACAACTGGAAAGGCCTCAGAAATACCTCACTAAAAGAATCACAGGCCTAAAGCAGATGCCCTACGCTGACCGCCTTAAAAACTCCAGCTATACTCTGTCGCATATCGTCTACTCAGAGGCGATCTCTGCTTAACATACAAGGCCATGTCAAACCCAGAGCTGTTGGACATGCTACAAAAATCCCAATCCCTCAGAGCTACACGCTCCAGGGATCTAAACCTTGTCATCACAATAAACAAAACATGCTGGAGGGATAGGTTCCTGACCCAGAGACTCCCCAGACTCTGGAATAGATTGCCCATACATGTCAAGCAGAGTGCCTCTTTGGACCTCTTCAAGAGGAACCTTGACGATTGGATGGGAGAAAGGAAATTCACCCCAGGGATCACGTCAGTCACCCTGCTAGACAGGGGTCCAGGAAAGTAAATAATGTGGGAAGAAATAGCCAGGGAATTGTTATGGCTAGGCTTGTATAGGCCCTAGGGCTGATAGCCTAGTACCAACCTATGAACCTATGAACCTATATGCTCCTCCTCCCTACTTTGTTAAATCTGCCACACAAGCATAATGGTAAAGTATTTTTACTGATCATACTTTGACTTAGGAGAAGAAACATACATGAATGAAGAGCTTCTGTTTTCAGTTTTTCACAAATACAATATAAGAATAAAAATATAGTCTGAATGTAGACTTGTTTCAGGGACCTTGAACTTTTCTGCAATACAGAGAAGAGCTTTTGCCCTTGTCCAGTTTTATGACTGTAACCAGAAAAACATATCCTGGATCTTTAAATAACAGCCTCAGCCTCATAACACAGATTCTCTGAAAGTCTGCCAGCTGTTATACCTTTCATTACTGAATACATTTATGTACAAAATAAATACTGAACTACACAACAAGTAAGTACAGGAACTATGAAGAACTCCATTTGCTACTTGCCCTTTTGACTGAGTGCCATTTCTTCATAATGGTGCTACTAACACCTTTAAGTCAATATTTTCAGTCCTGAAGGCAGTACAGTAATTCCATCATCCTCTTCCAGATTCTAATTAATTGGACTTTCCACACTTGTTTAGTGACTAAAACTCTAAATATCAACAAGGGCTGGAAAACATTGAGTAACGTGAAGTGATCATGCACATACTTGTTCCACTGTCCACATTTCAGCAAGCAAGGCACAGAAAATAGTCTCCCCTTCCCCATAAGTGCTAACACACCCTACACTTGTATTTATAAATAAACAAAGATTTGGAACAACCAGGAAGAGGAACATTATCACTGCTATACTTTTATTACTTCCCCTACATGTTCAAACACCACTTGTAAGTTAATAGATGACACTGACTTCCTTGTTGTTGTTGTCTTTCAGCTTTTCTCGGTTAGGGGTCGCCACAGCAGAACTCCGGTCTGCTAATGATTGGCAGTAGATTTTCATGAATGCCGAGGTGCCAGCTCGACATTCAACCAACGCATGCCCATTTACACGTCTTTCGAACACGCCCACCCAACCGCAGGGAGGACATGCAGACTCCACACAGAAGGCACTCCCCGCACTCCAGCCGAGAATCGAACGGGAGAACCTCTTGTTGTGAGGAAACAACACTACCATTGCACCACCGCGTGACTTCCTAACAAGCTAAAACAAAAGTTGGTTTCTAGTTCACAGGTTTATGATCCTCATCCAACCAAACAAAGGAGATGGCTAGTACATCTACAGCTTAGCTTCACACACAGATATTATTGTTCTATAAAATGCACACTGCTTCTGCTGCCATCTTGACCTGACCAGGAACACTTCTTATTGGCACACCACCTCCATCATTTCTGGCATAAAAAGCTACTGATCCAAAGCTCCAAGCATGTACCCACCAGGTCCAGCCAGCAGCTAAGAGTTTCAACTTTCAGGCCCAGTCTACCGGCGTTGTGGCCATAGTTTCTAGGGCCATGGTATGATCCTGTGCCAGGACTCACTAGTCCTTGAACCTTGCTGTTTCCCCTGCTGTTTGCTTGTCTGTAACATGTTTTTCAGTGTGGAATATTGGTAGATTTATGAGAAGGCTAATATGCAAACCAGATTTAATAAACTTGGGCACATGAGGGTTTTGTAATGTGCTCATTTGCTACAAGCTAAAACTCATTTTGGGATACCAGTGACTTGCTGTTCAAATTGAGTAATCTCTTTTATTTAAGCCATTCAGATAGATTTTCTAGGCATATAACATAAAAGGTTCATAGGTAGGTACTAGGCTATCAGCCCAAGGACCTAAGTAAGCCTAGCCAACAAGGTTCCCTGGCTTACGCCATCCAAGAAAGTTATTTTCCTGTGCCCCTGTCGAGCAGAGCCACATCAGTGATCCCCAGGGTGAATTTACTATTTCCCATCCACTTATCAAGATTTTTCTTGAAGAATGCTAATGAGGAACATTGCTTGACATAGATGGGCATCTTGTTCCAGAGTATGGGAAGTCTCTGGGACAGGAATCTATCGCTTCAGCATGACCTGTTTATTGTGGTGACAAGGTTTAGGTGCCTAGAGTGTGTAGCTCAGAGGGATTGGGATTTCTTTAGGTGTAGCATGTCCAACAGCTCTGGGTTTGACATAGCTTTATATGTTAGGCAGAGATCATCTCGGAGTAGGCGATATGCTATGGAGTAAAGCTGGAGTTTTTTGAGATGGTCAGTGTAGGGCATCTATTTGAGGCCAGTAATCCTCTTTGTGAGGTACTTCTGTGGCCTTTCCAGCTGCTGCACTCTATAATGGGTCTAATGAGTGTTGAGTAGAGGGGAACAATGACCTATTTTTTCCTAGATGAGAACCGTTTTGTGATGAGGTGTGCCATGTAGAAGTATTTCCTGACTACTGTGGCAATGTGATTATCAAAGGAGAGACTACTGTCCACCTGGGTCGCCAGGTCTCTTATCACACATTCGGCGTTAAGGAGACTGCTGCCTATGTGGTAGTTCATGGGTACAGAGTTTTTACCAAAGGGGATGACAATGCACTTTTTGGCACTGAGCTTGAGGCCATGGCTCTGACACCAGGCATCTGTCTCAGTGAGGCCCTTCTGCAGGATGTCCACATCATTTGGCGCCTCAACTATGGCTCCTAGTTTGTAGTCATCTATGAAATTCATTAGCCAAAGGCCTTCTGTGTTAGCCTGTACTTCAGAGAAGTAGATACCAAACAGGGGAGGTCCCAGGACTGACCCTGTGGTACTCCACTTGTCACTGGCTTGAAGTCAGATTTGGAGTCTGCAACTTTTACAGTGTGGGTTCTGTCAGTGAGCCAATTGGCAACCCATCTTGTGACGTAGGGATTTATACCTAGTTTAGTGAGTTTAGCTATAATTCCAGAATGGGGAATGGTGTCAAAAGCCTTGGTGAGGTCAAGATAGGCTGTATGAACCACCTTACCCTCGTCTACAGCTTTGGTGACTGCCTCAAAGAAGTCGATCAGGTTCAGGAGGCATGATCTGCCTTTCACAAACCCGAACTGGGTGGAGTCCAGAGCTTAGAAGTTAACAATGTCTTTGTTTATGAGTTCCATGATGATACATTCTATGGCCTTACAGACCAGGCTCATCAGTCTAATACGGTGATAGTTCACGGCATCAGTGGTGGCTCCCCGTTTTTGGAGTGGGATAACTGTTGCTGTGTGCCATTCAGTGGTCACAAAGCCTGATATGAGACTATGATTGAACATGGTGCTTAGGTGGGGAGCCAGTACGTTCTGAAGTTCGTGTAAAACGCAGTCTGGGATGCTGTGTTTTTAGCTTTAGAGAGTGCACCTTTTACCTGCACAGTTGTGATTACAGGGACTCTCCATTCTTCCTGTATAGATATGGGCCTTTTAGGGTGTCAGAGGGTGGTAAAGTTAGCACTGAAGCTATCTGCCAGGACATTGGCAATATCAGTTGGTTCTGTAATTTTCATGCCGTTGTGCTGTAACTCAGAGCAGATCTGGGTGTTGCCATTGAGATTCTTGACATAGCTATAGAATGCTTTGTGGTTGTCCCTAGAATCAGTAGCAATTTTTTTTCGTAGCTATCTTTGGAGGATCTTATAAGGGAACTCACCTTTTTACTGAGGCTGACCAGGGAACTCCTCCACTCATAGGATTTTACTCTCTTTTGCAATAGTTTGTTCCTTCTGTTGTAGAGTTTGTTTATGGCAGGGGACTACCAGATTGGCTTCCTTTTTTTAGAGGATAGCATCTTGGTTCTGTTTGGGATAGCACGATCCATGCACTCGTCTAAGTGCATATAGAGTGCATCTGTGTATGATTCAGCAGTCGTAACTGTATTGTCCATCTGCATGTGTGTCATGAAATTCACCACTTCTGTCTTAAGAAGCATGAAGTTGGCTTTGGAGAAATTTTTTACTGTGATTTCCTTAATGGGGGATGCCGGGATGTGGATATCTAGAGTGATTAGCTTATGGTCTGGTCTGAGAAATGAGGAGTTGACTTTAGGTGTGGAACACCGGTCACTCATGTTGGTAATGACTAGGTCTAGGATATTGTTGCCCCTGGTGGGGGTGTGGATAAGTTGATCCAGGGCATTGGAATTTATGAATTCCAGAAAGTGTTGAGCGAAGGAGTTGGTACATGAGTAGTTTTCCCAGTTAATGGTGGTGTAGTTGAAACTGCCCATTATTAGGATGTTAGGTTGAACCCTAATATTTTCCAGTATATCAGGAAAACAGGAGTGAGAATCCTGGGCCATGGTGGGGGATCTGTAGCAAGCTACAATTTAGAATGCAGTTTTGCCCAGAGTTAGTTGCACTTGGATAACCTCAGATGCATTATGCTGAGGAACTAGTCTGGAGGTGTGGATATCCTTAATGAATATGGACACACCTCCACCTTTGGTGTTCCGGTCCAGGTTAGGTGGCTGAAAAGTGTGGTATGAGTTATAGCCTGGTAAAGCAGGGGTGCTTTCTGGAGCCTTGATCCAAGTCTCAGTCACTGCACAGATGTCGATGTTCTCCATTTTAAGGAGTGCCTCGAGGGAGTCCATTTTGAGATTTAGACTTCTAGCATTGAGTAGCATTACCCTCAGTTTTTGCTTGCCTGTTCCTGTTACGGTGGTGAATTTGTCATTTGAACCTTGCCTAAAAAAGGCACTATAGGGGCAGCAAGAGCCTTAGCTAGTATCCGGAATCCCCAGGGGTGACAGGTGCAGGCCATCTCTGGCAAAGCATCGTGGTCTGTCGACCATGTCATCCCAGGCAAACAGATACTGGATGCCCTTAGAATGACACCAGAAGCTTAGCCAATTGTTGAAGTCAATCATTTTGTCCTTGTACTGTGGTATCATTCTGGGCGATAGCAGGATGCTACTCAAGGCTAGGGTCATACCTGCCTGGGCTACAAGATCGGAGAGCTCTTCCATGTGACTTTTCATGTAGTCCAGGGAGGTACGTCTCAGGTCACTCACACCAACATGGATAATGACAGAGTCATATTTGTACTTGTTGTGGAGTGACCTGAGTGCGTGGGTTATGTGGCGGATCCTGGCACCCAAAAGGCAGCTGACAGTAACCTTCTCCTTGTTTAGCCTGGTGAGTGGGACATCAGTGTGCCTGACTATAGAGTCACTTATGACTAGTGTGTTGGGTATGTTGTTTTGTCTTTTGGGCTGTGGTTGAGTGGCACACTGAGTCTGTGGGCTATGTGTCATTTGGGTTGTGTTGGGGGGGTGGTGGTTGCTTGCGTTTCTGCTTTGGAGGTCTCTGTTGCTTGAGCAGATTATTATTGAGAGTCTCTGTGAATGTTTTTGTGTTTCTATGTGTGGATTTTGGTGCTGTAGGTTTAGTGGGACTATGTGATGAGTGTGGTGTGGTGCAAGTGTTTACCTTCTCCTCTTGACTGTCAAGTTCAGTCTTGGTTGGAGAGAGCTTTACCTCCAGTTTGGCTAGATAAGTGCATCTCTCACAGGTTGTGTTGTTGGGTGGTAGAAGGAGAGGGTTGTCTGTGTACATGAGGCAATTGCTACATTGACCCCAGATGCCCAGATTCATCAGATAGACAGGAGAGAACACTGGGAGCTGACCCTTGGAAATGCCTGAATAAAAACTACTTTCCTCTAGACAAGTGAGGAAAGTGAGTATAAGAGCTGTTTTTCTCTAAGCAAGTGAGGAAACTAAGTACAAAAACTGTTTTCCTCTAGGTAAAGAGGAAGGTTGGGTGCTGTAGTAATTTGTAGCTTATTTAGTGCTTCAATACAGTACTAAATTTTCTAGGGTAGCACTGAATTAAGTTATTCCTATTTACTTTCTCAGCATTAGGCTAGAGTAGATGATTGAATGTAATGTTACCATAAATCCACCTCAGTACGGTACTTAAAATAAGTACAGTATTTCACCACCATGATAAAAGAAAAAAAAATACAACAAATGTATTGTATAAACAATAAAACACTATTAAAACCTTAGTGTGTTGTGCCCAAAAGTTCACAAACTTCATCAGAGTGATTTACAAGCCTACGAAGACTACAAAGTACATTAAGCCATCACTTAAAGACACACTAACTTATTTTAATGAACTACAAAATGCAATGAAAGCTAAACATTGTCCCTACAATAAATTTGCTGTTTTCCTTTATTACGTTGGAACATTGTACATATTTTAAGTACCGTATTGAAGTGGATTTATGGCGGTGGCATAATACTTTCAATCAATTCTGCACAATTGTCTTGTTGGTTTGTCATTAGTTCCAGTTCAGTGGGGTACATATTCTGATCTATAGACATTCACTTGATAATAAATAGCCGTTACCATCCAGTTACATTCAGAGTTGTTAGATGAATGTCAATAGTTCCAGTCCCAGGCATCAGGGTCTTATTCAGTGGGGTACATATTCTGATCTGAAGACATTCGCTTGATAATAAATCACCATTACCATCCAGTTACATTCAGAGTTTTTAGATGAATGTTCACTTTTGTCCTCATTGCCTCATGCAAATAAAAAAAAAAAGATCAGGATTTAAAAGGGCCACTCAGGAATTCGTGGCATCCTATTATTTGTACCCCAAAAATGGTAAATGCCAAGTAATTTGGTATCGTTGAGAGGTATGACTCAAAGCCGTGTTACTATACTTGGTATCCTACAGACTACTAAGAGGTAACTTGTGCCTAGCATAAAAGGCCTCCTCAGACCCATTACTGATGGATACAATGGACATCAGCAAGTCAAGTGGCATCATACATATTCAGTATTGGGATCTAAACCTGTTATGCAACATCTACAGAACAGTTTGGAGAGACAGTTATATCTTGCAGAGGATGCTGTTGCTCTGAAACAGACTCCCCATCCACATAAAACACAGCTCATCCCAGTCCATATTCAAGCACAAGTTAGATATATAGATGGGAAATAGAATATTTACCCCAGGACTATCCCTGTGCTACTAATGGACAGAGGCAGCTCCTAAATTCATTATCCCATGCATGGGTCTCCTCAAATTATCAGTAATATGATCCAAATTATTCTCATTATTATCAACCATGGGGTGGGTTAGGCCAGTCTATAACCAAATGAGTTATTTTTATCACAAAAAAGAGAAACTGGCTAGGTATAAAATAGCCCATAAATGGCAGCTAACCTAGTATTTACCTGTGATTTATAAAATGTGAAGTAATAATAGCAGATTCATTACTCAGAGGGGATGATATATTTGTCTGTAGGTATGAGGTAAAAATAAATGCTCTGTGTTGCCATGATTAATGCTTATGACTTAAAAGGAAAAAGAAAATATGGAAACAGAAATGCATATGGACGTGTGCATTCCATATGGGATACAATATACAAGACATGCACATAAAAAAGACATGTTTAACTCAGGGTATATTAAGATACTTAGAGGACAAAAGTAGCTGATAAATGGATAATGTTTGGACTACAACAGGCATTGAATGCTACCCCTCCAAAAAAAATATTAGAAAATTAAACATGAGAATAACAAATATGTGAAATAAGTGGTCATATATAGATATACTGATATGCAACAGGAATTAATTCCATGTTAAATTTATGTCAGAGATTAAAGATACTGATTTTATTCTCAAATTGCTAGCTATCTGTGCATCAAAACTGTTCCATGCACTGGAAAATGCTAATGCAGGTCACATGGACCTCACATTCACTCATACATCCCTACTCCATTATAGGCTTCAAAATCCAGCACAATATGCCACTATCTTGAAAAGTTATTTAGCATGGAAAACTGTCAAATACAAAAATGCTTGGAAAAGAAAAGAAAAGAAAAGACACCATTAATACACATCCCCTACTCAAATACTGCATAAAAATAATAAAAATAAACATAACAAAACACAAATCAAGACTGTGTCATAAACTAAGCACACTTTGCACTAAAAAAGCACTAAAATCATAAATTTAAGTACATAACCTAATCAAAAGAGTAAAAGACATTTGACAGTGTAAAAATAATCTCAAGAAACTGAAAGCAATAACTCCAAATCATTTGTAAAAAGACGCACTGAAGAGACAAGAAAACAAAGCAAAAATAATCATCATAGCAACAAAATACGGCCACTTTAAGTCAAAAGTCAAACTACACACACACACACACACACACACACACACACACACACACTAGAAAAAAACAGCCAGGTATTGTTTGATATTAGAGATAATTTTGAAGATAAAGTACACAAAAGTAGAACACTGCATGACTAAAAACGAGTATTAAATATAAATAAAACACACATAAAAAGTACAGCAGAAACCCATTTAAATAAAGGCAATAATGCTACTCTCAGCTAAACTAAATCAAGAAAAATTACATGGGTTGGTGCAGCATTACCATTTGCAGACATTTTTTTCAGTTCCTGAGAGATGTCACCAAACGAGTAATAAATATTGTAATGATAATATAGTATAATATAGTAATAAATATTGCAGTTTAGATTCTCAGCTAGAGCGTCTTCTGTGTGGAGGCATACATGAATGGGGCATGCTTTCGTTGAAGGCTGTGCATCATCAGGGCTAAACGGTGTGTAAAAATCCACACTATCAATCATTAGACCAGAGTTCCATGAGACTAACCTAACCGGGAAAAGCCGAAAGACACAAACAAAATGTAAATAGTTCCTCTGCCTGTTTTAACTAAGTGATAGTTGTTCAGGCATATAACTTTTTAACTCTATGAAATGTGGTCTAAATTTCAAGGACATTTCTACCAAAGTATTGTGTGCAATTGCATAGTGGCTAGTAGTACAACATCCTGCAAATGAGTTCAGGCAGGTGAGTTGAGTCCAGTTGAGGATATTAGCACAGTGCTTCAAAAACATATATATATATATATATATATATATATATATATATATATATATATATATATATATATATATATATATATATATATATATATACTTCAAAAATATTCACAAGAGTAAATCATTCTGGTGGCAATTCCAAGAAAAGAATGATACATATAATGCAAGCAGCAATGCATCCCTATCAATTTTTAAGTTGGATCTAGCTGTTATTGTGCTTGTTACCATACATGGACTACTAAATGTAAAAGTCAAACTGGAAAACAAATACAGATGCCCATTTTAGAAATGCAATAATGCAGTTAGTTGTGTATATTGTACAGACAGATATTACCACATGATCAGGGAATGTAAATCAATAGCCCTTCGGGCTCATGTCTCACAATACCCCTGGGTATGTAATAATATCTATAACACACACCGTCTTACATTATTGTATATACACACACACACACACACACACACACACATGGGTGCTTTTAGCTTTGTCAAAAAATGGCTTTGTCAGATTGTGCTGTACAAATTTTTGATGTTGAAATGACTGAATTATGTTACAGCCATGTTATAGATTGTTAACTATAACATAATTCATAGTGATTTCGCTTTGGTCTCAGTTGTGTGGCCCTGGAGTTAGTGGGTGAAGCCCCCACTTGTGAAATAGTGTTTTACTTATCTTCATGGTGTAGTTTTAGCTATGTGAAACAGTGACAGCATTTTTCATATTTAATAATATGATGAGGTCTTTATTGAACTGTTGTGATTACAAATGCCATGACTAATTCATTTTCATCATCAGACACAGCCTCTCAATCTTAGTTACTGCTGCTTTGTTAGGAAAGGAAATGACATCATATTCTTACTTCTGCATAGCAGCATTGTAAAACAAAAGCAAGACAAAAAGCAAACAAGCAAACAAAATAAAACATACTTAGTGTCTCATTTGAAACATAAAATATCTAATTTTTATATAGCTTTTACATCTGTAATGGGATATGAAAAGATAAAAGTGCTATAATGGCAAAATTCCTTAAAAATAAAAACATTAAATGAATAAATCACATCTCTTCAATGGCAAAAAATAATGCCCCATATTTTATGCAGGTTTATATCTCTGAAAAATAAACACTGCGCTGGAATTTGTATAAAAGGTACAAAATATAGCCTTCACAAAACTATATAGATACAGTTCCTCAACTTACTAAGGAGGCAACTAAATGGGACACTAAAACAAAAATAAATAACTATATAAATATGTAATAAATAAACAATTAGCTAATATTACTGTGAAAAAGCAACATTTTCTCATGTAATCAACCAAAAATGTAAAGAGCTTTAAAGAGTAAATGTAAACAGTTTAGTTTTGCCAGACAAGTGGTGGGACAACAAGTAATGAACATTATACTGTCGAAGGAAAAAAAAAGCAGAAGACATTAGCAATTTATTCATTTATTGCAGGCCATTGGTTAACAGACTTATTGTCAACATGTGGGCTTTTCTAGAATATATGCAACTTCCAGTTCAGCTTGTTTCTTTATTTATTATTTATTTATTTATTTAGCATTTGTTTACCGGGAAAGTCTGACTGGACACAGGTTGTTTTTCAGCAGAGGCCTGGGGAGAAAAACTCCATGAGTAACAGTAAATTTTTATGCACGCATTACAATAATCAATAAAGTATAAAGTAAACAAAATGTAGTATACACAAGAACATACAAATTTGTTACATCTTGACAACAAAACCTGGTCTTTGAACATAGCTAGAACTATTTGTAGGTATGACTTATGTCAAGATATAAGGTTAAGACAGGTCAGTAGGAACAAAGGATTAAACACCAGGGGAGAAGTTGGATATACTTTGGCTATACTGTGATGTATCAGAACACTCATGAGGGGTTAGTACAGGAACATAACCACTTATTTTTTTAGATAAGCTTTACATGATGGCTTAAAGTAGTTAGTGGATGAGATTGAGAGAATGGCGTTAGGAAGTGAGTTCCATATAATAGTTGGAAAATAGTTGGAAAATAAGGATTCTCCTGCAGTATTGTTGGCCTTGGAGCTCGTGAGTAAATTCTTGCTGTTAGAGTGAAGTGGTCTGCTGGAACTGTAAGGAAGGATGAGATTTTGTAGTGCAGGGGTACTAGTTGGTTGTGTTTCAATTTTGTGAATTAGATAAAGTTGGTTGTAAAGAATAATGTTGGGAAGCTCAAGCCAGTCTAGTATCCTTAAAGTTGTACAATGATATGTTCTATATGGGCAGTCAGATGCAAACTTAGCAATTTTATTACAACATGCTTCTAGCTTAGTTGTCAGTTTTCCTTAAATTAATTAAAATTGGAGAGGCATATAGTAGAGTGGAGAGCAGATGGGTTTGCGCTAATGTAATTTCAGCCATTGTGGTCAGGAACCTTTTATGCCTATATAGACTTCCACGTTTCTTGTGAACTTTTTTTATAGTTAGGGAGACATGCAAGTCAAATTTTAGGGTAATGTCTATTTCCACTCCAAGAAGCTTTGTATGGGTTGTTCTGGAGAAATTAGTATTGTCTTTGGCTATTATGTTAAATGTTGGGCATGAGATAGATGTCTTGTTAGGCTGGAAGAGTAATAATTTAGTTTTGTTTGGGTTCAGGATTAGATGGGCATTGGCTAACCATGTTTCAACAGAAGTGAAAGATTCCTGTGTTTGAGAATGAAGAGTTAATAGAGAAGTGGCAGCACAGATAAGTGTTGAATCATCTGCATACTCTATTATAGAACCACCTGGAGTAGCTGTGTGTAAATTATTAGTAAAGAGGGAGAAAAGGAGAGGGCCCAAGGTAGATCCTTGGGGGACACCAGTGGATAAAGGAAGGCGTGGAGATAGGTCACGCTGCCATAGAACAGATTGTTGATGGCCAGAGAAATAGTTATGAAGCCATGCTGTGGCAGATGGCGAGAAGGATAGTTCAGTTAGTACATCTATTAGTTTGGAATAGGAGACCATATCAAAAGCTTTTGATAGGTCTAGAATGATGGCAGATACAAAGTTGTTGTTATTCCTGTGATGGTTTACGGTATTAGTGAAGGATAAGAGAGCTGTAGTGGTACTATGTGATGGGCGAAACCCATGCTGAGTGTTTGTGAGAAGGTTATTTGTTAGTAAGAATTTCATGACCTGAAGATGAATAAACCTTTCGAGCTTAGATGGTGGTGAAAGAATAGCAATTGGCTGATAGCTTGTCAGTTCTTTAGAAGGTCCCCCTTTATGAAGTGAGATTACACGGGAAGTTTTCCACAATTTCCTGGTAAAATCTTTATTAAAATTTAAACAGAATGGGGAGAGGAGGACTAAGAAGGGAATTAAACAGGAGGGAGAAGAAATCCAAATTAGGCAGTTTAAGCAATTATAGCAGAGTTCCATTACAGTCATCATAGTCATATACCATGCTATACAAGATAAATAAAGCAAATGCTATTTTCAGAGGCTGTCTTCAAAATTATTTATAATAGCTAAAGTTTATACAGTAGCATAGCTACATACAATTTTCAAACCTCCTACATGGACGAAATTCCCTTTTTTGAAATTTCTTATTTTGCTTTGTTATCCATATCCATTTGCTCTGATACATTGTCTAACAATGCAACTTACCTAAGCAAATAGTTAAAATTCACATTTTCAAAATCATGTAACTTTAATAAAGTGTGAATTTTATCATTATATATTTAATCATCCAAATGTAGCCACTCCTGCCTTCTTGGGACATGTACACTTTTCCTTGCCCTGCTAATATATTCCCTTTCAGCTGCCAGTTCAATCCAGTGTAAGGGGCAATGGTTGTTATTAACATACATCCTGGGATGAGGAAATTACAAAGTACTATTTGGGTTGATACAATCATGTTATCCGACCACAGGGTTTGAAAACAGTACTGAATCTGTAACTTGAAGTTATTCAGTGAAAATTAGTCAAAATCAAATGACTTCATGTACCATGTACCATACTGGCAAATCTACAACACATACTGTAACAAGTCAGGGGGAACCCCTGTATACATTTTGCAGTCTATAAAATACTCTCCATAAGAGATTTCATGAAACCTTTCTCCAAAATAAGAAGCAGGTTTGTGACATGGCTCAGTAAAGTCCTGGCTATCACTAACACTACTCAAGGCTGATTATGATTTCTAGTGATAAGGGAGCTGGGCATGGCAGGATGAGAAGGAGTGGCTGACATTCACCATTTGGGGGGGGGGTGTAGAAAATTAGGATTACTGTTGGGTATATTAGCAGTACATGAGCATATCAACAGCAACAGGGCCCTGACAGGGTGTACACATCAAACAGTGCAAACTGTAGCTGGAGCCAGGGAGCACATTAATGTACATTTATCAAGAACAGTGCTGTGGGGCAAACACATTACCTGTCATAGTGATCAGGATCGCCATATGGACAGTTGGCATATATACATACATATATATATATATATATATATATATATATATATATATATCTGTTACTGAATTGCTAATGAACATTCAGAGTTAATGAAGCTACACTGTTTCTCAAAGGCTGCAGAGAAAAGGACAGAGGAAGGGTGGGAAAGAGAGAGCGAGAGGAGAGAGATAGTGAGAGACAATGGTTTCATGGGGTAATTGTTTGGGAAAAGCTGTCCAGGAGGTATACATAAAACAATAACCTCTGTGTAAGTAGATTTCTGCCTCCCCAAAGTACAGAGAGGATTAGTTGCAAGGTCTCAGGGAAATCAGGAAAGAAGTAGGATGGGACCTGGGAAAAGTGGCAGATTAAGTATACCTTGGGCCCTAGGCGCTTTCCATCCTATGAGGCCTCATTCTCAATTCCCAGCTCTTTGCCCTACCTGACTTGTTTCTGGGGACCGCACACATGCTCTGCTGGAGTCACCTTCCTTATTATTTTAAATTTATACTAAGGTATGTGATTGTTTTTATTGTGGAAGTTCATAGGTGTTTACTAGATTAACAACCACAAGGACCTTTTTAAGCCTGGCCATGCATCCCAAATGTCTAACAAGTTCTGGTACCCTTGATAAGTGTAAGCAGTGGCTTGAGAGGTAAAACATTTACAAGCAGGGGCCTTGGAGATTAACCATTTACAGGCTGCCTGTGTCCACTAGGAAGGAACAAGGGCTCTTCTCTCATGTCCTCTCTAAGATGACTGTCATTGGCTGTTTTTCCTCTGTTGTAAGATTCAGTTTAGAAAGTGGAGTGGTATATAATGCAGCACAGAAAAGGAAGCATTAAAATTAGAAAAAAAACAAAATAAGTAGGAAGATAGAGAAAAGACATGGTACAGAGACAGTACCTTCTGAAATGGACAGCAATTAGGAGACAGTCTTTGTGAACAGGGCACGATTTGCAATCTTTTTTTTTTCTGACTCAGTGCTATTCTAATCTACTCAACCAGATTAAATTCATAACAGCTCAGTTTATTTATTTTTTTCTCTGCTCCTTTACAGGTTGTTTTTTTTCTGTCCTGATCACTGTTGGTTTCATTACAGCTTTGACTCTTTTTTGCATTTTCAGGAAATCTGCTGTAGTCAATTCATCCAACACCGAGTCTGTGAAATAATATTTCTTTCTGTCCAGGGTCTGCCTTAGAAGCTCCATGGTACCTTTCCTGCTCCCCATTGCTCCCCACCTACATACATGTCTCCAAGGACTCCCAGTTCCCACCATCCTGGCTACCCCACACCATCCATATTACATTTTCCCCTTTTCTCATACTTTGCCTTACTCTTTATCTTTTTTCTGCATCCTTTCAACACACTCTAACTAGCCATGACTGCACGGTAATAACTGAGTAGGAAGTAAATGAATTACGAAGGTCTCTAGACTTACAGAAGTCATGGAGTAAGTATCCTCTGTGTGTTTTAGAGCATTTTTAAACTTTTGATCCAATGATTTGCCTGAACAACAATCATAAGGAAAGAAATTCAGTCATATTCTTTTCATTTCAATGAAAAATAGGCTGACAAAACAGTATTTCACAATAAACTGAAAAGACAAGTGTTTGTGGGGATACCTGCCTGGGAATAGTGCCTGCCTCCTTACCACCCCCCAAAAAAAAAAAAAAAAGATAGACACCCTCTGTGTATCCCACTGTTGTAGATTTGGAAAGTGAAGGCACAAGTGGCCACAGTCATATATTTCAGGTCCCTGTTGTCATATCTATACTTCAGCTTTGAAGGTCCACACCTTACACTCTTAAAGCTTGATTTAGCTTCTGTTTCATACCATTTCATGCAGTAAATACTCACTGAAAATTTTAGAGTATTACTCTGTTTTTTTTCCATTGCCTTCGTTGAAGGTTAGGTGTCGAGCTGGCACCCGTAAAAAAATCTACCGCCAATCATTAGCGGACCGGAGTTCCGCTGTGGCGATCCCTAACCGGGAAAAGCCGAAAGAAGAACTCAGTTTTTTCCAACTTGTTTTCAAAATTTGTAACTTTTTGGACTAGGCTACCAATCACTGGTGATCCTAAAAACTGCTTCTTAGGAATCAGCTTGGGATTATTGCTTCTGTTTTGCTCCTGATGACAGAAGGAGCACAGGGACACTATTTTCTAGCATTCCTAGAGATTACCAATCACTGGAAAGCCTGAAATTGCTTATTAGGTGACATCTTGGGATTAATGCTGCTACTTTGCTTTTGGTGAGAGAAGGAGGGATGCTGGTTCCTGCTGGCCTCGGGTAGGGCAGTGTGTATGGGATTTCACCGAGTAGTCTTTTTACAAATTTGTTGATAATCTCTTCAGGGTCTTTGTGCAGCTTGGCTTTCTGTTGCATATAACTAAGAGAAGACAATAGCAAGTAACCTATAAACATCTGTGATTAGTGTAACTTCTCAGGAAGCAACTTGGGACGATTGCTACTTGTACTGTTGTTTTTGGTACTGCATTTAAATTATTGAATTCTGCATTCCTGCTTATTTTAAGTGTTTGCTGTCTGAGCTACTATGTAAACTGATGATTTCTTGCACTTTCATCTTAGATTACTGTTTAACTTTCAGTGATTTAAAGTTAGAAGGGTTAGAGCTGCATTGCAGTAGCAGTGAAGAGTAGCCTGGTCTCATTAAGGGCTGAAAATCACTGTGGAAACATTAGAGTGTCCTTATTGTGATTGTCAAGTGGGCAATTTTGTTTGAGTGCTGGTTTTCCAAGCCTGTATAAAGGAGACATGTTTGAGCAAGGCTTGGCTTTGAGCAGCAGTGGTTAGCAGTGCCTTGTATCGAAGCAGAAACTTTGAAATTAAATTTTTGTTAAACTACCTCTTACTGTTTCTCGGTACTTTATGTATTTATTCATTGCATTTGCCTGGGAAAGTCCAACTGGCCATGACACCTGTTTTCTGCAAAGGCCTAGAAAGAAAATCACCGCACAAAATTGCAATGATTGCTTACATTGGCAATAACAAGTATAGCAGATAATACAATGCAATATCTACATGAGAAACATTAGGAATACAAATATGATTACTACAGTAGTATACAAATGTGAGTATGAAATTATTGTGCGATAATCTAATATAATACAAAGAAGCAGATACAATTTCATACTATGCACACAGGTTTGTTCATATACTTTGTCATAGACAAGTGGTGGATTAGTTTGCATTTTATAATTAGAATAATTTAGGAGATTCCTGGAATAGAATAAGAATGGAACAGTAGGCTTGGTGTGCTCAGGGATTATTAGCTGTGTGGAAGGATTCATCAGGTGTCAGGAATGACTAATAAGAGGAGGTGGACTCTAAAATGCTAATGCAAGAGTTTAAGTACCGTAGTATGGTAGCCAAGGTGAGGGCTACGGAGCATATAAGTAGTAGTAGTTAGATGTGAAGATTAGGTTAGATATATACATAAAGATGAAGGGGGGACAAAGAAGACAGCTGTAACTCATTTTTTAAATATTTTAAGTCCATGTTTGCCTTAAGCAGGGAGGAATCGAGTTCTACTTGTTTGAGATACAGCTGGAGTTCAATGAGTCTCTTGCTGTGTTGTTGGATTTAGTTATATCGAGTAACATTTTATCACCAGAATGCAAGGGTCTGCTGGGGGACTAGGGATATATTAGAGACTATAATGAGATGGGTATTGCCCTGGTTTGTTAGTTTATTATTCACAGTATGTGAGCACAAGAGAGAGTTCAAGCTAGTCCAGTTGTTTCAGACCCAGGCAGCAATGGGTTCAGTTTGCTAGGGAAGCTGAAAATTTGGCTATTTTATTATAGCACTGTTGCAGTTCCAGTGATACTGAGGAAGACAGATTCACCAGAACAGGAGAAATATACGGTGGGCTTGGTAGGAGATAAGTTGAAGCGATCTTGTGTTTAGAACTGTTGGTAAAGAATGGTTTTGCTCTGTACAGTTTTCACAGTTATTGTGTCTTCTTTATCACTTGCATGATATGGTGGTCAGATTTAAATTAGTCATTTATGGTGATTGCGAGTAGTTTAGTATGAGAAACTAATTCTATTTTTGTATTATTTGTTGAAGTAATGGTGAAGAGACACTTTTTGCAGTATATTGTTTTGGTGTGACCTGCTCTCTTGAGATAATAGAGTGAGGAATGGTGGCAGGCTTACTTTGGGCGATAACTGGAGGGGACAGGAGGGTGAAGTTTACTCCAAATATGTCAGATAGCAGGTTGGCTATTACCTCAGGTTGAGTATGGGTGGTACTATCCACAACCAGTTCTGAGCATAGCTGGGTATTCCTTTTTAGATTTCGGATGTAGTTAAACAATGCCTTGTGATTATTCTTAGCTAGGGAGGCTACTTTTGCTTTGTAATTAGTTTTTCAGGAATTAACAAGATCTCAAATTTGTCTGTTTAAACTAGACAATGATTTCTTCCTCTGTTGAGCCAGTTCCCTCTTGTTCTTGGACATTAGTTTCTTTCTCTTGTTGTATAGCCTGTTTATACTAGGGGCCCAGCAGGGTGGCTTGTTTCTTTGACAAGACCTAGTTTTAATCTGGTCAGGTACAGCTGATTCTATACAACTGTTTAAGTGGTTATACAGGACATTAGTGTGCGGCTCTTCATAAGAGTCTGGGTTATCTGTGTTAGAGGGGGCTCTGAAACTTCTTATACCATCACTTAGTAGGAAGTAATTTGTGTTTGAAAAATTCTTAAGTGTTTTTGACCTTGATGGGGTATCTGGTCTTATAAGTACATTGAACAAGACTGATTTAAGGTCCAATCTTCTGATCTTACCGGGGAAGACATCATACAGTGGGGGGGTGCAATGCTTTCCCATGTTAGTCAGTACTATATCCAGGACATTTGAGCCACTTCTGGGTGTGTTGACTAGCTGTTCCAGATCATTTGCATTGAAAGAGTCCAAGAACCTCTGAGTCAATATGTTTGTGGTCATGTATGCTTCCTGGTTGATGGTAGGATAACTAAAATCACCCATGAGTAAGGTGTTGGGCTGTATGGCAAGTGACTCCAGTAAGTCCAGGTATGCGGTATGCTTTTCCTGTTTCATAGCTGGGGACCTATAGCAACTATGATGTAAGTGGGCTTTGCCTATAATTAATTGGACATGGAGTAGCTCAAGAGAGTCATACTGTCTGACCAATCTCAAGGTGTACTTATTGTTAATAAAGTTGGATGCACCTCCTCCTTTGGCTCTCTCACACTCAGTTTGCAGTCGGAATGTATGAAAGGCATTGTAGCTTTCCACACTTTTGAGCCATGTCTCTGTGATTGCACAGATGTCAGCATCTTCCAAGTGAGGAGTGCTTCTAGGGAGTGCAGTTTCTTATTTAGACCCCTAGTATTAAGGGGTAGTACTTTGAGTTTATCTAGAGAGGATTTTGATATGTTGGGAGGTTGGTTATTTTGCAACTGCCTAAAAAAGGTACAATTGGGGTGGTGAATGCCTTTACCAGTATCTATATCCTAAATGAGGCAGGTGTAGACCATCTTGGTCAAAGCAGCGTGGCTCGTCAGCCATGTCTTCCCAGGCTGAAAGATACTGGATCCCCTGGACTGACACCAGAAGTTAAGCCAATTATTAAAGTCAATCATTTTTTGTTTGTATTGTGGCATCATCCTTGGAGAAGATAGAATGCTGCTTAAGGCTAGGTGTGATGCCTTTTCTACCCTGGTCCAGTAAAGGAGCCTCAATCCCCACCACTGATACTGGTGAGAGATGGTCACTAAAAACAGGAATGGATTTACTCAGTATTTTTCAGATGCAGCTCTCTGCATCAGCAGAATTTCTCCCAAGAGCACATAGGGAACATAATCCAGAACTGGGGCTGGACTCTCTCTCTCTCTCTCTCTCCAGATCCCAAACATGACTCACTTTGGAGCACTGTGTCTGAGTTCCAAGTAGCTGACACAACCACACCCGAGTATTTATGATTTTCACACACACACACACACACACACACACACACACACACACACACACACACACACACTTATGCCCAGACTATAAGGTAACCACGCTGCCACCAGTCAACCAGTCTAAGGCTCTTACAAGGGTATCCAATTATACTGAGTAAAGTCAATACTAATATAAATGGTAGAGAGTAACCAAAGCAGCAAGGCTTTTTGGAGTGGCCAATGCAACACTAGAATAACCACCAGTACTCGTAAGATGTTAAAAGTATTCCCTAAAAGACCAGCAACAATGAAATGTATAAAAATATTTAATAATAATTAATACAATAGAAAACATGTGAATAATTAATATAAATATCTAAGTACAATGAACACCAGAGTTTAAATCACAGGAGAAATAAAAATAACACAGTTGGACAGATTGACATAGATGCAGAAAAACAATACTTAACTAATCTCACTGTATTTCCTGACTGTCTAAAGAATAACTGTTCCCTAGCTAACTTAATTAATACAACAAGGCAATATAGGATGCTGAGATAATTACTTCTACAAGACAAGGTGATGAGCTTCTAACTAACTGAACTAAACTCAGCTAACTGACTGTGATAACTGACATAGATATTTTATATCAGATTCCAAAGAAAACAAAACAGATTGCTGTGTGAGTTCAATCATCTCAGTGCTGGTTATAGAATGACATCAAATTTGATCACCTGACTCTGGTACAAAACACACTCAGAGCTTTGTTAAGATCTGTTGCAGTATCTGAAAGCTATAGAACAATTTCAAAAACTTTTACTGTTCCCTTCCAGAATTATTTATTTAAACATATATTTAATCAGACCTCTTGATACATTTTTAACACAAGGATCTCTACAAATCATGTGATAGTCAAATGACACAAAATTCTTTACAAACCTCCAGCTAACTATGCTGGCATATTTTACATATACACTGCTCTATTCTCCCTGGCACAGATGGCAATACCTCACATCATCACATCAGGCTTATACCTGCCTGTGACACATAATCTGAGAGCTCAGTCTTGTCTCTCTTCACACAGTCCAGTCAGGTATGTCTCAAGTTACTCATCCCCACATGGACTATGAAGGAGTCATACCAGTACTTGTGGTGGAGTGATTTGACTGCTTGAGTGACTTGACAGATTGTTGCACCTGACTGGCAGCTAACTGTAACCAGCTTCTTATCTAGCCTGATGAGAGGAACATCCTTGTGTCTCACAATGGAGTCACCTATGACCAATACATTAGGTTTTGTCGTATTATGCCTTATAGACTTATTTGTTGAGTCACTGGTGTGTGTGTTATTATGTGTTATAGCTGTTTTTTGTATTGCTATGTGTTCAAGTGGTTTCCATTTGGGAGGCCACTGATCTTTTGATAGGTTACTAGTGTATACCTCCACATACGTGGGTTTATGTGTCATGTCCTTATTTAGTGTGGGAAGTGTATGTGTGCTGACAACCTGTTTAGGATTTGATATGTCCTTATGCGAAAGTTTTGCTTCCAATTTCATAGTGTAACTACATCTCTCACATAAAATATTTGTTTGTTTCAGGAATAAGTTGTTGTCAGTACTCATTGCCTTAGGATATCAATGTCTATCAGGCTGGCCAGAGAGATCGTGGGAAACTGCCTGCCCATGACACCAGGCTCTTACTGTATGTTTAATTAGGGAATGGAATGGGTTAGTTTGACAGGACTGTGTTGGTAATGTTAAGAATTCAAGAAGAACCTATACTTTGTGTAGGCTAAGGTTGATCAATAAACCTGAGTTGCTCCTAGAACAGCAGAAAAGCTTGGAAGGGTTTAACTGACAGATGTTTCAGAAAAAAAACTGAGCTAGTAGGATTTTATGTCTATACATGGCACTGCTAACTGCTGCTGTGTGAAGAGCAGCATCTCACAAATGCTAGGATTACATATGAGCAAAGAGAAACAAGTTTTAAGCTAACTATCTATCAGGAAAGCACACAATAAACCTTCCACCAGCAATCCCCAACTCAGACAGGTTAGATCAGCAGACTTCTGTCACAAGGTTACAGAAAAACACCTTCTTAATGTAGAATAGCTGGTCTGGATCCCAAGTGTAACAAGAAAACACAAACTACCCACAACAGCCCTACAACTAACAGATACAATGTAATACAATATAATAAAGTTCAGTTAACTACTTAAAGCGACAGTAGACAGTACAGTTTTTCTTTTTTGCTATAAAGTGCAAATATAACAGCAAATAACTTAAGGAACTGTTAAAGTATAGTCACGGTATATAAAAGTGCAAAAGATATTTATTTTTTGTCTTTACAGTAGTGGATTGCTCCAGGTGAAAGCAAATTCTCAGCAATCAGTAGTAAAGTCACCAAATGATGAGCAGCTCTGAGTATCTATACCAAAAGCCTGTGCAAATGTGAGGCTTAAATAAGAGCAAAGAGAAACAAGTTTTAAGCTAACTACCAATCAGGAAAGTACACAATAAGCCTTCCACCAACAATTCCCAACTCAGACAGGTTAGATCAGCACACTTCAACGTAACACAATTTTACTACTTAAAGCAGCAGCAGACAGTACAGTTTTTGAAACTGCTAAAATACAGTCACAGTGTACAAGAGAAGTGCAAAAAATGCTTAGAGCCCTTGTATGTGCTTTTCAGCTCAGTTCAGAAGGATCAGGTAAACACCTACTGCCACTAGATAAATAATCCCAGCCATCCTAATGTACAAGCAGAGTAAAGGAGCATCTGGAGGGAAATGCTACCACAAACAAACTTAAAGACATATACAGCAATGTACTTTAAAGAGCTTATAAAAGCGATTATTTGATAAAAGTATTTTGTTTTCTATAAATGAGCCAAGATCCACTCAATTGCATAGAATTTATAAAGGAACTAAAATCAAGATAAGCTGATTAATAAGCGTCAAGTGTTTCCACAAGCTAAATAGGTCAGGCTACCTCCCAGTGCAGTAGGTGGAAAATCCACTGACCTCTTGATGTAAAAAGTGCTTAATAGAGTGTAAAAATATACTACTTGCCCAAAAGCTAGTTAGATTATCAATTCAGAGCAAGTGAATCAGTAGAACAGACAATGAGAGGCAAAATGCATTTTTTCAATATAAGCACAAGGAAATGGAAATAAATAATTCAATATATCAACAGCAGTGTAGAAAGGGAGGAGATTATTAATCTCAATTTACAGTAGAGGTGGGCAGCTTAAAATCACCAGGTTTAAAAAGCAGATCACTGAAGGGGAGAGTGGATGGGAAAAATAACTAGCAGGGAATCAACAGCAGTCATTTTAGTTTGTGCAGGGTTGAAGTATTTTCAGTAAAAGATAGAGACCCAGAAATTCACTGTGTATTTAAATATCACTCAGGAAGTAATTCAACCAATGAAAAAACATGTGAAATATGCAGCATAAATAATTTAAGTGTCTATCTCTCACATAGAACAAAAACACCAGGCCAAGCAGATTTATTTAAACAGAAAACAAAATGGAGACGGTAAAACAGAAAGCAGCTCTATCACTCACAGACAAAAAGAAACAAAAATAGATTTACTTTCCTCACCCAGAAGGGAATCACTGGCTCATCATTGTTATGAGTAGGACACATTTTCCAGCAGTACTTCCTATTTCCATTCCAGGAGCAGAGTTGCCATGGAGAAACAGGGAGGCAGATGGAGTGAGAAGGAGGTAATGGTGTGTTAAGAGAAATAAATAACGATCTTTGGTCTGGTTCCAAACAAATGTATTCCTCATCACCAGTGCTCGCTCTTGGTCTAACAAAACTTTCCTCCTTTTCCAACCCTGTATCTGAGATCATTGCCCTCAGTGCATTGTTAATGGTTTCACCGATACTAGTAAATCTGGGAAATGATGCATAGAAAATGGGACAACTGCTATACAATTCTTGCTACTTGCCCCTGAAGCAGGAGCTGAAATCTCCCTGGAGGCTGCATTAGATTTAGAAGCCTCTGGCTCAGGGCATGCATGCCAGGACACACAAGGAGCAAAGCTATCATTAGATGTTATTAATCCACTGCTAGTGTTATTCTGGTTAACCCACAACTATCGTTCAATGTAGCAACATTCATTGAAACATGGCCGAACTGATTACTGCTCTGAACATTATTACATGGCAATACAAAACTGCTAAGAAGTCTGTCTTAAGTTTTTTCTTCTTTTGCAGTTGCAATCTATTATCGTAGGCAACAACACTATCATATAAAGCACTGATCTTAGAGCGACAGAAATCAGACACAAACTTACTGGATATTCTACTCTGCATTCTCTCAATATAAATGAACAGTTCCATTTCAGTTGGTTTAAAGAAATCTAGCAGCAGTTTCATATAGTGAAAATTAAGTTCCAGGTTCAACTCCTGCCACCATTTAAGTAAATCAGTATAAAGCTCACCATATGTGAGCATTCTCAGAATTTGAAACCCTCTTGGTTTCACCTTGTAATGTAGGCAGGCTTCTAAATGAAGGTGCTGCCATTGAAACCTCTTCACTCCGAACATTTTGCCTTCCAATTTTTTAACAAGAGGTATAAAGGCTTCCACAGCTAATTGTACATTGTCCACATCTACCAAGGCATCCATCAAATCCATATGCAATAAAGGGTTGCCTACTATTTTCATCACCTGGTTTAAACGATCCATATTGATGGATCAACCCGAGGGAGCTGGATTGTAGTCGAGCTCAATAGTAAACCCTTCAGCCATGCACCATGGCAATATTACAACACAACAGATAAAAAAAAAAAACACTTAGCCACTGAGCTTCAACCTAAGATCACTCTGACATACTCTAGTGAAATTAATCTTGTCTGTGAGGCCATCAAGAAGAATTGGTTGATTTTGAAAGCTGATGACAGTATTAGACAGATTGCTGGAGAACAGCAGAGCTTTTGTTTTAGGAATGCACTTTCTTTAAAAAGGCAGCTTTGTTATGGCCCCAGGTGTTTAGGGAATTTAACAGCATCTATGAGAATTGGGACTTTTCCTGGTCAAATGTGTAGTGCATGCAGTGTGATTTCTTCTGAGAATTTTTTATCTATCTGTTGACTAGCAAGCGATATCTACATAAACTTTATGCTGACTGCAAGAACATTAATTTAGTCGACTTAGCTGTTTGTAATGTATATATTCATTTTTATGTTGGTAACACCAATTGCTCATTGAAAGAGTGCATTTTGGAGCATCTTTGAGACATGCACAGTGCTAATGTTAGCAATGCTTTACCTAAGTATGCTGTTGCCTTTTCAAGCCACTCTTTTAGATTTTTAAAATTGCAATTAATTAAGAAAAGTTTGAGAAATGGTGATATTAAAAATGCAATTGAGGCTGCTGAAACTAAATAGATTGTTAAGTTACAAACAGACAGACTGTGGGCTTAATGGCATGGTCCCTTTAAATCCGCTTTTAAAAGCTAGGACACTGTTGCACTGATATTTTGCATTTGTTTTAATTGTTTTTTTGATTGTTCACTGTGATTGGCCATTTTGGTATAGGTGATGAGTTTTAAGCTTTTGATGTTGACATAGTTTTTATGATCTGATGAAGGGCCTAGAGCCTGAAAGTGCTTATCAATAAATTGTATATCTGATAACCTTGCAAGTTGGCTTTTCCTTTAATTTTCTGCTACATTTTGTTTTGTGTTGAACTGACTTTTAACCACAGTGTATATATATATATATATATATATATATATATATATATATATATATATATATATATATATGGGTCTACTTCAGTAGGCCAAACTCCCACTTACCTGACCTTTATAGTGTCAAGACGAAAAGGCTGACAACCTCATATCACCGATGTCCCGGAACACTGACTTTCCAGTCCAGGTAAGTAAAAGCTTGGCCTATCTGAAAAATAAATTAAAACTAAAGAAAAGTAAGCCCGCCCATGCTTTGTCTCCCACACCCCCTATGTGGGGAGCTGCACCCCCCCATACCCCCCTAGCTAAATATACCATCTCCAAGATTGCACTACCTTGGGAGTAAGGGGCAACTTTCTATGTGGACTGCTTCAAAGCTCTATCCCTGTACTTTTTCTCCTACAGACTACTGAAAGAAAATCAATCCCTAACCTGTAGGCATACTCTGATTCTACTCTGATGGACCTATTGCACATCCACAAAACAAATACCATCAAAATTAGTCAATCTGGGGACCTAAACTACATCTGCAACATAAATAGATATGTTAGAGGGACTGGTATGTATCTCAGGGACTACCCCTTCTCTGGAATAGGCTTCCCATCCATGTGAAGCAGAGGTCTTCCCTAACCCACTTCAAGTGTAATTTTGACCAGTAGATAGGGGACTGGAAATTTACCCCTGGTCTGACATCTATGTTTCTTTTAGACAGAGGCAGCCTGTAAAGGCTTGATCATTCATGCCCATGCTTACATATACCCCTTAAAATAACCCTAGGGTATCAAAACTTGTCAGATTTGGGAATCATGGCTAGGTTTAAAAGGGGCTCCTAGGCTTGTTAGCCTAAAAATCACCTATGACTATACAGCGTGCCTCTTCACCCCCACCTCCAAAAGGCAGACATTTGCTATGTACCTCACTGATACTCGGCTGGATCAAAACTGAAAGAATAACTAGAATACAATGACATATTACAACCTGTTGTTGTCAGATGTATGTAAACAGAATTGCCCTCTAACCCCCTAACCTCTAAATCACCACCTGTGTATGTATCTAATCTGTGTGAGGAAAGTGGGGAAAATGACTTTTACAATATGGTATTCCAGGTTATATTGCCCCTATACAATCTGTAGTGACCTTCTGTGTTGACCTCTGATTTTTTGTTTTAAATAATGCTATAATGCTGCTTTATTGTCTCAGTTACATATACAGGAAGCCCAGCCCTCATGCATGGTGTGCTAGTGTAGTTCTGGCAGTCGGTATGTATACCAAAGTTCTTCCACATTCTAGAAATGCATTAACCAACTCTACATAGGATCCAACCTGGTTCCAGAACTTACATTATCTTCAGTATCATATAGTTCAGAAACCCATAAATATATATATATATATATATATATATATATATATATATATATATATATATATAAGCGCTACAGAATCCTGAAAGCCCAAAATTCTGAAGATCAAAATCCTGAGACCAAAATCTCGAAAGTTCAAAATACTGAAAACTCAAAATACTGCAAACACACAGGATACCAACACTTACTATATTCCAGCAGATGTACATACAGAAACAAATAAAACACAAACCATATTACTCTTCTCAAAGTATAAGCAGGAGGGGCAAGCCCCCTGCACCCCCCAAATGAGGGGTACAGGGAGGCTTTCCCCCTTCATATAGTTGAAAGATAATATGTTTCTGTGTGTACTTATGCTGGAATATAGTAAGTATTGGTATCCTGCGTGTTTTCAGTATTTTGAGTTTTCAGTATTTTTAAGTTTCGAGATTGCGCTCCTATATATATATATATATATATATATATATATATATATATATATATATATGTGTGTGTGTATATATATATATATATATATATATATATATATATATATCTATGGGATCACTAAGGAATATCGAAATTCCACAGTTCCGAGACTCGAAATCCCGAGGACCAGAATCTTGAGATTGTGGAATCTCAAAAGTAGTGAATGGGAATTGCCATACAGTGCGGAATGGGAACTTTGCCATTCACTCCACTGTAGTGCGATCTCAGAGTTGGTATATTTAAGTAGCAGGGGGAGTGGGCGGGTGCAGGGGGGCTTGCCCTCCTGCATACAGGTTAGAATAGTTTGTTGGATGTTTTACTTTTTTTTTAATGTTCGAGATTCTGCAGTCTTGAGATTCTGGTCCTCGGGATTTCGAGTCTCAGGATTGCGGAATTTCGATATTCTGTAGTGATCCATATATATATATATATATATATATATATATATATATATATAAAATGTTCCACTGAAACAGCTTTATAATGTTCTTATCTGTTGGTTATTTGAGGCCATACCCCATTCCTAACAGATGTCTCCCTGATTTTCTCATTTCTCTTTAACTCTTTTCCAGTAATCCCATTTGTTGTTATGTAATTTACTTGGACTACTTTTTCAGAACTTCTCTTTCAAGCCCTTCAAGCTCACTCGTCATATAATTATATCCTGTATCAAAGGCTCCTGAGATGTTTTTAATCTTCATCTTATCCCTTTCTTAGGCAGTAGCAACCAGTAAGAAAATTAAGATGGCTACTGGTTTAATTTGTTTACTAAGCCTCCCTCCCTCAGTCCAGTTTAGGTAGAAATTTGCAGTAGTCAACACAAAGTCCCCTCCTATCATAATTTTCAGTAATTTGTTCAAATCTTTCTGATATGTTTCTAATTTTCTACACCCCAAGAAAACATGTTCCCAATCTTCTTTTTCATTTTCCCTCCATCTCCAATGATTTCATCCTGTTTCTGGAAACATTTTATTTAATCTTATTGGCAGTCCCTCACAGCACTCCTCACTTTGGAAGATGCTGATGCCTCTGCAGTCTCTGAAACATTGTTCAAGGCCTTGGAAAGCATCACATCTTTGCAAGGCTACAGTGCCTTCCACACATTCAGAACTCAGAATGAGCATGAAAGAACTGAAGGTGGAGGTGTATTCAGCTTCATTAAAGCCAAGGACACCTCAAGATTAGTCATACAGCGTCACTGTCTTGAACTACTTTATGTCCAATTAATTATAGGCAAAACACCATACCACATCATTGCTAGCTCTAGGCCCCCCTCCATGAACTAAGAAAAGCACAATGCCTACCTTGACGTACTGTAGTCACTTGCCGTACAGCCCAACACCTTAGTCATGGGAGATTTCAATTATCCCTCCATCAACTGGGTAACATACACAAGCTCAAACATGCTTGTCCAGAGGATTCTGGACTTTGTTAATGCAAATCCTCTGGAACAGACAGTCTGTATGCCCACAAAGGGCTCTAATGTCCTTGACATAATACTCACCAACATGGGTGGTCACTGCATTGCCCGCTGTGTGATGCCCTACTGAGTAAGGTTGCACCATAAAATAGGTCTTGTTTGAAGTAACTATTGGTCCCCACACCCCCAAAGGAGAAAAAAAAAAAAAAAACTAAGGAACTTCTCCAAAGCAAACTACAGCCTGTATAAAAAGTTTTATAGCCCCTGCAATCACAGGTAATAATTACTCCTATGCAAAGATGTACACAAATGCCCTGTATAAGCATCTTAGCAATTGTAAAGATTTGGCTGTACCTGTCTGGATTAAAACCAGGCTCTCACAAAAAAAACAAGTCACCTTGGTGTACATCTTGTAGAAACAGATTGCATAACAAAAGGGAAAAAAAATGATGTTCAAGAACAAGAGGCAACTGCTTCTGCAGAGGAAGAATTCCCTCCACAGATTGATCAAGCAAGTCAGAAGTCTTGTAAAATCCTCTAAAGCTAATTATGAAGCTAAAAGAGCATCCCATGCCAAGGACAATCATAAGGCATTCTTTAACTACATCTGAAATCTAAAAGGGAGCGCCCAGCTATGTGTCGAATTGGTAGTAGATGGTACCACTCACACTAAACCGGAGGAAATTGCCAACCTGCCAGCTGACAGATTTGGCGCAAGCTTCACCCCCCCCCCCTCTGACCACCAGCCATACCCCAAAGCATACCTGACACCAGTTTTCTACGGTTTACTATCATTTCAGTGATCACACTTTGAGTAAATTATCATTTCTCCAAACCAGCGAAATGAAAGCAAAAACAGCGACCAACAAAAAAGTAGAACGCAGAAGTGGAGAATGTTCGAATTCGATGAAATTCAAACATTCAGCACACTTCCACAACAACTATTACTGTACAACACACAGCAAAGAATGTTTTTGCAGGGGGGGGCAAGCCCCTCCTGCACCCCCCATGTGAGGGGCTGCACCTCCACACCCCCTGCTATTTATATATACAGACTCCGAGATCACACTACAGTGAGAGAAAGGGTACATTTCCCGATCCCCACTATAGTGTGATCTGCATGAAAATGTAGAAATTCACAACAGTGAATGCTGTAGTGCAGTCGCTGTTGTGCATTTCTACATTCATTTATTCGTTCTTTCGATACTATCAAATTGGGTGTTCAGACTAACGTAAATCGAACAAAGTCCGATTGCCCATTTGATAGTAAAGCATGCTCTACCTAGTATCTCTAGAGAGCAAGTCCTGTCTGCACTCTCCATGGTCAAAAACATGACCTGAATGGGACCAAATAACATCCCAGGTTGCTTACTAAGCAATCTAAAACAGGACCTAGCTGACCCACTTGGTGTTTTCTTTAACCATAGCCTGAGAACTGGCTTTATACCAGCAGAATGGAGAACAGTAACAGTAATGCCCTTGCATAAAGCGGGACCATCAACCAACCCTGTGAACTATAGACCCATAAGCTACCCAGCCTTATCTGCAAGGCTATGGAAAGGATCATCATGAACCTTATCAACAAGGGCATAGGTGATCTTCAAACTCTAAACCCAACCCAGTTTGGCTTTGTTAAGGGTAGACTGTTCTTACTGAACCTGGTAGACTTATTCGAGAAAGTCACCAAAGCCCTGGATGAAGGTAAGACAGTGCATAGTGCCTATCTGGAGCTAGCCAAAGCCTTTGACACACTCCCCTACTCAGGTATCACTGAAAAACTCTCCCAAGTAGGTGTTAACCCTAACATCACTAGATAGGTAGCTAACTGGCTCATCAACAGAACACATACTGTCATAGTTCGTAACTCCACCTTTACAAGTAGACCCATCACCAGTGGCGTACAGCAATGGTCTGTACTAGGCCCTTTACTATTTGGAAACTATTTGTCGGAAGTCCAAGCTAAAGCAGATGGCCTTTGACTAACTAAGTTCACTGATGATTGTAAATTAGACACAATCACTGAGTCCACCAACTGATGTTAACATATTGTAGCAGGGGCTAACACAAACAAATAACTGGTGCCAAATTCACGATCTAAAACTAAATGCAAAAAAGTACACTATTATCCCATTTGGCAAAGTGGAATTCCCCACTAATTACAATATTGACAGCACTCCTCTATGTTCAAACCCAGTGGTGTGAGATCTGGGAACACAGTTCGACATCAGTCTGAACTTTGATCACCAGGTTCCACTGTGGTAAGGAAATCCTTCTACATTGCACATCTCATAAGTAAAGGCATTGCATCTAGGTCTAAGGATGTTCTAACCTCACTTTACTTAACTCTAGTCAGAAAATTAATAGAATATAATGTGCCCTTCTGCATGTGTCTCACCAGACACCTGCAGCAATTGGAGAGACCACAGAGGTTTCTCACTAAGAAGATACAGATCCTCCAAACCATGACCTATGTGGATAGACTAAAAGCCCTGTCACTGTACTCTGTATCATATAGGCTACTGATAGGCAACTTGTGCCTAGCCTACAGGGCAGTCTCTGACCCCGACCTGATGGAAATGCTGCACATTCGCAAATCAAATGGCACTAGAGCCACTCGCTCTAGGGATCTCAACCTTGCCAGTGACATTAACAGAACATGCTGGGGAGACAGGTATGTCTTCCAGAAGTTACTGCTGCTCTGGAATAACCTTACAGTTCATGTGAAGCAGAGCTCCTCAATGACTCTATGTAAGTGCAACCTGGACAAATGGATGGGTGACCACAAATTCACCCCGGGGGTGGCTCCCATGTCCCACATGGACAAGGGTAGTTGGTGCTGATTTGTAAAGAACATCCCTCTAACCAAGGACAATTGGCGCAACCTTGGATTAATGTGGCCAGGCTTATAAAGACTCTAGGGCCACTAGCCTAGTAACCTCCTATGAACATATTTGTGCAGACACTTTCATCCAAATATTCTAAATTTCCTAGACTTAGTCACTATTTTAATTATATTTTAAATTTCTCTCTCCACTTTTCTCCTGTCATATTTCCATCTAGTATTTCTTGTCAGACCTTTTTCTGACTCTTTTTCTGAGTCCACTTGCCTGCAAATAATGTACATTTTGCTGACTAGTCCCTTATTATTCAATATCTTCATCCTAGATTCTATTGATACTTTTACCATAATTGTTTTTTCCTGGTAATTTTAACTATCTCCCTTTCAAATTTCCCATATATAGTTACTACTGCTTTGTAACTGAGGAATTCCTGCTTTTCCATTTGAAACTTTTCCCTTACTGTGTCCCATTTCATCTTGTTTTCTCCATTTCACAAGATTTCCTGGAAAAATAATTTTCCATTACCTTCTTCCCATTTTTGATCCCTCTAAATTTGATTTAATTGGAGTTGATATTGCTCCTATAGGGAGTATCTCAAATCTCCAGTCTTAAAATTATTTCATCTTTAAAGCTTCTTTAAGATTTTGTCTCACCTCTGTTAAATATACATCCTCTCATCCTTCTCCCATCATTTTTTTTCCACATAAAGACCAGCCTCTTTTCAGGACTCATTCAATCCTGACCTGCAACTAAACATTTCCAATGTGTGTTTTTATTTTGTGATAAATATACAAATTTTAACTGGGAAGCTCAGTTGTATTCCTGTACATTGGGAACTGCTATGTCCCTACTTCAACTGGTCAAATCATCTGCTGCCACTGGATCCTGGAGCGTTGCCCATTTCAAATGTATGTCATGATTGCCTTCTTCAGCTTTTCCTAAATACACCATGGCTTCAATACTTTGATCCATGTTATTCAGGATCAAAGACCATTTTTTTAAGCATTTCCTGTATTTCACCACAGACATGATGCCATAATCCCCTCACTGTTTCCTGTGCCATCCTGGCTACCCAAATTCCAAACTATCTGACCTAATAATGCCCCTTGAGATATGAACAAGTCTAAATGAGATTCCAGGACAGTACATAATTTGTCCACATTGCCTTAATTTTCTTTTTATTTATCTTCTTCTTCTTTCTGCTTTTCCCGGTTAGGGGTCGCCACAGCAGATCACCTGTCCGCTCATGACTGGCAGTAGAGTTTTATGGTGTTGAGTTGCCGGCCCAGTGCCCAACCTTCCAAGGAAGGCACAGACATGCTCACTCTCATGCCTAGGGCCAATTTAGAGTGCCCAATCCACCTACAGCATGTCTTTGAGATGTGGGAGGAAACCGGAGCATCCGGAGGAAACACACGCGACCACAGGGAGGACATGTAGACACCGCACAGAAGGCAACCCAGCCGAGGATCAAACCGGAGAACCTGTTGCTGTGAGGTGACAACTCTAACTGCTGCACTACCGTGGCCGCCCTTTCTTTTTATTTATCTGATACCCTGAAATGTCCTTGGACTCCACTAATATTTTAAACCTCCTTTCAATGTTTCTATCAGGGTTTGTTAAATATAAAATGATATTGTCTGCAAATTAGCAATCTTTTCTAGACCTCCTTGCCATGGTCACTCTTTTATGTTATATTGCCTGATCTTGAGTGCCAGAGGTTATAATAAAGTGCAAAAGATTAGAGATGACAAAGAACATCACTGGCGGGTTTCTCGTTTTATATGAATCACATCTGTTAGACTAGTATTTACCTTAATAGCTGTTGTTGAGCAGTGATAAAATTCCTGAAGCAGTGCAATAAAATCCTCCCTGAATTCCATTCCCCTCAGAATATCCCACAGATATTCCGAATGGAGCCTATCAAATGCTTTCTCTGCACCTAGTTTTAAAAATGCCATCTGGTCTTTTCTCCTTTCTGCTCCACTCTGCAAAATATGAATTATTAATGTATTATCAAATGTTTGTCTGCCTTTCATAAAAAACACATTGCTCTCCTTTTATTAGCCTTGGGAGACTCTTAGCCAGTCTATTCACTAGAATGCCAACAAAAACTTTATATTCATGTTGTAGGATAGAAATAAACCAATATGGACCAGGTGTACTTGGATCTTTTCCTTCTTTAGGTATTAATGAAATGATTGTCTTATGACATGAGTAAGAAACCTGTGTAATCTGCATTATTTCCCTAACCATAACATGCCATCTCGGCAATATTTATGTTTTAGCAATCTCCGTTGCTCTGTTGGGTACCCATCCCCCTGGGGGGAGGGGGGTTACCCATTGCCAAGCAGTGTGAAAGCTTGCAGTAGCTGATTATTTTTTTCCTCTGTAAGCCTCGGCAGCTCTAACCCCCTTAAAAATGCTTCCATCAGTCCGTGACAATCTGCTATGTTCATGCTCTCACTGAATCACTTAATGTAAAATTCTTTTATTATCCTATGTAAATCCTTTATAGATCCTGTCACTCTGCTGGTTCCTGGACAATGTAGTTTGAATATCATCCCTTCTGCTTTCATTTGTCGCAGTCTACCTGCCTGCACTCTCTGATATCTGGGTGAGTTGTCATAGAATAGGCATGTTACTACTGTCTCTTCTATTCTTTCCTGACAGCAGTCCTCTAAATCCATTAATTCATGTTTTTCTCTCTCTTTATCTCCATTAGATTTTTTTGCCCTATTTTGGACGTCTTTCTTAGTTACTTTGTTATCTCACAACTTTTCTTTTCCCACCAGACTCGAGAGTCCATTCCCTTAAACATATACTTAAGTTTCTTTTTCATTAAATGTCACTCTCGCATTTTTGATAGGGAACTACTTTGTGTTTTTTTCACACTGCCTTCAAAAAATTTCTTAGCCTATCTTTTTTGACTGGATAGTTCTGAAGTTGCCTGGGTGTAGTCTGAGAGTATTAGGGGATATGTTACTGCTCCCTTCAGAAGATTTGTATGCACCATTGTAATATAGAGATGGTCAAGTCTTGCCATGGTACTGTGCTAGAGCGATTTGTATGTCACTAGTTTTGACTCAGGTAAATGCATTCTTACATCACGAAAAGCATATTTTTTCATCATTTTTTTAAAACTAAAATCTGCCCTCCTATAATAACCTGTGTTGTCTTGGTCCTCATGATACACCATGACAATCTGTGATCAGATTCCAATTCCCCCAAACAAAATTATTCCTTTCATGAATTCTAGTGTCTGTAGTAACAATTGCTTCATTTTGTTTATATTAATTTTTGTGGGCAAATAAACATTTTGTAATGTTAATCTCTTATCTCCCCAGTCACCTCTCAACAACACAAACCTTCCATGCTTATTTTGCTTAAACTTCCTCTATTTTAAATGGACTTTCCTTTCTAATTAGAATAATCACTCCTCTTTCCAGCCTTCCATGGCTTCAACCTCATACTAATCCATAAATTCCCTCTCTACCAGTCCTTCATGTTCTGCTTTGAACAAATGAGTCTCCTGCAAAAACATTATATTAGCCTCATTTCCTGCTACAGACTGTAATACCTGTTGTCTTTTTTTCTCCACTAACCCACCCATTCTTAATTGTTCATCTCAAATCTGTTTCTCACTTCTTGTATGATGTCTTTCTGTTGTCAATTTTTGTTGAATAACTCGTACACTCCTGCAGCTCTATGGTGTCTCCCACTTATCGCAGCCTCAGCACAAACTGTAAAAAAACATATAACCCAATCCAAAAAAAATAACCAATTTTTTGAAATTATATACAATCTCTTTCTACTCCTCTCCATGCACCCAGTTGAACCTGAGTATTTTCTGAGCTCCCTCTCAACTAAAGCTTCTACACAAGTTTACATATATTTGAGAAACTCTACCTTCCTATTACCCCACCCCGCACTAATCAGTTCTTTAGTTGTGCCCTTCTGATCGTCTGGCTTTACATTCTGTCTTTCCTTGTCTTCCCTGTTAGTTCTGACCTAGTGAAGTTGACAACCTCCCTTAATGCATTAGAACAAGACCTCAGCATCATTCCCTATCAGGGATTGCCATTGGAAACGGTCCACAAGAACTAAAGCAGGCTATTCCAACTCCTCTTAAGTTTTCTGTTCCCCTCTTGCCACAAACCCTCTTTTCCACTTCCTATACTTATCTATAGTTTTCAGGGAGTCCAATTCAAGAATTGTATAAGCATTTACAAGTTTTCTTTCCTGCTATTCAAATCGATTTTTTGGCCTGTGTCTTCTAAAGTAATGCAGCATTAGCATCTACTGGTCAATTAATGTGTGATCTGTGAGTTATTGTTAAATGGAATCACCACACTTTTTTTCCCCTTGGACCTCATCTTTACTGCTCTGGCCTCCAGTACCTAGTGTCCACACTGAGTCTACCAGCTAGTCTTCAGTCCTCCCCAGGACCTACACCATTTTACCTGGGGCCTGTTGTGGATCTTGATGGTGTCTTGGGGGCTCGGCTCTTTATGTCACCACATTGTTGAGTCATTATTCTCTGTATAACGAAAATGAATGTAACCCTTGATGACTATGACTCTGTCTAATCATCTAGGTCTTTCTGATGCTTAACTCATGAGACACCCCTTCTGCAAGCATTTGGGGACCACACTAGTACATCATTCTGTCTTTTATACTAAGATACTTTTTCCTTACCTTTTAACCCTAGTAACAACCTACATAATTCTCAATAAGGAGTGAATCCTGTTCCCTGAAATACAGGCATCAATGGCTTGACACACTGTATTCCAGATTAATTGTATGGTACACTTACTCTTGATTGAGGTCCTCTTCCACTGTTGTGACCAGTTGCATAACCAAATACAAGCCCCAAATGATCTGTTAAAAGTAGACTGAAGCCTATTCCTGCTGTGTTTCTAAACTTCATTTTGACCAACCACTTGTCTAATCATGTACAAGTATTTCCTGTGTTAACTGGGTTTGGCAGGTGGCACCTACTTTTGTCTGCCACCCTTTAACACCTCTGAGGTTTGTGCTGTAACATAAGCAATAGTGACATTCTGTGTACACCCTGGAATTTTTTTGAGGAAAGTTATTGCATCCCACACAGACTGCAGACCCCACACAATCTATAATGTCACACCATCCTCTCTGTGATATAGCAATTTTCTGTGCACATCTGATATAGGTCTAAGTTAGGATAGAAGAAGTTTAGAGCAGAAGCTTCCACTAAACCTTTGTCAAAATCCAGTTGTACAGTTTGGGATATGAGAGTTGCTAGAAAATTAGAAGCTTTAATTCTCTGGATGTTCTGTCAGACATACTATGCCATATTTTGTAGGTCCCATGACTGACACCAAGCATTTAAATGACGATGTTGTCAAATACAGAAAACTAATCTTGAAACATAAAAGGATGAAAAATCTGATCTTTAAGCATTTTTTTCATGGGAGAAGCCCTCCTGCACCCTTTCTCATTTGGGGGTCAAATCTCCACAAGATCCTCAACTTGTATATACCAACTCCATGGATGCACCAACCTGAAGAAGTGAGAAATCTCCTACCTTTAGGTGCACATTTAAAAATCACATGGACAATGATTTTCTATAGCAAAAGGCAATTAATGTTGTTTTCTTGGCAGCTTGTGTCGAACATCTAACACTCAAAGAATAAAAACTCAATGATGTGAAGATATTTGAAAGCTAATGATTTGTTATTTATTTATGTTTTTTACTGCAACCCAGAAAAGTGATGTATGTGCCAGGCAATACTGTGTCCAAAAATAAAAAAAATAGTGATAATATTTTTTTGCACGCACACACACACACACACACACACACACACACACACACTGACAAACCAGATTTATCACAAGATGCATTGGTTTTTCACATAGCACAGACACTCACACACACACACACACACACACACACACACACACACACACACACACACACACACACACACACACACACACACTGACACTACCCATGACAAGCAAGGTCTATCACAAGATGCACAATCACACACACACACACACACACACACACACACACACACACACACACACACACACACACACACACACACACAAACACACACACACACAGGCAAACACACACACACACACACACACACACACACACACACACACACACACACACACACACACACACACACACACACACACACACACACACACACACACACACACACACACACACACACACACACACACACACACACACACACACACACACACACACACACACATTCTTACCCATGGGAAAACTGGACGAATGCCAATTCAGCTACAGCATATCCTTTTAATGTTGGGGCAATCAGAGCACATAGATGAAACCAAACACACAGATAGAGGAGGGCATGCAAGTGCACATAGAAGAAGCCACAAACAAAACTCAACCAGAGATGAGTGCTGTGAAATGGCAATGCTACTCATTGATCTATTGTGCTAATGAGCAGTTGCATTCACACACATCTTAATCCTGCAAAAACCACCAAAGATAACCACCTGTGTAAAATGCTGCTGATTGCTATTGAAAGTGAAACAGATTAGGGCTAACTTGTTATTCTTAAGTGCATTGTAACTCTCTCCTTCCACATTCCATTTTACACACACTCTCACACACACACACACACACACACACACACACACACACACACACACACACACACACACACACACACACACACACACACACACACACACACACACACACACACACACACACACACACACACACACACACACACTCACACACACACACACACACACACACACACACTATCGCAAGCCATAGCAATGCTAGTTTTACACTGACTTCAGGAAATACAATGTATCGTTTGACACTGCTTCTAGTGCCAGATCAATGGCTGTAATAATGATTAAACAGCAGGGGTAACTCATCTCACTTTTATCCACAACTGGCCATGGTGGCAATCAGTTACAGCCACTTTACTGTCTACACCTCTGATGTGTGATCATTAACAAAATTAGTAATAACAGTCACATTTATCCAAAACTTGTTTGACACAAACACATAGTAAAGTAATCCTTTTCACTTCATACAAATGTACACTAGTCATGCAAAGGCAGATCAGTGCATATTTAAACTGAGCAAATGACAAAAAGGTCTGTTACTTTCTTCCACAGATAGCCGCCACTGAGCAATTACTGTCACTTCTGTGTACACTTCACATATCTGATTGTGACAAAAAGTGATGGCCATGTAATGCACTACATCTATGTTCCACACAAACAGTAGCCACACCTTAAAGCATTGCAAGTTGATTCACACAAACCACGTTAGTGTCAAAATCAGAATAATAATTAAGCAGCAGTTTGTCATTTTACTCAACACACAGCCACAGCAATTATAGCTATTTTGCATGTGTACACCTCAAATGTGCAACTCTTATAAAATTAAAAAATAAAAAATTAAAAGAAGGGCCACACAATAATGTCTCCAATATCTGTCACCCATTTAGCACAAGAATTTGATACAAAGGCTGATATTCAGCGACATTTTTTAAATATTGCTATTGTATATTTAGAAAGTTGCTAGAATAACAGATCTTGTATTAGCATGTACTTTCTGAAGGATATAAAGTCTGAATCTCAATAATCTGTCATTACTTAGTAAAAGCACCTTTCTGTGATTACCAGATAACCATAGACTTTACTAGAAACCTTCCAACAATGAGGCAAACTCAAGGATGGCTTGTGAAATCAGGGACAGTTGAGAACTACTTCTTTACTCAACTTTTCGAGAGAGACAGCTTGCACCTGTCACCCCTAGGCTTTTGAATACTGGCCAAGGCTCTTACTACCCCCATAGTGCCTTTTTTAGGCAAGGCTCAAAAGTCAAGCCCACCTCCGTAAACAGCACAATTAACAAAAAACTGAGAGTTATGCTACTCAATGCTAGGAGTTTAAATCTCAAAATGCACGCGCTAGAAGCACTCCTCAGTATGGAGAACGTTGACATCTGTGCAGTAACTGAAACCTGGTTCAAGGCTCCAGAGAGCACCCCAGCACTACTGGGCTACAACTCATACCACACGTTTCGGCCACAGAACACAGACTGAAACACAAAAGTAGGGGGTGTATCCATATTCATCAATGATACCTACACCTCCAGGTTAGTGGTGCAGCATGATACCTCTGAGATCATTCATGTGCAATTAACATTGGGCAAATCTGCAATGCAAATTGTGGCTTATTACAGATCACCCTCCATGACCCAGGACCACCACTCCACCATTCTGGAGACACTGGAAAACATGAAGGTCCTACCAAACACCCTGATATTGGGTGATTTCAATTACCCTACCATTAACTGGGAAAACTACTTGAGTACAAACTTCCAGGCCCAGCACTTCCTGGAATTCATCAACTCAAATGCCCTGGATCAGTTGGTAAACTCCCCTACCAGAGGTGAAAACATATTGGACCTGGTCATCACCAACATGGGCGACAGGTGTTCCACACTGGAGGTCAACCCATCACTGGTTAGATCAGACCATAAACTAATCACTCTGGATGTCCACACCCCACCACCACCCCCAACTAAGGAAACCACAGTAACAAACTTTTCTAAAGCAAACTTCACCTTACTTAAGACAGAGGCGTAAGTTTCACAGCCCTCACGGTAAAGGATAATGCTGCCCAAGATGCAGAAACATTTACAAATGCACTCTATGAGCACCTACAAGGATGCATGGATCGTACTATCTCTAACAAAACCAAGACTCACTCCTCTAAGAGAAGGAAACCAGTCTGGTGGACCCCTGTCATAAACAGGCTATACAATAGAAGGAGGAAACTAGTTCAGAAAAAAAGCAAATGCCAAGAAGGAAAGACATCCCTAATCAGTATCAGTAAGAAATTAAGGTCCCCTCATAAAATCATCCAAGGCTAACTTCAAAAGAAAAATAGCCAAGGATTCAAAAGATAACCACAAAGCCTTCTTTAGCTATGTTAAGAATCTAAGTGGCAACTCACAGATATGCACTGAACTAGTCCAAAATAGCACAAAATATACTGAACCTACTGATATTGCCAACATCATGGCAGATAGATTCAGTGTAATCTTCACCCCCCTCTCACCCCCAAAAAGGCCCACAACAATACCGGAAAAGTGTAGTGTCCCAGACATCACAGACGCACAGATGAAAACAGCCCTTTCAAAAGCCAAAAACACAGCATTGATGGGGACAGATGGTGTCCCAGGCTGCATCTTGCATGAACTACAGAACTAACTAACCCCCACCTAAACACGCTGTTCAACCTCAGCCTGTCCACAGGCTATGTGTCCATAAAATGGCGCACAGCAATGGTTATTCCACTCCACAAAGGAGGGGCCATAAATTACCCTGGTAACTATCACCCCATAAGCCTGACTAGCCTGGTCTGCAAGGCTATGGAGCGCATCATCATGGAACTCATTAACAAAGACATTGGGAACCTCCAAACACTTGACCTGACCCAGTCCAGCTTTGTTAAGGGCAGATCATGCCTACTAAACCTGGTTGACTTCTTCAAGACAGTCACCAAGGCCATAGATGAGGGAAAGTTGTTTACACAGCCTACCTTGACCTCGCCAAAGCTTTCGACACCATTCCCCACTTGGGTATTACAGAAAAACTCACCAGCCTGAACATAAACCCCAATGTCACAAGATGGGTTGCTAACTGGCTTACAGACAGAACTCACACGGTAAGAATAGCGGGCTACAGATCCAACTCTAAACCAGTCACAAGTGGTGTCCCGCAAGGCTCGGTCCTGGGACCCCTACTCTCCGGCATATACTTCTCAGAAGTACAGGCAAACACAGGACTATGGCTAACCAAGTTTGCCGATGACTGTAAACTGGGAGCCATAATTGACTCTCTGGCTGACACGGACATCCTCCAAAAGGGCCTTACTGAGACAGACACCAGGTGTCAAAGTCATGGCCTCAAGCTAAATGCCAAAAAATGCATGGTCATCCCATTTGGGAAAAACAAAACACCCACGAATTACCACATAGGTGGCAGCCCCCTTAATACAGAAGAGGTAATAAGAGATCTGGGGACCCAGGTAGATAGTAATCTCTCCTTTGACAATCATATTGCCAAAGTAGTTAGGAAATCTTTCTATGTGGCCCATCTAATTACTAAAGGGTTTGCATCTAGAAATAAAGAGGTTATAGTGCCCCTCTACTCGTCACTTATCAGACCCATCATAGAGTACAATGCCCCATTTGGGATGTACCTCACAAGACACTTCCAACAGCTGCAAAGACCACAAAAGTACCTCACCAAGAGGGTTACTGGCCTCAAACATATGTCCTATGCAGCCCGGCTGAAAAAACTCCTGCTGTACTCAGTGGCATATCGCTTACTCAGAGGTGATCTCTGCCTGAGTTACAAAGCCATGTCCAACTCAGAATTGATGGACAGCTCCACCTAAAGAAATCCAAGTCACTGAGAGCCACACGCTCTAGTGAGCTAAACCTCGCCACAACAATAAATAGAACATGCTGGAGGGATAGATTCCTGTCACAGAAACTCCCCATGCTTTGGAACAAAATTCCAAACTACATTAGGCAGAGCCCCTCACTAACACTCTTCAAGAGAAACCTTGACGAGTGGATGGGTAACAGAAAATACACCCGTGGGACCACTTCATTGGCTCTGCTTGACAGAGGATCAGTTAATTAATCAATGAGGCAGTGAAAGCCAACACACTCTGGCTAGGCTTATAAATGCCCTCGGGCAGATAGCCTAGTACCTACCTATGAACCTATGAATCTAAGATGCAGGACAAAGACAGACATAACGAAGAAACAAAGGCCCAGCCTAATGTTAGGATAGTATTCATAATTTCAGCCTATGCTTCATAGCAGTGTTGTGACAGTAAGGAAAAGAATACATTCAGACAGCAGTTGCATGACCTACTAGATAAAGCAGGACAACATGGATTGGTGTTAATAATGGGTGACTTGAATGCACATATTGGGACAGACAGAACAGGACATGAGGACTGCCTGGGTTCACATGTGTGGGGCAACAGGAATAATGAACGAGAGGCCATTCTAGACTTCTGTCTTGCAAATGACTTGATAGTAGCCAGCACATGTCTCAGAAACTGAGACTGTCACAAGATCACATACTAAAGTGGCCAACATGCAACTGAGGTAGACTTCTTCCTAGTAAGGAAAGGGCACTAGGGTAGAATCAGTGATTGCAAAGTCGTCCCCAGTAAAACAGTCAACCCATAGCATAAACCATTGGTTGCCACAATCAGTTTCAAGCAGTGGTTAGAGAAGACTAAGGTCAACAGAGCCCAGGCTGAAGACCTGGACGTTAACTGTAGGGGAAAGTATAACAGTTTAAGGAATTGCTCAGAGCTCTAGTACTTCAAGAAGAAGAGGAAATAGGTGGAGTTGAAAAATAATGGCAGCATCTCTAAACAGCAGGACTACAGAACAGATATGTGGCCAAGCCAGGTATGGAAATAAGATTCATACGGATAACTGGTGGTAGAAAGCAGAAGTCCAGGAAGTCATCAAAAGAAAGAAGGAGTGCAGAAAAAAGTGGGAGATAGAAAAGATGGACCAGGCTAGGAAGGATTACTGGTTTGGCTAGCAAAGAAACTAAGAAAGGAGATGCAGTAGCAAAGAACAAGCCATCAGAGAAATTCTACCAGCTTCTGGAAAGTAAGTCAGTAAATGGCATAAAGAAACTATATCAGGTTGCAAGGCAAAGACAGAAAGATAAAGAAAATAGTCAAAATAGTCAGACACCCTTCATAATGGATGCCAGAAACAACCTTCTGATTAGTCTACAAGACATTAAAGTCAGATGGAAAGAGTACTTCCAGCAGCTTATGAATGAAGAAAACTCCACAGAAGCTGTACTACTGACCCAGACACAGCCTACGATGAGAGCAGATGAGGAGCCCACCATTAAAGAATTAAGAACAGCACTATGGAAAATCAACTCAGGGAAAGCAACAGGCTCAGATGAGGTCACAGCACATATAATTAAAGATGCTGGCTCCTGAGGGTACTCATAGCAGTGTGGAGAGAAAGGCATATCGCAGATGACTGGAGAATAAGTATAGTAGTGCCAGTGCTGAATAACAAAGGGGACATTCACAACTGTGGCCAGTACAGAGGATCAAACCCCCTGTCACACTGCATGAAAGTTCTGGAGAAGGAGAGTGATACATGAATGCACAGAATAGTAGAAAGTAAGATGGGAGATGACCAGTTTGGATTCAGATCAGGATGCACCACAACTGATCCAATGTTTGCAGTGAGGCAGATAGTTGAGAAGAAGCTAGAGATGAGGAATGAATCCAACTGTGGATTCTTAGACTTGGAGAAAGCATATGACAAGGTCCCAAGAAAGCTGATTTGGGCAGTCCTGCAGTGATTTGAAGTCCCATAGGCATTGGTAGAATTAGTGCAGTCTATGTACAAGGACCTAATGACTCAAACAAAAACAGTGTTGAATCTCACAGAAGGGTTCCCACTGAGTGTGAGTGTGCACCAGGGTTCACCTGTGAGCTTACTGCTGTTTATATGGGTGATGAACTACATTAGCAAACAGCTCAGAGGGGATAGATAAGAAAATTGCTGTATCCAGACAATGTGGCATTACAGGCAGACTCTGAGCAATAACTTCAACAAAGGATAGGGGAACAGAATGCAAAACTAAAGACACTTGGGAGGAAATTGAGTACGGATAAGACAGTTATTATGGCAGCAAATAGAGGAGTTCAAAAGAAACTGAGAAATGAGATAGAAGGGAAAATTCTGGAATAGGTTAACAGCTTCAAGTATCTGGGAGGGGCGGTGAAGAGAAGAGAAGTCTGAATGAGGAGGTCAAAGCTAGAGTCAGAGGGGCTGCAGCCAACTGGCACAGAGTGTCAGAGGTAGTGTATGACAGAAGGATGCCAAAGAAGCTGAAAAGTAAGGTGTACAAAACAGTGGTGCAATCAGTACTACTATATAGTACAGAAACCTGGGCAGTAAAGGCAGAACAGTTGAGGAAGATACAGATGATGGAGATGAAGTGCCTGACACAGGTGGTAGGATGCACACTGTGGGACAGATGAAGAAATGAGGACATCAGAGCAGAAGCCTAAGTAGCTGCAACTGCAGAAAAGGTCAAACAGAACAGGTTATGGTGGTTCAGGCTCATGTGCAGAAAAGCAGAAGACAATCTGGTGAAGAAGATTTGTGACAGACAGGAAGAAGGCAAGAGGAAACAAGGGTGTCCAGCAAAGAGGTGGGCAGATAATGTGAGAGAAGACCTGTGACAGGCATAAGTATCAAAGAAGGCAGGAAAGTGGCACTGAATATGGAGAGATGGTGACAATTGACTTAACACCCCGACCCCAATGATGAAAATGGGAAAAAGAGGATTGATGATGATGATGATGAAAGACCCAAAATCAGGCAAAAACTAAATATTAGCTTGTTAATTAATTAAGTTTCTAATTGTTTTTTGTTATAAAATACCCTGTTTTGGAGTCATTTTTTTATACTCTGTGAAGGTGTTCAAGGTGCTAGAGTGAGAAGATTAAACATTTGTGGATATATTTTACTGCAGTTGGTGGTTTTGTGGATCTGTACCAGTTGTTGGGAAAAACTAAATATTATTCTAATTTGCTTAAAAAGTGAAAAAAAAAAACAGTTTTTGCATTACACCATGTATACTGATGGGTGTGCAGTGAGCAGTTATGAGGGAGCCATCTCCTCTTTCATGATGAGGTACTTCTCTTTGCTTTGCCAAACATGTTAACTGGTGAACATATTATTTGCCTGACTCCTGATCTTTGCCAGAGACTATGTTGTGTCAATCCCTACATCACCCCACCCCTAAACAGGTGAGCAGGATAGTCAGGACCTCATCCTATGTGACAGAGCTGACGCAGTGTATATACTGTTAGCCTGTAGTCACTGTGTTTTAAAATTAACCACTTGAATAACTAAATAAACTGCAAAAAGAGTTTACCTTTTTTTAAAACCGTCAAAAATGCTTAATGGTAATATTACCAATTAAAAAAAATCACTCATTACCCGAAAGTGTGCTGTCAACTGACTGAGATAGTTATGTTATCTCTGTTGCGCTATGTCTGTGTTCCACACAGTGCTGCCAGTAGATGCTGCATGAATTCTGTATTGTGCTGTTTGTTGCTAATTATGTTTGTAGACTGATAACATTCAGTGGGCCAGATTCCAAAAGAGTTATTCTCAGTGTGAGTTACTGCAGTGTAAGCCTGCCTCGATTCCAATTCCAAAATACTTGCTTTCGATGTAAGTGACTTATTTCAGTCTAAAGCTTATCTATAAACAGCCTTACATTAGGGATCACATTCTGGAGTAAGTCACTTACACTGAAAGCAAGTTTTCTCATTTGGGCCCATTGTTTACATCTGAAGTATTCTCAATGGGACTGAACTGAAAATAGGCTTTGCCAAGGTAGACATTTCCTGGTACACAAAACAACAAAATAAAGAAGGGACAGTGGCACATGCTTCTTTCGCTTGAGCTGTTACATCATAACAACTATTACACAGATAAGCTACACTCCTAAACAGGTATGATACAGCAAACACATTTAAACATACTGTTTAAAATCACATTATGGCCATTCTCAGTGAGGGGAAGCCTCTCACACGTCATACATTGTGCCTTGCAGAAAGGGCAGAATATCATTGCAGTCATCTCAGTCAGCAATTGTGCAGCTTCAACCAGCTGCTTATATCTCAAGATGATCTCCTTGATTTATTTTTTTTGTAAAGATGTATGAGTTTGAAAAATGCAGAACTACAGGAAATAACACAGTTATCAACTTGGAAGAGAATGCAGAATGCAGTATAGGGTTCTCACTACAGCATGTACTTCGCAGAATATGAGTTAGCAGAACAGAGACTGTTAGTGAAAATAGCATGCAACCAGCACTGGAATCACCAAGACACAAGTCCGAAGGAGCTTTAAATGTTTCACTAGGAAGGATAGGTTGTTTTCTGACCTCTTTATTCTTCTTTTCCCCTTATTTTTTCTATTATGTTTTTCTTTTCTGTCTCCATTCTTTATAGGTTCATAGGTAGGTACTAGGCTATTGGCCCTGGGGCCTATACAAGCCCAGCCAAAAAGGTACCCTGGCTTTTGCCATCCAAGAAAATTATTTTCCTGTGCCACTGTTGAGCAGAGCCACAGAGGTGATCCCCGGGGTGAATTTCCTATTTCCCATCCAATCATCAAGATTTTTCTTGAAGAGTGCTAATGAGGAGCTTTGTTTGATATAGATAGGTAGTTTATTCCAGAGTATGGGAAGTCTCTGGGACAGGAATCTATCCCTCCGGCATGTTCTGTTTATTGTGGTGACAAGGTTTAGGTCCCTAGATCGTGTAGCTTGGAGGGATTGGGATTTCTTTAAGTGGAGCATGTCCAAAAGCTCTGGGTTTGACATAGCTTTGTATGTTAGGCAGTGATCACCTCTGAGTAGGCGATATGCGATGGAGTAAAGCTGGAGTTTTTTGAGAAGGTCTGCGTAGGGCATCTGTTTGAGGCCAGTAATCCTCTTTGTGAGGTATTTCTGTGGCCTTTCTAGTTGTTGTAGATGTCTTGTGAGGTACATACCAAAAGGGGCGTTGTACTCTATAATGGGTCTAATGAGTGATGAGTAGAGGGGAACAATGACCTCTTTTTTTCTGGATGAGAAACTTTTTGTGATGAGGTGTGCCATGTAGAAGGATTTCCTGACTACTGTGGTGATGTGATTATCAAAGGAGAGACTACTGTCCACCTGTGTCCTGGAATGAGAATAAGAACAAAGAGAAGGGAACCAGCAAAGAAGAGGCAGGAAGAAACCCCTTCAACACCAACTTGACCAGGTGATGAGCCAGCGCCCTAGCCTTGAAAGAGGCACAGGCCTGACAATCTGAATCTAAGCAGACTTCCAAAAAGCAATACATACAATGATCATGGGAGTCTTGTGGATGCAGTTTATGACCACAATAAAGACACTTATAAAACACCAAAGTTCTTTTTGCTTTTGTACATGAGAAGGAAGAAACCCAAACAGTAGTACGGCACTATACCTACAACGATAATAATATAGCACTATGAAAAAATTGTATCTTGACTGGCACAATTCTAATGGTAATTTAACAAATTCATTAAACCAGCTAGACTAGAAATCACAGAAAGGGAGAATGGAAAAGGTGGCCCAGGCCTACAGCAGAGTTCATTCACTCAGAGGACAACTATTTAATATAATCACACAGGAAAAGCACACAACAGAACTTTTTTAAGGGACAGCCAAAAGACCCTTAAAGATGACTATCTATCAGAAACAAACTTTTACAAAACAGCTGAAAGAAGCACAAAAATCATTTATTTTCTGCAGAACTTTGGAGAATGTGTCCGACACTGAAGAGCAGCAAACAGGATCTGAGGTGACATAGGAATGCAAAGCATTATGGGAGGACAATTTAAGCTATGGCGACAAGATTCTGAAGTGCCAACCTCAGGTTCAATCAGATCCAATAATCCACAGGTTGAGGCCAATGTAAAAGACATCAGCGGCTCTATTATATGTCATCAGCTTTTACGCTTCTCAAGAGATGTGTAGTTAGTAACTGCTTTTATTAGATTAGTGCAAGTACAAGGCATTACCCATTTGCAATGCGATTGACTTTTTGTGGTGTTTGGACTGGGGACATAGAAACTTCAGTCACACAGCTATACTGTCTTGGCAGCAGACTGGCTTAATGTCTCCCACCTTAGACTTTGGCTTTCTGCCTCTCCGTTAAGTGTTAAGCCAAGAGTTTGTAATCCTCCTTGATGCTCCCACCCTACAGTGCTAATTTGTTTTCTAAGATAAAATTACTGATCCGCAACTGCAATGAGCATATGACTACCAGCACTGCCTCCTATCCTGTCAAAGTCATTAATCCTGATGTTTGTACTGATTTCCTGCACACATTTTCTCTTGTATAATTCTATAGATTCTCTCATGTTTGCATCCCACTGGCTGAAATTTCCTGCCCACTGTCCATTGACACTAGTGTGAGGTTGCATAACAGAAATAAAGCTGTAGCCTGCACAGAAATGACAGCAATCATGTTTAAAGGGGTACTAACTGGTATTTCTCGACAGCTTATAAATCATGAATGAAATAGTTATTTACCACCAAAAGTGGTACAGTTGAGAGCTACACTAACTATATACAAGTGTCTGTTCTCTGTTGAATCAGTGAATAGTCACTTGTAAATGGTCATTCTGCCATACTTTACAAAATTAAGATGATTTAGTATTACATTTTGGTCAACCCAGTGGACCCCTCTGAAAGCATGGGTCCGAGCTGCTGCCCGGAACTTCCCTATTATAATCTGCTACTGCATAGCTAGGAAGTAATGTCAGACAGAACAGACCAAGAGGAGGCTGGAATCAGTGAAGAAAATGTGGGAAAATGTGGAGAACCAGTATTAGACTTCAGAACTTGGAAGTTTTTATGGAAGTGTTGGAAGTCTCATTTATATCCACAACTTAACTATTGAAGTCAAACAAGAAGATGCTGTTGTCCAGTGAGTCATTTAATTCCAAAAAACTCTTACTATTAAAACAGAAAGGCATCTTGAGACTGTTCAGTAATACAGGACAACATCCAGTCTAAACTATTGCAGGAAGGACTGTGAACCTAAGAGACTGAACTGTTTTTCTGTTGTTAATTCTATTTTTGAAAAAGTATGCTTTATAAACTAGTCTGGTGAGACAATTTACTTTAAGTTAAAGAACAGATATTGTTAGTCTACATTTTTGAAGCTTGCATTTTTTTGCAAAGGTGAATGAACATACTTTTAATGGTTATGAATGTATAAAATATGTGTTACTTGAGCTAATAATGTTTATCAAGACTTTGTTCAGAAAAAAAGCACTATATATATATATATATATATATATATATATATATATATATTTTGAAATCGAATTTCAAAAGCTCGAGACCATGTAGCCAAAATCAAATGTCAAAAAGGAGGAGGGATGAGTTAAGCGCTTTTGTGGTGTTCTGGTTCAGGCATGTATGTGTGTAAGTGTGTTGTTGAGGGCTTTTAGTGTGTGTGTGTGTGTGTGTGTGTGTGTGTGTGTGTGTGTGTGTGTGTGAGGGGTTGGAATATTAAGTCAGGGGGGGGGGGGGGCCCCCACATGGGGGGCAGGGGGTGCAGCCCCCCATATCTTTTAGTGGGGGTGGTTTGTTGGTTATGGGGGAGGCTGTGTAGTGATTCCATATATATATATATATATATATATATATATATATATATATATATTTTTTTTTTTAAGTATATGTCGCATAGTAAAGTGAAGATTAAGATGCTTTATGCAACTGATGTCCCTTTACCTGTCAATGAAGGTCTTTGAATTGCTTTCATAATGACTCTCTTGAGTATGTTTGTTGCATTTGATGTCCAACCTTAACCTTCAGAATACTTCCTGCTAGTTGTTGGGTTGACTATGTTGCTAAGGTGAGCTATAAGAGGGGTTTAGCTCATAAAACACATTTCTTTTAATGAAAGTAGAGGTTTCTTAGGATAAGAAATTAATTTAAGAAGAATGATCTCAACAAAAGCTGCATGAAACCACTGTTTTATATGGCACCATACTATTTGTGTACTCATGTTTGTTAATCATTCAGTGAAGAGCACTTGTGCACAAGGACCGTTTACAGACTCAGCCAGGCAGCACTGTTTGGTTAAGTGATTTGATCTGTGGGCTCCTCCATTATGGCTACAAGATTAAGTGTCATTAATTCTTGCAAACTAGTAGATAAGGAGATCCCTAAATAATGTATTACTTACTGATACCAATTAATATCCTAACATAAGGATGTATTTAAATAATTAATTAATACTGAGAATACTTATAGATAAGTAAAGTAAATAATAATGTAATATATTTATTAATACCTGTTAATACTAGTAGTAGATAGATCCCTAAATAATGTATTACTTACTGATACCAATTAATACTAGTAGATAAGGAGATCCCTAAATAATGTATTACTTACTGATACCAATTAATACTAGTAGATAAGGAGATCCCTAAATAATGTATTACTTACTGATACCAATTAATACTAGCATGAGTATAAGATTACCTGAGGGTGAGAAAGCAATGATTAAGGTTACATTTCTAATTATTGAAATGAAGACCTTACAGCTTAGAAAAAGAAGATAGTGTTTCAGAAAGTGTATTAAACTATGTTTCAGAGTAAACTACAAAATGGGTATATCATCTGCAAATAATGAGGATTTATTTTTATTTTCTTTAATCATGTCTGGCAGTTGTCTTAGAATGCCTGGCAGATGACTTAGATGATTAAAGAGCTACTAACGAGCTGCTTCCTGTGGCCCACTTGTGCAAGGATTGATTCCGTCAGCCTTAATTGTCTAACTGTGTGACTGTGAGCAAGTCACTTAACCAGACACTGCTCTCGAGCCAAGTCTGAAAAAGAGGTCCATGGAAATCAGTGCTGTACTCCAGAAAACAAATGTAAAATAAATACATAAATAAAATGTTCAGTAAGCACCTATATAGCCTCATTTCCTAAGTACTTACTGCTAGTGGTTTTAATGACTGATGCAAAAAAAACAAATAAACAAAAAACAAAAATGGGGACAGTGAATAACTGCACCTCTGCTGATAAAAAGGACACTTGTTGTTCTGTTTAACCAGCACAGAATCATAAAAGACAGAGCCATGGCAATACTTTATTTCCACTTTAAATACATTTGTTTTAACAAGAATGAGGATACAACTTTCACTCCTTAAATACAGGGACGAAATGCTATACAGCAGTAGCAGATTTCAGGAATCCATGCTGTTATTGTTCCTGAAAGACATTTTGGTGAACACTGTCTTATGCCTTCTCTGAATCCACAGAACAGATGTAGATGGCATTGGCAGACTCCTATAACCCCTTCAACATATGTGTAAGGACAAAGAGTTAATACTGAGTTCCATGGCCAGGACATAAATCTGCATTAATTCTCCTGAATAAGAGGTTTTTGTCACCCTAGCATATGCTTTTCCAGGTAAGCTGATGAGTATTATCTCTCTATAACTGGAAAGTAGCCTCCTGTCTCTTTTTTTCAAAATGAGGCCATTAACATAAATTTTCCAATGAAGAGGTACATTAAAAAGACATGTTCAGGAAGAAAACTTAAAACTGATACGTGTCTTTCAGATTTAAGGCTAGATTGCATCCACTCCTGCAGCCTTAAGGCAACAGAACTGTTTAGAAGGAATTTATATGCTTTTCCATATTTCCAGATGGTAAATTCTTAGTGAATGATCTCTACTTAATAAATGATCCATTGAGTGAGTATTGCTGAGTTTTAATTTTTTATTGTCACAGCAAACACATTGATGACTTAGAAATCACATCATGGCTAACTACAGGATCCCCTCTATGTCACTCTCAGCCTACCTAACTAGTATGGAATCACTTTGCACTATTAGGTTTTACACCACACACAAAAAAGGGGGTGGTCCATATTTCATAAAGATACCCACACCTCCAGGAGAATATAGACTGGGATTACTCAAGCCCTAACTTTCTAGCCCAGCGGTTTCCTGGAGTTCATAAATTCAAATGCCATGGAACAGCTAGTCCAGCCATAACAAACTTTTACAATAAGAGAGAAAAGCTATTACATGATAGAACAAAATCCATAAAGGAAGTCACCCCTGATCACGCTGTTTAATCTCAGCCTTTAAGCCTAACACCACTCTCCAAGGGGACTTCAACTACTCCAAAGTTAACTGGGAAATGTATACATCCTCTAAGATATATGCCCAAAGATTTCTGGACATCAGGAATTCAAATCTGCACCCTAACCGGGGTGATAAAGTCCTGGACTTGGTTCTGACCAGTATGTAACAGATCTGCTCACTGCCAAGTGTAACTCCCTCCCTGGTCAAATCAGGCCGCATATGAGTCAAATTCAGCTTAAGAGTGAGCCCAGATGAATCCTTCAATACCTCAGTATTCAGAGATTTTGCTATGGCTCATCTACTGAAACTGACTGATGACCTCGCTAAATTCAGCATCCCCTTACAACTTGTTGACCTGGCTGCTTATGCAGAATCCTTTACTGCCAAATTATTTGCACATGTGAATAGTTGCAAAGATGTATCTGCCCCCTTCAAAGAAAAATACAACAATAGATTCAAAAATATATCCTTTTGGTGGAATCCAAATATAAACAGCCTCTATAACAAAAAAAAAAAAAACTCTTTACACATAAAAGTAAATGTAACTTTCAAGATGCAAAAAAGCTATGTCTAAACTTAACAGGAATCTGGACCCCTGTCAAATCAACCCAACGCCAGTTATCAGGTAAACACTGCCCCAGTTATCAGGTACACACTGCAATCCAGGCAAAGGACAACTGCAAAGCCTTTTCTAACTATGTTATAAACATAATAAACAATGTCTAGTACTATGCAGTGTTAATCTTTTGACAATTGCTACCCTCTATATTCCAACCACTCAAATGCACCCATATATAAAATCTTCTAGGTCCATAGGAGATTACTAGGCTAATGCTCAAAAGCCCTCACAAGCCTACCAAGTTTTACCCAGATTTTACCCAATTTTCTATCCCTAGGAGAAAGATAACAAGGGTTAACAAGTGGGGTTTTGTCTATTTTTATAGACTGCCTGTGTCCATAAGGGACATAGGCATCACGCTGGGAGTGAATTTGCAATTTCCCATCCATTGGTCCAAATTGCACTTGAATCTCTGGGACACATATCTGTCTCTCCAGCATGATCTATTCATGTCAGAGATCACATTTAGATCTTTGGAGTGGTTAACCCTCATGCAGTTAGTTTTGCGAATATGCAGCATTTCCATCAGAGCTGGGTCAGAGACTACCTTCAAGGTCAGGCACAGATCACCCCTCAGTAACTGGTAGAAAACTGAATACAGTGATAGTTTTTTTAATCAGTCCAATATGACATGTTGCCTGTACCCTGTATTTTTTGGTGTGCAACCCTTGAGGATGGCTGCAGGTGCCTGGCAAGGTACATGCCAAAGGGTGCACTGTACTCAATTATTGGTCTGATGAGGATCAAGTACAGTGGTACTATGACATCCTTAGATCTGGTTGCCATGCCCTTACTTATAAGCTGAGCCACATAGTAGGGTTTCCTCACCAGCATGGATACATGGTGGTCGAAGTTTGGATTACTGTTCATCTGAGTACCCTGATCTCTCAGCACTGGGTCCACTCTTATGGGGGAGCTATCAATGTTGTAATTTGCAGGGGTATTTGATTTCTCAAGGGTATTATTATGCACTTCTTCACATTTAGTTTGAGGCCATGGGTCTGACACCAGTCATTGGTCTGCATGAGACCATTCTGTAGGATATCAACATCATCTGGGGATTCAGTGATTGCCACCAACTTACAGTTATCAGCAAACTTGGTCATCCAAGGGTCATGTACATTTGCCTTGACATCTGAGAAATATATCACAAGCAGGAGTGGGCCAAGCATTGAGCCCTGTGGTACTCCACTGGTGACTGTCCTCATGCTGGATGTGAATTTCCCCCCTCTAACAACATGTCCCATCTGTGAGCCATTTGGCTTTCCTTCTGTGACGTAGAGATTTATGTCCAATTTTGTGAGTTTATCTGCAGCACCCAGGAGGGGTATTGTTCATAGGTTCATAGGTTCATACTAGGCTATCTGCCCTAGGGCATGTATAAGCCTAGCCAGAGTGTGTTTGGCTTTCGCCATCCATTTTAAATTAATTTTGCTATGTCCTTTTTTGAGGTTAGTATACTGTGCCTCTGTCTAACAGTGACACAGAAGTGATACCCGGGGTAAACCTACGATCTCCCATCCACTCATCAAGATTCCTCTTGAAGAGAGTCAATGAGGGACTCTGCCTAACCTGGACTGGGATTTTATTCCAGAGTGAAGGGAGCCTCTGGGTTATGAATCTGTCCCACCAGCATGTCCTATTTATTTCAGTGCTGAGGTTCAAGTCTCTTGAGTGTGTAGCTCGATGGGATTTGGATTTTCTGAGGTGCAGCATGTCCATTAATTCCGGGTTGGACATGGCTTTATACGTCAGGCACAGATCGCCTCTGAGCAGGCGGTATGCCACTGAGTAGAGCTGGAGTTTCTTTAACCGGGCAGCATATGGCATCTGTTTGAGCCCTTTGATCCTCTTGGTGAGGTACTTTTGGGGTCTTTCCAGTTGCTGCAGGTGTCTGGTAAGGTACATCCCAAAAGGGCATTGTACTCAATTATGGGCCTGATGAGGGATGAGTAAAGAGGCACGATGACCTCCCCTGATCTAGATGTGAATCCCTTCATGACTAGGTGGGCTATATAAAATGTTTTTCTAACCACTTTGGCCACGTGGTTGTCAAATGAGAGATTGCTATCAACTTGGGTCCCCAGGTCCCTAATTACTTCTTCTGTACTTAATGGATTACCACCTATGTGGTAATTTGTGGGCACTTTGTTTTTGCCAAAGGGGATGACTATACACTTTTGTCGTTTAGCTGGAGGCCATGGGGGGAGGAATGGTTATGGTTAAGGTGTTTGCCTTACAAACAAGCAGGTTACAAGCACAAGAAGGAGGGGATAATAGCTAGGCTTGTAATGGCTAGTAAGGGTAGGTAGCCTAGTACTACATAAAAAAAAAAAAAAAAAAAAAAAAAATATGGCTCTGGCACCAGTTGTCTGTTTCTATGAGGCCCTTTTGGAGGATGCTTGTGTCGGCTGGAGAGTCAATTATGGCACCCAGTTTGCAGTCATCTGCGAACTTGGTCAGCCACAGTCCTTCCGTGTTGGCCTGTACCTCCGAGAAATATATACCAAACAAGAGAGGTCCCAGGACTGAGCCTTGTGGGATGCCACTTGTAACTGGTTTGGAGTCTGACATGTCTCCAGCAATTCTAACCATGTGGGTTTTATCCTTGAGCCAGTTTGCAACCCATCTAGTGACATAGGGGTTTATATTTAAGCTGGTGGGCTTATCTATAATGCCCGAGTGGGGTATTGTATCAAAGGCTTTTCCAAGGTCCAGGTAGGCTGTGTGGACCACCTTACCCTCGTCAATGGCCTTGGTGACTGTTTCAAAGAAATCAACCAGGTTTAAGAGGCAGGATCTGCCCTTAACAAAGCCGAACTGGGTAGGATCCAGTGTCTGTAGGTCCCCGATATCTTTATTTATGAGGTCCATGATGATCCTTTCCATAACTTTGCAGACCAAGCTAGTCAGGCTTATGGGGCGATAGTTTCCAGGATCCGTTGAGGCACCACCTTTGTGGAGGGGGACCACTGTTGCTGCACGCCACTCTTTGGGTACATATCCTGTAGTAAGGCTGAGATTGAACATTAGTTTTATGTTTGGATTTAGCTCTTCTTGGAGTTCATGTAGGATGCAGCCCAGAACACCGTCTGGTCCCATTGATGCTGTGTTTTTGCTTTGGAGAGGGCAGCTCTTACCTGAGCATCTGAGACGTCAGGGGGGCAGCACTCTGCTGGGATAGATATTTGCCCTTTTGGTGGGGAGGGGGGGGGAGAAGTTTGCGCTGAACATGTCAGCTAGGATGTTGGCAATGTCTGTGGGTTCGGTGTATTTTTTGTCATTTTAGGATAATTCTGAGCATATCTGGGAATTCCCACCCAGGTTCCTGACATAACTAAAGAAAGCCTTGTGATTATCCTTAGTGTCCTGTGCAATTTTTCTCTCGAAGCTGGCCTTAGACAATTTTATGAGTGCCCATAGGTTTTTGCTAATACTGATCAGAGATGCCTTCCCTTTTTGGGATTTTGCTCTATCATGTAGTAGCTTCCTCCTTCTATTCTATAGTTTGTTTATGGCTGGGGTCCACCAGACAGGACGTCTGCCTTTGGAGGATTGGGTCTTGGTTTTATTTGGGATTGCATGATCCATGCATTCCTGAAGGTATTCATAGAATACGTTTATAAAGGATTCTGCGGTCTGGGCCATATTTTCCACAGGCCCGGGGACTTTGAAGGATTCCACCTTGGTTTTGAGGAGTGTGAAATTTGCTTTAGAGAAGTTTTTCACTGTGGTTTTCAGGGCAGGGGGTGGAGTCGGGATGTGAATATTCAGTGAGATTAGTTTATGGTCTGATCTTACCAGTGAGGGATACACTTCTGGTCTGGAGCATAGAGTCCCCATGTTGGTGATGATCAGGTCCAGTATGTTTTCCCCTCTTGTGGGAGTGGTAACAAGTTGTTCCATAGCATTTGAGTTTATAAATTCTAGGAACCTTTGGGCTAGGGTGTTGGAGCTAGAGTAATGCTCCCAGTCTATGTTTGGGTAGTTGAAGTCGCCCAATATAATGGTGTTTGGAGAGACCTTCATATTTTCCAGTGTTCTCAGGAAGGCCGAGTGGGGTTCCTGGGTTTGGGAGGGTGATCTGTAGCAGGCTATAAACTGGAAGGCAGTTTTACCCACTGTTAGTTGCACATGGATAGTCTCTGATGCTTCGTGCTGTGCCACCAACCTGGAGGTGTGGGTATCTTTGAGTAATATTGATACTCCCCCTCCTTTTGTGGTTCGGGCCAAGTTTTGGGGCCAAAAAGCATGGTATGAGGTATAACCTGGTAGTGCTGGGGTGCACTCGGGAGCCTTGAACCATGTTTCTGTTACTACACAGATATCGATGTTCTCCATGCTAAGGAGAGTTTTGAGTGCGTGCATCTTGAGGTTTAGACTTCTGGCGTTGAGTAGCATTACTCTTAGTTTCTTATCCCTTGTGATATACCTATGGAGGTGGGTTTGTCTTTTGATCCTTGCCTAAAAAAGGCACTATGGGGGTAGCAAGAGCCTTTGCCAATATCCGAAAACCCAGGGGTGACAGGTGCAAGCCATCCCTAGTAGCATCGTGGCTTGTCGAGGATGTCATCCCAGGCTGACAGGCATTGGATCCCCTTTGAATGACACCAATACATAAGCCAATTGTTGAAATTGATCATCTTGTCTTCATATTGCGGCATCATTCTTGGTGAGGGTAAGATGCTACTCAAGGTCAGGGTCATACCGGCCATGGCTACATGCTCAGAGAGCTCCTCTATATCTCTTTTCATGTAGTCCAGGGAGGTACATCTCAGGTCATTCACACCAGCATGGACAATGACTGAGTCATATTTGTACTTGCGTTGGAATGACCTGAGTGCTTGTGTTATGTGGCAGATCCTAGCGCCCGACAGGCATCTCACCGTGACCTTCTCCTTGTTCAGCCTGGTGAGCGGGACGTCAATGTGCCTGATGATAGAGTCACCTATTACAAGTGTATCAGGTGTGTTGTTTAGCCTTAAGGGCTGTGACTGTTCGGCACACTGGCTTTGTGAGCTATGTGTTGCACATGTTTTTGTTTTGGGGTAGCAGTTGCTTGGGTGCCTGCTTTGGAGATCTCTTCTGCTTAGGCAGATTTTTATTTAGAGCCTCCGAGTATGTTTTTGTGTGTATGTGTTTGGTTTGCTGTCGTGGTATTTCTATGTGAGACTGGAATTGTAGTGAGTGTGGTTTCCTTATCCTCCTGACTGGTTACGCCAGTACTGAGTTGAGAGAGCTTAGCCTCCAGTATGGCTATATGGTTGCATCTCTCACATGTGTTGGAATTTGTTGGGAGGAGGAGAGGGTTGTCTGTGTACATGAGGCAGTTGTAACATTGCCTCAAGATTCCCAGATTCACCAGTTGGACCAGAGAGGAGATTGACAACTGACCTTTGGACATGCTAGAATAATATTGGGAAATCATTTATAATTGAAAAAAAAGGGCCAATGTGGAACAAGGTACTCAAGGGGAGTTTGTGAGGGTGTAGTGCTTTTAATTTTTTAGTGCTGACTTATATAATTGCTTTAGTGAGCAAGTGTCAGGTAACTTAAATGCAACGTGTTACAGGTAACTTAAATGCAAAAATGACAAACAGTACCTTTCTTTCAAGTGAAACAAGGAAATAAGTACAGTAAGCAATGCAGATATCACTAGGGATCCACAGAAGCATTTTTGGTGGAATTAGCGTTTCAGGGAAATAACAAGCAAACAAACAACAAGCATACAAACAAAGCTAGATTCAGCAGGCCTGGATCTAGTCTATGCTACAGCAAACAAGGTGTACCAATTTCAGTAAGAAACAGTTCAAATATGCAGGCACTATAAGCCTTTAACCAGAAATTCCCATCTCAGAAGGGCAGAGTCCAGCCTCTCCTCCCACAAGAGTGCAGACCACGAACCTTCTTAATGTAAAATAACTGGCCTGAAGCCCAAGTGCTTAAACCAGAACTAATACACTTTTAGAATAACAGACACTGAGCCCTCAGTCAGCAGTTCCCAACTTAGAAGGATGTAAGCTACCTGTCCTGCCACCACAGTGCAGGCCACAAACCTTCCTAATGTAAAACAACTAGATGAAGCCCAAGTGCTTAATCCAAAAGACTTATAATGATAGCTACACTTTAATCAAGTTACTACCAAGCAGTAATAAATACAATTGAATACCTTAAAGAATGCCTGGATTAGTGCTCAAGTTATACAAACAAAGCTTGATTCAGCAGGCCTGGATCTAGTCTATGCTACAGCAAACAAGGTGTACCAATTTCAGTAAGAAGCAGTTCAAATATGCAGGCACTATAAGCCTTTAACCAGAAATTCCCAGCTCAGAAGGGCAGAGTCCAGCCTCTCCTCCCACAAGAGTGCAGATCACAAACCCTTTTAATGTAAAATAACTGGCCTGAAGCCCAAGTGCTTAAACCAGAATTAATACACTTTTAGAATAACAGACACTGAGCCCTCAATCAGCAGTTCCCAACATAGAAGGATGTAAGCTACCTGTCCTGCCACCACAGTGCAGGCCACAAACCTTCCTAATGTAAAACAACTGGTCTGAAGCCCAAGTGCTTAATCCAAAAGACCTAGAATGATAGCTACACTTTAATCAAGTTACTACCAAGCAGTAATAAATACAATTGAATACTTTAAAGAATGCCTGGATTAGTGCTCAAGTTATACAAACAAAGCTAGATTCAGCAGGCCTGGATCTAGTCTATGCTACAGCAAACAAGGTGTACCAATTTCAGTAAGAAGCAGTTTAAATATGCAGGCACTATAAGCCTTTAACCAAAAATTCCCAGCTCAGAAGGGCAGAGTCCAGCCTCTCCTCCCACAAGAGTGCAGACCACGAACCCTTTTAATGAAAATAACTGGCCTGAAGCCCAAGTGCTTAAACCAGAATTAATACACTTTTAGAATTGTGTCAAATGGCTTAGCCATATCAATGTAGGCAGTATGCACTGTCCTACTCTCATCCATGGTCTTGGTGTCCCTTGATGAAGCCGAACTTTTTTGGGTCTAGAGTCTAGAGATTTCCTATGCCATTGTTAATCAGGTCCATGGTTATCCTTCCCATAGCCTTGCATATGAGACCAGTCAGACTTGTGGGTCGGTAGTTTCCTGGGTCCATTGATGGTCTCCCCCTTGTGCAGAAGGATGACTGTTGCTGTCCTCCACTGTACTTGGACAAAGCCTGTCTGGAGACTGTGGTTAAACAGAGATCCAAGTGTGTCTGCTAGGTCATGTTTGAAGCTTTTTAATAGACACCCTTGGATTTTGTCAGGGCCCATTGGTGCCATGTTCATAGATAGATAGGTTCATAGATTAGTACTAAGCTAACTGCCCTTGCGAGCCATTTTAAGCTTAGCCAATTATCCCTTGTGAGACTCAAACCCTGCACCTTGTGTTTGTAAGGCAAACACCTTAACCATTAGGCCATCCTCCCAAGCTTTAGAGAATGGAGTGATGACCAGTTCTGTTGTGATAACAGGCTAAGGAACAGTAGGAGTATTTCATATGTAGTGAACAAAGGTGACGAGGGGGTGAAATTCGAGCTGAATTTATCAGCCAGCAGGTTTGCTATTTCTTCTGGCTGAGTACAGGCAGTGCCATCTATAGCCAACTCAGCACATTATTGAGGGTTTCCCTTAAGATTTTGGACATAACTAAAAAATGTTTTGTCATTATCCTTTGCTTCAGAGGCTATTTTAGTCTTGTGTTTAGCTTTTGCAGACTTGAATAGTTTCCTGATTTTCCTGTTGAGACTAATAAGGGATTTTTTTCTCTGTTGTGCACCTTCCCTCTTACTTCTAGACAGGAATTTCTTCCTTCTGTTGTATAGTCTGTTTATGCCAGAGGTCCACCAGGGTGACTTGTTTTTCCGGCTAGACTTGGGTTTAGTTCGGTCAGATACTGCCATTTCTATGCAGTTGTTTAAGTGGTTGCACAGGGCATTTGTGTATACTTCTGCATATGCCTCTGTGTTTTAGGGTTAGAGGGAGCTTTAATATTACCTATGCTATCATTTAATAGAAGGTAATTTGCATTGGACAAGTTCTTTAGAGTTTTAGGGTTTGATGGAGGTTTTACCATTACATTTATTTCAAAGGAGACTGATTTATGTTCCAGACTTACTAATGAGGACATTACAATGAGTGCGTGTGTGTGTGTGTGTGTGTGTGTGTGTGTGTGTGTGTGTGTGTGTGTGTGTGTGTGTGTGTGTAATGCTTCCCCCATGTTTGTAAGTACTATGCTAAGGATATTTGAGTCCCTAGTGGGAGTGCATAACAGTTGTTCCAGAGCATTTGCATTGACAAAATTCAGGAATCTCTGTGCCTGCATATTAGTGGTCGTGTATGTTTCCTTATGTATGGAGGGTTAGTTAAAATCACCTATACATAGTGTGTTGGGTTGAATGGCAAGTGATTATAGTAACTTCAGGTAGGCATAGTGGTTTTCATGGTTCATGGTTGGGAACCTGTAGCTAGCAATGATATGGTGGGGGATTTTGCCTATGGTGAGCTAAACATGGAGTAGCTCAAGTACATTATACTGCTTAACCAATCTGGAGGTGTGATTATATTTTATGCATTTTCTTCTTTTTCAGAGAGTGGTCTGAATGTGTGATAGGCATTGTAGCCTTGCAGTGCTGGGGTGCTTTTCACAGCTGTGAACCTTGTCTCTGTAACTGCACAGATGTCAGTTTTCTCCAAGGTAAGGAGACCTTCCAGGGAGTGCATTTTCTTGTTAGAGTTATAGCCTGCTAGTGCAGGGGTGCTTTCTGCTGCCTTGAACCAGGTCTCTGTTACAGCACAAATGTCAATGTTCTCCATTTTAAGGGGTGCTTCGATCGAGTGCATTTTGAGATTTAGACTTCTAGCGTTGAGCAGCATGATCCTCACATTGCGTTTGTTTATAGCTGTTATGGCAGTAATTTTGTCTTTGGAACACTGCCTAAGAAAGGAACTATAGGGGTGGCAAGAGCCTTGGCCAGTATCCGGAAGCCCAGGGGTGAAAGATGCAGGCCATCTCTGGCAAAGCATCGAGGTCTGTCAATCATGTCTCCCCAGACAGACAGATACTGGATCTCCTTAGAATGACACCAGAAACTTAGCCAATTGTTGAAATCAATCATTTTCTGCTTGTACTGTGGTATCATTCTGGGTGATGGTAGGATGCTGCTCAGGGCTAGGGTTGTACCCGCCTGAGCTACATAATCCAAGATCTCCTCCATGTCTCTTTTCATGTAGTCCAGGGAGTACTATCTTTAACACAATATTCAATGAAACAAATAAATAAGCAGAAAAAATAAAATGCAGTACTATCTTATAACACTGCAAGTTTGTACTTATCTCAGCTTGTAATAAAGTTGATGTAGGTATATAACAGTTAGCCAAACAGCTCAAATATTCAGCTATTCAGCAGAAATAAATTCAGAGATAAGTGACTAAGACTTATAAGCACAGAGAAACCCTATAGGCTAAGAGTTCAACACCGAATATCAATGAAGTGAGAACAATAAACCCCATTTACAGCAGAGAGACAGATACACACACATACACACACACACACACACACACACACACACACACACACACACACACACACACACACACATACACCAGGTGGTGTAGGAACATAGCCCATCATGTAGGACTGAAAGGCAACTTGCCTGAAAAATGTTTACATTTCTTATTTTTCTTTCTTTTTTTTAATTAACTGTGGTGATTAATTTTTAACATGAATACTCTACTCAAGTTGTGTAACTACATGATGAATGCATCTTTTGAAGTGTATATAGCTAGTTGATGAGCAGTTTTCATTAAATGTGGAATTGATGTAAATTCTGTCAATGTGGTACCCCAGCTCCATTTAGAAATAAATTAATATACTTTCAGCTAACAGAGCTAAGCACTTTTCCTGAAGAAAAAACAAGTAAAATTCTTCTCTGAGGGAATTAGTTTACTCAGTCAATTAGCAGTGAGGCACTGTTAGTCTAATCTTGAGTTTACCCTTCCAGATGAATCTACTTTTTTGTGTTGAATCACTCCTGAAATAAAATGTTTTAATTTGTTAAGTTTTAATTTGTTCATTTATTCTCATGAACAATTTGTTGTCAATATTTATAAGTGCTATTGGTCTTTGTAAGGATCATATGTTTTGGTCATTGTTTGGTTGGATAAAAATAATGACATGAATTAGGGATATATTTAGGTGATAAAATAGGTCTGTGATGATGCAATGAATCCTAAATCACACAATGCAATAATATATAAATTAACACAAACTGACTACTTAATAAAGCTTAAAATAGAATACCATAAATACATACTAAAAAATATGATGTGGTCATTCCACTGTCTTACCTTTGTAAGGCTTTGTCTTATACTCTGTTTCTTAAATATACTAAAACATGGTTGCACAACTGTAGAGAAAGGTCATACTACCGAAGTGAAAAAAAAACACTTCCCACTCCAAGCATGAGACATTCTGCCACGGAAAGAAATACCACTGTACTGCAACAGTAGATCAAAGAAGCTACCAAAAACTAAATTCCCACATCCATATATACATTCCCCCTAAATCAAAGGAATATACAAGAATTACACACACTGAATGACAATCTTCCACAAGACATAATAATAGGGGCAGGATAGGTGTGCAAAATAAAAACATTAAGCATCACAGCAACACTTGCTTGTTATTCCTATGCAATATGTATGATCCATTAACGATGAATTCAATAGACAGGCTGTTACAAAATGAACATGATCTCAATGAAATATGTTTAAATATTGTCAAAAGCTAATATTATCAAAAGCATATTCAGTGAAGAGAGTGATACATTCATACATTGTTCAGCTAGAATATCTCTAATATTATTAATATTGTAATAGGTCATAAGAATTGAGTTATCTGCACTCAATGCATTTCTTATAGAAATTCTACCAATATTTTTAGTAAGTCTAGAAGCAAAATTAGATTTACAATGCAGCCAACATGTGAAGTCAATTTACTAGACAGCATGAAGATTACAATTTATATTTAATATATTTATCTATTTTCATTTGTTTTACAGGAAAGTCCAACTGATTAGTGCCATTTTTTGAGTGGAGGCCTGGGGCAAAAAATCTCCACTATACAGACATTATGGACATCATTTACATTGTTCCATCTTTTGCAATCAGTTTCATTCATGAACAACAGTTCAGTTATTCAGACATCCTTAACATCACGTATGTCAGTTACAAACAATTTCAATTAAAAAAGTAACAGTCATATGGGTTGTATAGGAATATTTTTATGTACAGGAAGGTACATGAAGGGTAGTATCATCAGTATACATAGATCATCAGGTTTTATGTAAGAATATTTCTTACTATGAAGACTTGTTAGAAATCAGGGACATAGGAATATAAGATAAAAGAGTTAGAGCAGCCCAAGGAAAGGAAAAAGAGGAGCAAACATAAGGAAGATAAAGAAGACAAGACAGTACACGAGGGTATAGTTGTGATAACAGTGCAACCTGTTTTGTGCAGCAGAGAGTTAGGCACAAATTGATATAGCTATATTAGTACCAGTTTAATCAGGGATGGTATATCAGTTTGATAACATACACATGCAGAGTTTTATACAAATTGAGAGTCTTTGTTATCTAAATGCAGAACTGTATACAAAATTACCACTGGAATATCATTAAAGGCAGGCCAGAAAGTCACTTGAGGGTAAGTTATCTGCAGGAATCAATTTTAGTTCTGTTTCAGGAAAACATTTTGCTCTGCTCATAAGGAAGGAGAATGCTCTGAAAATGTAAGCACTTCATTATTTTTTGAAGAACAATAAGAAGAGGAATATACCAGGGAACAACGTTCTGTTGTACTGATGTTTCTCAACCAGTGCTATATGATAAGTTTCATAATAAGGTCACCACTCTTCCAGTACTCCATCTTCCAGTATCCCACTTAATGCTTGATTGCTGGGCTCTAAAGATACGATTGCATATAAAGCAATCTCTGACCCTTTTATTGGAAATGCTGCATATCCGCAAATAAAATAGTACACAGCTTACTCACTCTAAAGCTCTTAACCTCATATGTGACATTAATAGAACCTGCTGGAGAGACAAATTTGTCTCCCAGGGGTTACCAAACCTTTGGGATAGACTCCCACTTCATGTCAAACAGAGCACTCCATTGGTCCTCTTCAAACGCAATCTGGATGATTGGACGGGTTACCATAACATTCACCCCAGGGTTCCACCTGTGTCCCTCTTGGACAGGGGTAATAGGTGCTGATCGTGGAAACAAGGGTAGAACTTGCCTAGCCTTGTAAGGGCCCTAGGGCCACTAGCCTAGTAACTTCCTATGATCCTATGAAAATAACTCTTTAGTCAAATAAAGGAATAAGAAGAGCTTGGAAAGGGAGGAAGGAGTGAAGAAAGAATCAAGATAAAATAGGTGAAGGTAGGAAAGAATGGTGAAGGAGGGGGGTGGTAGGGTGTGGCATAATTAAGCAAGCCTGCCATCTCCAGAAGAAAATTCCCATCAGAGTAGTATGATCTATAAGTTTTACACACTAAGCTAGGAGTTCTGATCTCCCATCTAAAAGTGGTATGCCTCTGAACTGGGTTTTCTAACATACTTGTATAAATTGTATTTTTCGTTGAAAATAAAGTGTTATGACGAAGCATAACCACTGAACAATTGAGATCTAACAGAACCGATTATCAGTTTTGTGCTCAATACTGTCCTTAAACGTATTCTTCTAACTTGGAGATATTCTTACTTCATCACCTAATTAGTCATTGCTGTTAAAAAGTAAGAATACATGCTCACCTCAGGCAATAATGTAATATAGTGACATGAGTGTACAGAAAGGATGCTTGTTTCAGGACATCGTTAAAGTCTACAACTCAAATTTGTCTGGCATCCTTATAAAAATAGGTTAATGAGTAACAGAGCACCTCTAATTGCTGATAGTAAAATCTAAAGAAATTAATTTGGTATATCACGAGAAGAAACATAAGTGTCTCAAAAATTTCTGAATACCTTTCCATTTCTTTTTCCCCCTCATCCCTCAATATCAGTGGTATCATTCCTGAAATCAATATTGTCACTAATGATTAGACCATAAGTTTTTAACAGTTCTACTACTAAATATGAGGCTAAGCCCCTGAGATGATGCTATGTTTCATTGTTAATTTAAAGTTATAAAAATAATGGAATCAGTTAATTTATTTTAAATGTCCATACATTCCCAGAGAACAGCACACGTTAACAGTCTATGTGGTAGTTCATCAGGCTGTCTTAAACACCTCTAATTCCTAGGGTAGGTGCAACTTTTGTTACATTAATGTTTCATACTTCCCATCCAGTGTGTGTGTGTGTGTGTGTGTGTGTGTGTGTGTGTGTGTGTGTGTGTGTGTGTGTGTGTGTGTGTTTGTGTGTGGGTGTGTGTGGTTTTGTGTGTGTGTGTGGTTGGTATGGGGAAGGAATTCATATCTTAAGCAGAAATTATAATCCCTGTATTGGTAATACTCCATTGCAAATAAACTAACCCAGTAGCTTTTATTCAAATGCATTTATAGCTTTATCTTCATAAGTAAAATGGCAAAAGTTATATAGACAGTGGTTAATAAGAATTATATTGTACCTGCTTACATTTTTATGAATAAGCCAGCATTTCAATATGTTGGCTTACATCACAGTCACCTTCAGTAAACATGATGTAATCTGATTTAGATCCAGATGTAGTTTATATCAGCCAGGAAGTGTTACAAATCATAATTTAGATTCATCTGTAATCAGTTTTATTTTTGCTTAAAAATGTACTTCTTGAGATACCCCAATAACAGGAAAGATGCCTACAGGAGAACCAATAGTAATGCCCCCAGCAAGCATTCATGCAAATTAATGAACTTAAAATGCAAAGAACTGTACTATCATTACTTTTAAATGCTGTACTACAAAACCGAAGCTCTCTCATTTCCAGATTGCGTTATTATGTTCACTGATAAAAATACATCCATTTTCAGCAATTGCTAAGTTTGTGTAAACTTGCTGCAAGCAAAAGATGCATTAATATGCATCAGTCTACCATCAAAGAAGAGACATTTGTTGCAAGTTGAAATTTGCTGTGTAACTGCAGTCTAGTCAGAAAAGATTGCTGCAACCAGGCTCTCACTGGAATGCAAGAAAAAGGCTTTATTTCTAAAAGTAATTTACAAAACAATAAAGTTGAAAATTAACTTTCAGAGCATGGTAGTATGTTACTTAAAATAACTACAGCTGTGACTGGCTGATTTCAGACATAGAATTTTTACAAGGCAATCAGCTGTATGTTCAGGTCTGAGTATAGTTAACACTACAATACATGGTCACAATATAACGCATCAGTGGATTGTCCTCTATCAGTAGTATATGATCTGCACAAAGCATGACTCTGCATTCATCTGCACTGTTTAGCCTGACCATTATTGCATAAATCACAGTTAACACAGTAGTTCATTTTTTTTGTGTTCCATTGCTCAATGGCAATGCTTACTATATCTTAATGATTAAATCATCTTTTAGTATCTAGTCTACCCTTCTGCTAGTAGGGACATATTACAGTTAACACAGTAATCAGTTTTTGTGTTCCATTGCTCAAATACTTCAGTGCTTACTATATCTAAATGACTGCCATATTTTATTGTCTAATTTACTCTTCAGTTAGTAGGGATCTCTTGTATATTCTGCAGACTCTAAGTTTGTGACTTCAGATCCATATTGAGATAGCCTGGGATTCTTAATCAATTTTGCCTAGGTTGAGAAATAACTCTAGACATATGTACTCTGGAATTTGAAAACTAAAATATTTGCGCACTTTTGCAGTTGTACAGCTACAGGCCATTCTACAAATCTGTGAATCATAAGCTTTATTCTCAAACAGGAGCATGTTTAGCCAGTAATATTAAGTAACTGCTTGTCACAAGTAATATTCCAATTATGAATCTAGTTATTTTATTCAGCAGTGCTGTTATGTAGTTAACTTCTCTGCAGTAAATTTTGAAATTTCTAATCAAGCTCTGTAAATCAGCACTCTTGTTTCCACGGATGCTTTAACTGCACAGAGTACATCAAATATACACATTTGATCTCACTTGACCCAATCTGAAGATTTAACAAATTAATTAAAAAAAATCTTAAATGTTTATCTCATAAGCTTGATCTGGGGAAGGAAAGCCTTCATAAAGATTTTGAAATCTTCCTCTAAATGATTTAGAACAGTGGCTCTTAATTGATGGGGCTAGCTTCACTGGGGAGGCCCAGGCTTGTTCTCAGGGAAGTCCACACATGTGTAAAAATGTTGTATACTTGCAAAGTTAATGTTTCAGCATTCATTTGATAATAAATCAGTTAATTACAGAAGTATAACAATCAATGCATATCTGAATTTGAGACTGCAGCTGCATAGTACAAGAATAATGTGCTAAACCAAACCTTGATTATTTTAAGTGAATATATTTGGAGAAGATTCAGTTTGCTTCTGTACAGTGCAATATACATACATACAGTAAATGATATACAATGTTCACAGATATTTTTTTGGAAAGAATAATATATTTCTTCTTCAGAGTTTTAAACCCCATCTCACTGCCAAAGGGGCAGGCTATAGTTTTTTTTTATTATTTTATTTTAAGTTTTTTTAAATGTTGTAGAGCAATATATATATATATATATATATATATATATATATATATATATATATATATATATATATATATATATATATATATATACTCAAAAGACTGCTGGGGGAACACAATACACAGGAAGCTAATAGAGGGGATCTAAATATTCAGAAGTTATGAACATCCTTTCACAACTTGAACTTGCACGAGTGACAGTATGCGGCAATAACTATAAGGAGGCATTTAAGAATAAAATAATAGTTTTTACACAAAACGTTTTTAAGAGTAAAAATTAAGGAAGTATAAGGGATGGATTTTTGTCACAATATCAAAATATAATCTTTATCTCAATTACATAAGGATTATATGAGTATGCATATATATTAGTATAGCACTGTTTCCAGAGAAGGTTTACTCTGTGAATAAAACACAACCAATTTCTGAGGTAAAACATAAATTTGCAATGCTTCCTTCTCTCGTGAATATGTTTATAGTAACAAGGTACTGCACAACTGATGACTTTAAGTCATGAAGGAATTGCAGCCTATAAAAAAGAAAAGTTATTAATAAATATTTTGAGTTAACAGGGAAGGAAGGATGTCAGGGATGAATAGGAGTTAGAAGAGTTCTGAAAATTATGTATTCCTTTTTCTTATGACCTGGCACATTTTGCCAGCTATCACTAATAGCCACTTGAATTTCATTGTTTAGCACTCCATTAGCATCTTCTGTGGAGAATTTTCTCTCTTTTGCTGTCATGAATAGCTGCTTCAAGACTGTCACAAATAAAACATTCAGTTTTCAGTGTGAGTTTGATTTTAGTTGGCTATAAAAATTGAGCTTTGATATCCTTGGACAGAAAGATTACTAAAAGCCAACACTCTTCTGCAAAAGCATTGTTGCGCCACTTACAGGCTTACCATCTACCAAATAGAGGAATGGTCCCAAGCTATTCCCATCATCATTGTTATCATCATCTTCATCAACATCCCCCATTTTCCCACTTTCTACACTGGGGTTGGGGTGTGGAGTCAATTGTTGCCATCACTCTCTCTCTCTCTTTTCAGTGACCCTCCTACCTTTTTCAGCACTCATGCCTGACTGTTGCAGGTCTTCTCTCACATGATCCATCCACCTCTTTGCTGGATGTCCTTGTTTCCTCTTGCTTTCCTCCTATCTGTTCCAAAACTTCTTCACCAGGTTATCTTCTGCCTTTCTGCACATGAGCCTACACCACCATAATCTGTTCTCTTTGACCTTTTCTTGAATTGGAGGTACTCTGACTTCTGCTCTTATGTCCTCATTTCTTCATCTGTCCCATAGTGTGCATCCTACCACCCATCTCAGGCACTTCATCTCCATCAATCTCCATCATCTCAAGCCTTCTCGACTGCTCTGCTTTACTGTCCTGCTTTCTGTACCATAAAATAGTATTGGTCACACCACTGTTTTGTACATCTTACTTTTCAGCTTATTTGGCATTCTTCTATCACATACTACCCCTTATGCTCTGTGCCAGTTGGCTACAGCCCCCTCTGATTCTAACTCTGACATGCTTATGCAGGCTTTCCTTCTTCTCAACCACCCCTCCCAGATACTTGAACCTGTTAACCTGTTCCACTAATTTCCTTCTATCTCAATTTTCAGCTTCTTCTCATGTCTCCCATTTGCTGCCATTACAACTGTCTTATCTGTACTCAGTTTACGTTTTGCATTCCATTCCCCTACCCTTTGCTGACGTTCTTGCTCAGAGTCTGCCTGTAATCCCACATCATCTGCATACAGCAACTTTGTTGATCTGACCCCTCAGACATATTTGCTAATTAAGTCCATCACCAGTATGAACAACAGTTGTCACAGAATTGAACTCTGATGCATGCCCGCTCCCTCTGTAGGTCCGAGAACTGTTCATACTTGAGTCATTGGGTTCTTATACATAGATTTCACAAATTTTGCCAATGTTTCTGGGACTTCGAACCACTGCAGGACTGAACAAGTCAGCTTTCTTGGGACCTTATCATATGCTTTCTCCAAATCTAGGAATGCCCATTTGGACTGATTCCTCATTTGTAGCTTCTTCTTAAATATCTGTCTCACTGTAAACATTGGGTCGGTTTTGTTGCATCCTGATCTGAATCCAAACTTCTCATTTGCAGTCTTACTGCCTACTACTCTGTGCATTCATTTATCAGTAACCCTCTCCAGAACTTTCATGCAGTGTGATAGGAGTTTGATACCTCTACACTGCTCAAAGTTGTAAATGTCCCCTTTATTCTTGATTATTCTACAGTCATTTGGGATATGCCTTTCTCTTCATACAACTTTGAGTACCCTCAAGAGACATTTTTCCCTGTCTCACCCAGCATCTTTATCATATCTGCTGTGACCTCATCTGCACCTGCTGTTTTCCCTGACTTCATTTTCCTTAGTGCTGTTCTTACTTCTAGGGTGAGCTCCTCCTCTTCTCTCACTGTAGGCTGTATCTGGGGCAATGCAGCTTCTCTGGGGTTTTCTTCATTCAGAAGCTGCTGGAAGTACTCCTTCATTCTACTTTTGATGTTCTGTGGACTGGTGAGCAGGTTGTTGCTGGCATCCCTTATGAAGGGTGTTTGACTATCTTCTTTATCTTTCTGTCTTTGCCTTGCAACTTAATAGAGTTTCTTTGTACCATCCACTGAGTCATTTTCCAGAAGTTGGTAGACGTCTTGTGATGCCTTTTTTTTTGCTAGTTTAGCCAAGCAACATTCCTTACTAGCCTGGTCTGTCTTTTCTAGTGCCCACTTTTCCTGTACTCCTTCTTTCTTTTGATGACTTTCTGGACTTCTGCATTTCACCACCATCTTTTCTTATATACCTTATTTCCATACCTGGCCCAAATGCATATCTATTCTGTAGCTCTTACACATGCTGTTTGAGGCGCTGCCATTCTTCTTCATCTCCACCTACTTCCTGATGGTGTTAGTCATTTTCATTCACAGACTACAACAGTACCCACTCATTATAGCTACTCTATGGCCTATATGCACATCAACAATGCCAGCTGTAGACGAAATGGAATAAATAAAGGATTCCATGCCCTGTTGCACACCGGTCTGCCATGCACCTCTCCAGTTCTCCTTCTCTGTTTTCCCTCCATCCTGGACATACACATTCTTGTTATACTATTTCTTTCTGTTTTTTTTTTGATTTTATAAATGCAAGGAAGTAACTGAATTAAGCTGGGAGCCTGGGGCTCCTAGGATCCTAGAAATCATGCATTTCTTGATTCTTTGAGGTACAATCTTATAACTTTGTTTTAAACAACATCTTGATTCAATGATGGCCTGAATGAAAATCACAAGTAAGGAAAGAAATTTAGTCTTTTTTCTTTTAAGAAAAAAATAAGTTATAGTTAAAGCTTAATGTTAACATTAACACAACAGTAGTTCCCAATAAAATGGGATAATAAATGTTTGTAAAGATGTAAAAATCTTATATGGAAGAAGTGTCCACATGCAAACCCCTCCAAAACAAGATACTTACCTTTTGTGATCCCTCTAATGTTAAACTGGGATGAAAATAGAAGCAATATTGTCCACTGTCATACATTATATTGCTGATGGTCTGGGGGCGACCAGAGCACCAAGATGAATCCCACATAGACAGGGTGTGCATGCAGACTACATGAAGAAGGAATCACAGACAAAAACCCAGTCACAGAACCAAACCCTCAGAGCTGGCATTGCTACTAACTGTGCACCACTGTGCCAATGTTCAGTCACTTTCACACACACCCTACCCAGACCATCATTTATTGTGTTCAATGCTGATGTTTATGATAGAAAGTTAAAAGATATGTATGCCCAGTTTGTTACTTTTGGATATATTGCAATCCATCTTCCACTTGAATATAGTCTTTTTTATTAGTGACAACCCCCAAACCCATCAGTCGTAACAGCCTTACTCACAATGCAGAACTTGAGACTTCAGAATGTGTTAAAAAACAAGATGCAGTAAAGTATTCCAGCTGTCTTCATGTAAAAGCACACTAGAGCTGCAAAGCCAGAATAAGAACTACTTAAATTTAACAAATAAAAGCAGGGTCAGTGACTTTTATTCACCAACAGCTTCAGGGCCCAGCAATTACAGCCAAAGGAACTGATTGTATACACCTCATATATGACATTATAATACAATAAAAATAACAATTGGCTGCAATAGTTTATTTTAGCACACACACACACACACACACACACACACACACACACACACACACACACACACACACACACACACACACACACGTGACCAACAATTACATCCCTACAGCCACTCAGATTATTATGACTGTAAACCACAAAGGACTGCAATCAAATTAATGACTAATTGCATAAACCCCTACCAAACAGGAATGTGTCTGTTCAAGCCATTGTGACCTCATCCTCTTGTACAGATCTTAGCCCAAGTATTATGAAGAAATCTATGAAATAATGGGGACAAATTACTGAAATCATGGGCAAATATTAGATAGGTACTTAGAAAGTCAGTAGAATAATAGGCTTTACATTGCTATGTTTTTTCTAAGGGCTACTAAATCTGAAATTCAAATGTCTGACTTTATTTAGTGACTCAAAATTAATTTTCCAGATAAACCTTAAATATTACAGGGAATAGACCAAATATGAGGCAAAACCAGACAAATTATGTGAAAATCAGAAACATTTAATAGAATCTATGCCTTCCCACACATGCATATATTAAATACACACACACACATACACACACACACACACACACACACACACACACACACACACACACACACACACACACACACATACACACACACACTCCCACTCACACATATGCAACAAATGCAACTACCATCAGTTGAGGCTACTTGTATGACTTTGATTGCACACCCTGGATGTTCGACTGTCAACAAAAGAATTAATAACTGCATAAATTAACTGCCATACAGGAATGTGTCTTATCAGCTTACTGAGAATACAAGTTGCAACCCACTGCCTGTAACTTTTCTTCTCTTCTACATACTTGACAACCTATTAGCTAAATAATCAGTCAGAAAGCTAAAAAAATAATGAGTGACAAATGACCAAACATAGAAAGTTGCTAGAATAATAGGATTTGTATTAATGTACTTTTTTGTCTGAAACCCAAGTGTGTCATTAGTTAGTAATGACTGCATTCCATACTGATTATCCAGAAAAACACAAAATTTAAAAGTAGACAAAATATGAGGCTAAGAAGTTAAGGACAACTCAGGACATTTATGCTTCTGTCTCAGCCTATAGAATTGTTCTTTGCTGCTTCACTCAGCAACCCCATGAGGTGCTTTTTTCTGAAGATTTTGACTTCTGTATAAGGTAGGAAGAACTGTATAAGGGATGATCACCTTTTCCTAGTGTGGAGTAGACATAGTACTGGGTACAAAGTAAACTGTTTCTTTGTTTGTTTGTTTTAAGAGGATGATGGCAATAAAATAAAATAGTAAGCTATCCGACACAAAGCCAGGGTAAATAAATAAAAATGAGAATCTATTAATGAAAGGTAAGTGTTTTCGCCACTAATGTCGCTTCATCAAATCATTAAAATAATAAAACATCAGTTATAATTTAAATACAATTCTTAAAACAATTAGCCAATCATCCATTTCAATAAATGGCAAAGCAATCACAAAACAGCTTGAAATGTTTCATTTACATAATTATAGCAACAGAGCATCATAGTAAACCAATGAAAATCTTCTACAGACAGTTCTACAAGCTTCTCCTCTTATTAGATATATATTATTATAATAAGTATTTCATCATAAACTCATTGTTTATGCCTTTCAACTGCAATGTATCAAATGCAAAAATATACCAAGCTTCTTTCCTTAACACAAACTGTAAAAAAACAATTCAGGGTTCTGGCAGATGAGCTTAATAAAATATTTTACCAAATCTGGGTCCTGATGTATTTATTTTTTATTTGCTTTTGCTTACCAGGAAAGTCCATCTGAGAAATGAAATGCCTGGGGAGAAAAGCTGCAAAACAAGGATAATAATACATTTTTGATAATTCAAAACAAAAAGAGTCAATAAACATTATTTGCAAAGTATTTTAACACAAGCATTCAAAAAACATTATTTACAAAGAATATCAGATTAAGGAAACACATGTTTTCAAGATATTGCGAGTTAAATAAAAATACTATACTAATATACTTGTGTAGTATCCATAGCATTCAGAGTTAGGATTGCAAAGTTCAAACTGTATGTGTGCTGATTGCGATACTCCTTACTAATAAGATGTCCATTTGAATATCGCTTATGTGCTCCTGAACTGTCTTTCTTACTTGACATGAGGTTTGCACTATATAAATCTTCTCACATGGACATTAAAACCCATACACCACCCCTTTCTGATAACAATTTCTTTTATCCCCAATTCTAAAGTATTGACCATTAATATAAACTACATCACTGTCCAAAACTATGGACATGTAGTACAACCCTTTGACTTAGTACTCACTTGCTTAGGTTCATAGGTTCATAGGTGTGTACTAGGCTAATGGCCCTGGAGCCTTTACAAGCCTAGCCCATAGGATTACTCTGGCATCGTGCCACCTGACCTTAGTTCCCAGTGCCTCTGTCAAGTAGAGTTACTGGAGTGATCCCCGGGGTGAATTTTCTATTTCCCATCCAGTCATCAAGATTTCTCTTGAAGAGGGCCAGTGAGGCACTCCACTTGACATGTATGGGAAGTCTATTCCATAGCATGGGCAGTCTCTGGGTTATGAACATGTCCCTCCAGCTTGTTCTGATGATTGTGGTAATATGGTTGAGGTCTCTGGAGCATGTAGTGTGGAGAGATCGGGATTTCTTTAGATGTAGCATTTCTAACAGAGCTGGGTCAGATATGACTTTATAAGTCAAGCAGAGATCGCCTTTAAGTAGGCGATATAAGACAGAGAATAGTTGGAGTTTTTTGAGTCTGTCTATACAGGACAAGTGTTTAAGGCCTAAGATCCTCTTTGTGCAGTATTTTTGCGGCCTCTCCAGTTGTTGTAGGTGTCTAGTGAGGTACATGCCAAATGGGGCAATGTACTTGATGATTGGCCTAATGAGGGAAGAGTAGAGGGAGACAATGACCTCTTTCTTCCTGGATGCAAAACTCTTAGTAATGAGATGTGCCACACAGAAGGACTTTCTGACCACAGTGGCAATGTGGTGGTCAAAAGAGAGGTTCCTGTCAACCTGTGTTCCCAGATCTCTTATGACGCCTTCTGTGTTCAGTGGACTACCATCGATATGGTAATTCATGGGAACCAGTTTTTTTCCAAAGGGGATGACGACACATTTTTTGGCATTGAGCTTAAGGCCATGGTTCTGACACCAGTCATTGGTCTTAGTGAGGCCTTTCTTTAGGATGTCAACATCACTTGGGGTTAATTATGGCTCCCAACTTGCAAGCGTCTGCGAACTTTGTCAGCCAGAGTCCCTTCGTGTTGGCCTGGACTTCAGAGAAGTAGATACCAAACAGGAGAGGACCCAGGACTGAAGCCTGTGGGACTCCACTCGTGAATGGTCGACAGTCTGACTTGGAGTCAGCTACTTTCACACTGTGGGTTCTCTCTGTCAGCCAGTTTGCAGCCCACCTAGTGATATAGGGGTTGATGCTTAGCTTAGTGAGTTTTTCTATGATTCCTGAGTGGGGAATGGTATCAAAGGCCTTGGCCAGATCAAGGTAGGCTGTATGAACCACCTTGCCTTCATTCACAGCTCTGGTGACTGACTCAAAGAAGTCAACTAGGATGAGCAGGCATGATCTACCCTTCACAAAAACAAACTGTGTAGGATCCAGAGTTTGGAGGTTCCCTATATCTCTGTTTATTAGGTCCATGATGATGTGTTCCATAGCTTTGCATATCAGACTTGTCAGGCTAATTGGGCGATAGTTCCCAGGGTCTGTAGTCACTCCTCCTTTGTGGAGAGGAATGACTGTAGCAGTGTGACATTCAGTAAGGACAAAGCCTGAGGTGAGGCTGTGACTGAACAGGGCACACAGGTGAGGTGCCAGTTCACTCTGGAGTTCAGGTAGAACACAGCCAGGGATATTGTCAGGTCCTATAGAAGCTGTATTCTTGGCCTTGGACAATGCTTCCCTCCACTTCTAAGGAACGAGTCACATGATCTCCTATACTTTGCACATTCCAATAAGAAATCTTTAAGTTTAAGGGCCACAAATATTCTTCTGGGTTACTATATATCACTTTTTTTAAAATAACTGCTACCCCTTCAACAAAGGGTGCATACCATGTTACAAAATAAAGTTCTTCCTCATTTAGGAGCGGAGCTATGGCGCAGTGGTGCAGTGGTAGCATTGTCACCTCACAGCAAGTGGTTCTCTGGTTTGATTCTTGGCTGGAGTGCCTTCTGTGTGGAGTCTGCATGTCCTCCCTGCGTTCATGTGGGTTTCCTCCGGGTGCTCTGATTTCCTCCCACATTACAAAGACATGCATCTGGAGTGTTTCTCCCACTGGCCTCCGCTGAAAATTGGCTTTGTTCCAAGTCGGACTTTCCTGGTTAACAAATAATAAATACATTTATTAATTTCCTCAATCTTATAACATGACCCAATTTCAATATCTTAGTCCCCTTGTCTTTAACGTACTGTAACGAGGAAGACAATTACAAATTACTATAATCACTTGCCCCAGTCCACACATTGTATCATATGCTATATCTTGGAAAACAAAATCATCTGAACATAATGTCCGTGTTCTAAAAAAAATACCAATATGAAAATGAACTAGATGGTGAGGGATGGTTAGAAGGGTAGGGCTGAGCACTCATGACATGTAAAAATATATTTGCAGACATGGACTTTCTGTGTAATGTGGAATGTATGCTATTATCTGGTAAATGAAGACACACTAAATATTTAATCTGCACATACAAAACTCAAAAGTAAATGATAATCCAAAATTATTCCCTTGAAGACGATCTAGAAAATCTCAAAATTCCAGTTCTATACCTTAACTATAAAACACAAATCATCTCTGAAATGGTTATAAAATCTCACATTAGTATGAAATTAAACATCAGAATAAATACTCCCCCGGTCTACTCCTTCCATAAAAATATTTGCTTAAGCAGCAACAAACTTTCTGTCCATGACAGTACCTAATAACTGCCTAAAATATCTCATTAAAATAAAAACATTTATTAAACAAACAAAATTTGACTGAATCCAAAATATTATCAAACACTGCCATATCTTTTAAAATGCCTTTTAAGGCCATTATACCCAAATCATGTTTCATCATAGGTTCATAGGTCGGTACTAGGTTATCGGCCCAATGGCCCAAGTAAGCCTAGCCAACAAGGTTACCCTACACCACCCAAGAAAGTTATTTTCCTGTGCCCCTATAGAGCAGAGCCACAGAAATGATCCCCAAGGTGTATTTCTTATTTGCCATCCACTCATCAAGATTTTTCTTGAAGAGTGCTAATGAGGAACGTTGCTTGACATAGATGTGTAGCTTGTTCCAGAGTACAGGAAGTCTCTGGGACAGGAATCTATCCCTCCAGCATGTCCTGTTTATTGTGGTGACAAAGTTTAGGTCCCTAGAGCATGTAGCTCAGACGGATTGGGATTTCTTTAGGTGTAGCATGTCCAACAGCTCTGGGTTTGACATAGCTTTATATGTTAGGCAGAGATCACCTCGGAGTAGGCAATATGCTATGGAGAAAAGCTGGAATTTTTTGAGACGGTCAGTGGAGGGCATCTATTTGGGGCCAGTAATCCTCTTTGTGAGGTACTTCTGTGGCCTTTCCAGCTGCTGCAGATGTCTGGTGAGGTACATTCCAAAAGGAGTGTTGTACTCTACATGACCATCCAATCCTTCTCGGTCTAACTACTTTTCACTCCCTTTGCCATGTAGAAGGATTTCCTGACTACTGTGGCAATGTGATTATCAAATCTGTAGCAAGCTACAATTTGGATTACAGTTTTGCCCAGAGTTAGTTGCACTTGGATAACCTTGGATGCATTATGCTGAGCAACTAGCCTGGAGGTGTGAATATCCTTAACGAATATGAACACACCTCCGCCTTTTGTGTTCCAGTCCAGGTTAGATGGGTCTAATGAGTGTCGAGAAGAGGAGAACAATGACCTCTTTTTTCCTGGATGAGAACCCTTTTGTGATGAGGTGTGCCATGTAGAAGGATTTCCTGACTACTGTGGCAATGTGATTATCAAAGAAGAGACTACTGTCCACCTGGGTCCCAAGGTCTCTTATCACACATCCGGCATTAAGTAGACTGCCACCTATGTGGTAGTTCATGGGTACAGAGTTTTTACCAAAGAAGATGACAATGCACTTTTTGGCATTAAGCTTAACACCATGGCTTTGACACCAGGCATCTGTCTCAGTGAGGCCCTTCTGTAGGATGTCCACATCATTTGGGTACTCAACTATGGCTCCTAGTTTGCAGTCATCTGTGAGCTTTATTAACCAAAGGCCTTCTGTGTTAGCCTGTACTTCAGAGAAGTAGATACCAAACAGGAGAGGTCCCAGGACTGAACCCTGTGGTACTCCACTTGTCACTGGTTTGAAGTCAGATTTGGAGTCTGCAACTTTTACAGTGTGGGTTCTGTCAGTGAGCCAGTTGGCAACCCATTTTGTAATGTAGGGATTTATACCTAGTTTAGTGAGTTTAGCTATAATTCCAGAATGAGGGATGGTGTCAAAAGCCTTGGCGAGGTCAAGATAGGCTGTGTGAACCACCTTACCCTCATCTACGGCTTTGGTGACTATCTCAAAGAAGTCAATCAGGTTCAGAAGGCATGACCTGCCTTTCACAAATACGAACTGGGTGGGGTCCAGAGTTTGGAGGTTACCAATGTCTTTGTTTATGAGTTCCATGATAATACGTTCCATAGCCTTACAGACCAGGCTCATCAGGCTAATAGGGCGATAGTTCCTGGGATCAGTGGTGGCTCCCTCTTTGTGGAGTGGGATAACTGTTGCTGTGCACCATTCAGTGGGCACAAAACCTGATGTGAGCCTATGATTGAACATGGTGCTTAGGTGGGGAGGCAATTTGTTCTGAAGTTCATGTAAAACACAGCCAAGAATGTTGTCCGGTCCCATGGATGCTCCATTTTTGGGTTTAGAGAGTGCAGCTTTTACCTGCGTAGTTGTGATTACAGGGAATCTGCATTCTTCCTGTATAGATATGGACCCTTTAGGGGGTGAGAGGGGAGTAAAGTTAGCACTGAATCTATCTGCCAGGATGTTGGCAATATCAGTTGGTTCTGTTATTTTTGTGCTGTTGTGCTGTAACTCAGAGCAGATCTGGGTGTTGCCATTGAGATTCTTGACATAGCTATAGAATGATTTGTGGTTCTCCCTAGAATCAGTGGCAATTTTTTTTTCGTAGCTAGCTTTGGCGGATCTTATAAAGGATCTCAGCTTCTTACTGAGGCTGACCAGGGAGCTTCTCTGCCCATGGGATTTTACTCTCTTTTGCAACAGTTTCTTCCTTCTGTTGTAGAGTTTGTTTATGGAAGGGGACCATCAGATTGGCTTCCTTTTTTTGGAGGATAGCATTTTGGTTCTGTTTGGGATAGCATGATCCATGCACTCATGTAAGTACTTATACAGTGCATTTGTGTAGGATTCAGCAGTCATAACTGTATTGTCCATCTGCATGGGTGTCATGAAGTTCGCCACTTCTGTCTTAAGAAGCATGAAGTTGGCTTTGGAGAAATTTTTTACCATGGTTTCCTTAATGGGGGGTGGGGTCGGGATGTGGATATCTTGGGTAATTAGCTTATGTTTGGATGTGACCAACGAGGAGCTGACCTCAGGTGTGGAACACCGGTCACTCATGCTGGTAAGTATTAGGTCTAGGATATTATTGCCTCTGGTGGGGGTGTGGATAAGTTGATCCAGGGCATTGGAATTTATGCAGAAAGCGTTGAGCGAAAGAGTTGGTGCATGAGTAGTTTTCCCAGTTAATGGTTGAAATTGCCCATTATTAGGGTGTTTATTTGAACCCTAATATTTTCCAGTATATCAAGAAAAGAGGAGTGGGAATCCTGGGGTATGGTGGGGAATCTGTAGCAAGCTACAATTTGGATTACAGTTTTGCCCAGAGTTAGTTGCACTTGGATAACCTCGAATGCATTATGCTGAGCAACTAGCCTGGAGGTGTGGATATCCTTAATGAATATGGACACACCTCCGCCTTTTGTGTTCCAGTCCAGGTTAGATGGATGAAAAATGTGATATGAGTTATAGCCTGGTAATGCAGGGGTGCTCTCTGGAGCCTTGAACCAGGTCTCAGTCACTACACAGCTAACGATGTTCTCCATTTTAAGGAGTGCCTCGAGGGAGTGCATTTTGAGGTTTAGACTTCTAGCATTTACTAGCATTGCCCTCAGTTTTTGCTTGCCTGTTCCTGTTATGGTGGTGAATTTGTCATTTGAACCTTGCCTAAAAAAAGGAACTGTAGGGGCGGCAAGAGCCTTAGCCAGTTTCCGGAATCCCAGGGGTGACAGGTGAAGCCATCTCTGGCAAAGCATCATGGTCTGTCAACCATGTCGTCCCAGCCAGACAAATACTGGATCCCCTTAGAATGACACCAGAAGCTTAGCCAATTGTTGAAGTCAATCATTTTGTCTTTGCGGTATCATTCTGGGCGATGGCAGGATGCTACTCAGAGCTAGGGTCATACCTGCTGGGGCTACAAGATCGGAGAGCTCTTCCATGTTTCTTTTCATGTAGTCCAGGGAGGTACGTCTCAGGTCATTAACACCAACATAGATAATGACAAAGTCATATTTGTACTTATTGTGGAGTGACTTGAGTGCATGGGTTATATGGCGGATCCTGGCACCCGACAGACAGCTGACAATAACTTTCTCCTTGTTTACCCTGGTGAGTGGGACATCAGTATGCCTGACTACAGAGTCACCTATGACTAGTGTGTTGCGTATGTTGTTTTGCCTTATGGGCTGTGGTTGAGTGACACACTGAGTCTGTGGGCTGTGTGTCATTTGGGTTGTGTTGGGGGGTGGAAGTTGCTTGCAATTCTGCTTTGGTGGTCTCTCTTGCTTGAGCAGATTATTATTAAGAGCTTCCATGAATGTTTTTATGTTTCTATGTGTGGATTTTGGTGGTGTAGGTTTACTGGGACTATGTGATGAGTGTGGTGTGGTGCAAGTGTTTACCTTCTGCTCTTGACTGTCAAGTTCAGTCTTGGTTGGAGAGAGCTTTACCTCCAGTTTGGCTAGATAAGTGCATCTCTCACAGGTTGTAGTGTTGGGTGGTAGGAGGAGAGGGTTGTCTGTTTAAATGAGGCAATTGCTACATTGTCTCAAGATGCCCAGATTCATCAGATAGACAGGAGAGAACACTGGGAGCTAACCCTTGGACATGCCTGAATAAAAAAAATATTTTCCTCTAGACAAGTGAGGGAAGTGAGTACAAGAGCTGTTTTTTTTCTAAGCAAGTGAGGAAAGTAAGTACAAAAACTGTTTTCCTCTAGGTAATGAGGAAGTTGAGTGCTGTAGTAAATTGTAGTTTATTTAGTGCTTACAACAAGTTCTGAACAAATGCTAAGCATGAATAAGCAAATTCAAGTGCTAAAACTAAGAATCTGTATCTGAACTATACTAGTTGCAGGAAAGAAACAAGTGCAAATGCGGGCATTTAAATCAGAAAGTTGAGAGAGATAGAAAAACTGCCCAAATGGCAAATAACTACAATTTCTGGGCCAGAACCACTCCTTCTGGTATAGATAGGTTACCTAGTGTTTACCATTCCCACTGATAAACTAGAAGGCTTCCCTCTAACACAGAAAGACTTGGGGGGCTCAGAAGCTTACAAACAGTCCTGGATACAGCAAATCTGTATCTGGACTAGACTAGTTACAGGAAGGGGGGCAAGTGCAAATGCAGGCTTTTAAATCAGGAAGTTGAGAGAGATGGAAAAACTGCCCAAACAGCCAATAACTACAATTTCTGGGCCAAAAACCACCCCTTATGTGGTAGATAGGATACCTAGTGCTTACCACTCCCACTGGTAAGCTAGCAGGCTTCCCTCCAACACAGGCAGGCTTGGGGAGCTCAGAAGCTTACAAACGGGGGGATTATGGCTGGCAAAGTTTGTAGATGACTGCAAACTGGGGGTATAATCAACTCTCCAGCGGACATAAGCATCCTCCAAAAGGGCCTCACGGAGACGGATGCCTGGTGCCAGAGCCACGCCCTCAAGCTAAATGCGAAAAAGTGCATATTCAACCCATTTGGGAAAAACAAAGTGCCCGCAAACTACCACATAGGGGGAAATCCATTATGTACAGAAGAAGTAATTAGAGATTTGGGGACCATAGCAATCTCTCCTTTGATAATCACGTTGCCAAAGTGGTTAGAAAGACCTTCTATATAGCCCACCTTATCACGAAAGGGTTCGCATCTAGATCAAGAGAGGTCATTGTGCCCCTCTACTCATCACTCATCAGGCCCATAATTGAATACAATGCCCCTTTTGGGATGTAACTTACCCGACACCTGCAGCAACTGGAGAGACCCCAAAAGTACCTCACCAAGAGGATCATGGGCTACAAACAGATGTCCTATGCAGCTCGACTAAAGAAACTCCAGCTCTACTCAGTTGCTTACCGCCTACTCAGATGCGATCTATGCCTGACATACAAATCCATGTCAAACTCAGAATTAATGGACATGCTCCACCTCAAGAAATCCAAGTCCCTTAGAGCTACACGCTCCAGGGACCTAAACCTCAGCACAAAAATAAATAGGACATGCTGGAGGGACAGATTCATTTCCCAGAGGCTCCCCTCACTCTGGAATAGAATCCCAATTCATGTTAGACATAGTCCCTCGCTGACCCTCTTCAAGCGAAATTTGGACGCGTGGATGGGAAATAGCAAATTCATCCCTGGGATCTCTCCTGTGTCCCTGCTAGACAGAGGCACAGTAAACTAATCTTAAAAGGGTACCTTCTGTGACCTACTTTACAGAGGCACAGTAGGCTAATCTAATAGGGAGGCGGAAGCCAAATAAACTCTGGCTAGGCTTATAAATGCCCTAGGGCAGATAGCCTAGTATCTACCTATGAGCCTATGAACCTAAACAGTCCTGGATATAGCAAGTCTGTATCTGGACTAGACTAATTACAGGAAAGGCAGGAAACAAGCGTAATTTCTTGTTACAGTTAAGCACAACACAGGGAGATTCTAGCAAAGTTGTTTTTTTGTAAAGGAAAGGGAGAGAGGAGAAGCAAAAGATAATTCAAGGTTAGGAAACTAAGTGGGTTGGCCTTCTCAAATGTTCTCTCTGTATTAGGTAGAATGAGCTAATAACACTAGACTGGGAGGAGTGTCCCAGATCAAATTTACAGTAGGGGCAGGCAACTGCAAATCCACCAAGTATTACAGCAAGACACCAACAGGGAAGGAGGGTGGGGAACAATACTGCAGCTATTAGCCTACACTCTTTTAGACAGTAAACACTACAGAAATGTTTATTACAGAGGAAGAACAGCAGTGAGCCACAAAATGAAAGTTTTTAAACAGATAAAGGAGCAAGGAGACGCTACAGAATGCTTTTAACTGCAACCAAATCAGTTATATGATACACTCCTTGAAAGGAAATCAGAACAAACAAACAGGTGCTTAACAAGTAGAGAACATTTCCCGTTAATACCTTTCATACAGTGAAACTAGCTAAAAAAGCTTTACAAACAGTGTGACAGTAAAAACCTTATTTATCAGGCCCTGTAAGGTAGACAATTTTAGTTTAACCATGTAGATTAGTTATTAGCAATAAAATACAGTAGAAAGTATGCAGCAGGCAATAAAAAGTGCTATATATAAATTGCTAGAAGCAATAACTAGTAAAAGTAAGCAAAAAAAGGATACTTATTGTTATATATCTCAGATCAGAGCTGTAGTCAGTGCCCCTCCTCCACCCAGCTCAGTGTGTATAGACATGCAGACTCCACACAGAAGGCACCACAGCTGAGAATTGAACCAGAGAACCTCTTGCTGTGAGGTGACATTGCTACTACTGCACCAGTGAATAATCAGCCCTTGCAAGGCTTGAACCCATGACCTTTCACAAAATGAAACCTTCATCCCACTTTACTGTTTTCACTTACTGCAAAAAATGTGTGCAATCCCTATGTAAAAACATGTTTTCTTAGTGTTTAATAGTTTCACTTGTAGGAACGTAAGAGATATCACACCCATTCTCTCCAAATGTTCCCTTACTTATGACACATTTGGCCTTCCTGGTGGATCATCCTTATTTTTATGAACCTTGGGATGAGAATGAAAGACTGGTAACTGAGGATTATTTAAAATGAGCTGCTCATCCATTCTATCTGTAATAATTCATTTTCCAAACCAAGAATCAATTACATCATGTAAAATCCTTTGTATATCATCTAATGTGTTAGACTATAACTTTTCATATTCCTGAGAATTATCTGATACTCTATAATACATTTTCAATAATAACTCTCTGAACATAACTGTAATATAACCACCCTTATCAGCAGGGTAATCATTATTCATCCCTCCTTAAATTTTTCAAAACCTGCCATTTCCCTTTTATCAAAATTATATTTAATACAAAACTTAGAACATTTGTTAATATATTTAGATACTTCTTCCTTAATAGCTTCATTAAATAATACTGTTGTTTGCTGTTGACAGGTGATATAAACTTTTGCTGACCTTTCAACTGTACTGCCATAATACATCTTTCTAAAGGGGGTTTCTGTAAAGGGGTAGTCCTTACTTCTGACTTCTATGAAAAATAATACTTCAACTGTATTTTACTAATGAGATACCAAATGTCCAACAAAACTTCCTCAACTGAAACTTTCTGCATTGGAATAAATGTCAACACAATAATTTCGATATAGCTGGAGAAATTATGGTAACCCCAAAAGTCAAAACTTGCATTTCTACTTTCATTACCTTTAGCATAGCCTTTATTTTCCAAACAACCAACACTTTCCCTTGTTTCGAATTTGAAACTTCCAGTTATTCAATTGTACAACCTTATACATTTCCAAGTTCATATCATCCTCCAAATTCATCACTGAATCACTCTGTTTTATATATCTCACATTCTTCTTTTCAAGGAAATGATTTCCATGCTGAATAAGACTGCCATATTGAAAACTCTGTTTTTTAAAATCATCCTACCCATGATGCCTAAAATGCAATCATTTATGTTGCCAAGGGAACCAAGAGTGTTGTTCAAAGGTTCTCATATCTCTTTTCAGATTACATCACATTTGCTGTAACTGACCATGTTCAAACTGCTTGAAACTTACAACAAATCATCATAGCTTCCTCCAATTGTTTTACGCAGTCACCAGAAAATAAGGACTTCACATCCATCAAACTTTCAGTCTTTGTGTTAAACAGTTCCATCTGACAGTTATCATAATTAATGAGAATTTTGATAACATCTAAGGAACATGCCAATACTGTTTGCTTCCAGTGTGTTTACAAGTCCTGACAGCTATGACAAAGGAAAAATGTTTGACAGTCACACAAAAAATCTTGAGGTATCACCCCATGAAGAAAACATTATTGCAAAAGACTAACATTTATGGTATAGTGTACTCTCTACTCCGGGCCAGTAAACAAGGAGCCTCAATCCTCACCAATGGCACCGGTGTGAGACAACCGCTAAGAACAGGAATGGATTTATACAATATTTTTCAGACAGCCCTTTCTGCATCAAGCACAGTTTCTCCCAAGAGCACACAGGGAACATGCTCCAGATCTGGGGCTGGACTTTCTATCTGTCCAGATCTCAAACAAGACTCACTTGGAGCACTGTGTCCCATTTACAAGTAGCTGACACATCCACACCTGGATATTTGACTTTCACACATAGACATACACACACACACACACACACACACACACACACACACACACACACACACACACACACACACACACATGGGAAAGGCTGGCACAGATGTACTAGCTGTACACACTCTGCCCACACCAAAAGATAACCATACTGCCATCAGTCAGCCACTCTAAGGCTCTTACAAGGGTATCCAATTGTACTGAGTAAAATCAATACTAATATAAATGGTAGAGTGTAACCAAAGCAGCAAGGTTTTTCAGAGTGGCCATGGCATCACTAAAATAAGCATAAGTACTCTCAAGATGTTAAAAATTATTCTCTGAAAGACCAGCCACAATCAAATGTATAAAAATATTTAATAATAAATAATAAAATAAAAACATGAGAATACTAAATATCTAAGTACAATAAACACCAGCGTTTCAATCACAGGAGAAATAAAAATACAGTTGGACAGATTCATACATATGCAGAAAAACAATACTTAACTAATCTGACTGTATTTCCTGACTGTCTAAAGAATAACTCTTTCCTAGTTAACTTAATACAGCAAGGCAAGATGAGATGCTGAGATGTTTACTTCCACAAGGCAAGGTAATGAGCTTCAAACTAACTGAACTGAATGGAAATAACTGACATAGATCTTTTAGACTAGGTTCAAAAGAAAACTAAACTAAATAAACTTCTGTGTGAGTTTCAGCCTCTCAGTACTGGTTATAGAATGACATCACATTTAATCACCTAACTCTGATGCAATGAACACTCAGAGCTTTGTTAAGATCTGTTGCAGTATCTGAAACCTATAGAACAATTTCAAAAACTTCTACTCTTCCCTTCCAGAATTCTTTGTTTAAACATAAACATTTAATCAGTTGTATTGTAGGATGTCAAAATGTGGTAGATGTAATTATTGTGCATATATATATTAGAAGGGGATAAGATTAATCTATGAGTTAAGGATTTTGTTATGCAAGGTAGATTTAATTGTTAAACAATAGGGGTTATATATGGGGCTAGATGTCAGCTATGTGAAGGGTTCTATATGGGAAAGATGGAACGTAAATTATGTAATCGAATTTCCGAACATATGTATGAAATCAAGAAAAACAAGTCTACAAATGTTTTATTTAGGCATTTCAAAGAATACCCTGGGCATAGTTTTAAATTCAGCATCTTAGAACAAATAGAGAAGGATGCTAGAGGGGGACCATGGTCAATAATTTTGAAGCAACAGGAATTAAAATGGCAATTATGACTGGAAGCACATATATTCCTGGGACTTAATGACATGGTCAATATAGCCCCAATGTTAAAGTTAAAATCATGGAAAAGATAGGAATATCACAATAACACATGATGTTTAATCATTAAATTATTATCATAATAATGTAGTTTGTTATTCATGTATTTTATGTGTAACATTTAAACATTTTAACAGTAACAAACATTTTATATGTAAAGGGGGTGTGGATGTTTAAGGAGAGTGATTTCACTTTAAGAATTAATTTAACAATGTCATATGACTGAATTTTAGAACATAAAATGAATGACCTCATGATTTTTATGTTGTATCTGAAGAAGTTTTAAAGGCTTTAAAATGAAAGTGGTCATACAGTTCATTGTGGAATCAATTTCTTAACATAAATTGTGGTACAGATTTTCCTTTCTCCAGTTTGCCTTTGGATTTTCACACTCATAGCTTTGCTAAAATCTGTTGCAGTATCTGAAAGCTATAGAACAATTTCAAAACCTTCAACTCTTCCCTTCTTATTCTCTGTTTAAACATATACATTTAACCAGTTATAATAACACTGTTGATACATTTTTAACACAAGCATCTGTACAAACCAGTATGATAGTCAAAATGGCACAAAACTGTTTACAAAACTTCAGCTAGTTATGCTCAAACTTTTGAGGTTCTAGTATATTACATGAAACACCAACTTATATAATCTAAATGACTTAGTAATTAACTAACTAACTTACTAAATAATCTTTCTTAAAGAAACATTCCACATTTGCCATTTTTATAAAGAGATATTCTACTTTTTAAAATACCTTATCCAATACATAAATCAATATTTAAAAAATAGTTGCAAAGTATCAAATGCAAAACTATACCATGCTTCTCTCTTTAACAGTAAGGTGATTCTTTGATGTTTCTTTTTGTTATATTTGGCACTTCTAGTGAATGAGTGAAACTGTAGTAAGTAAATGTTCCCACTATTGTTTGAGGTGGGCTATGACTTGTTCTGGGGGATCCAGTTCTGTATAGTAGAAACTACTGATCTTCAGTCTAGCTAATCTCACTGGGTTTCTGGTTGTATGGTCAGAGCTGTCTAGTTTATTCCAGAAATAAGTTAGATTACTAGATATTTGAACATGTTACTATCAGCTTGGGTTGTCTAAAGAGTATGTACCCTGACAGTCTGTAAAAGGTGGTATTAGGCCCATCTTGTCATCTAGTAAATGTTTTACATAAAATATTCCTGCCCTTGTCCAGTTTGCCAGGATAATATTATCTATTTTAATCAACTTATTAAACTATAGACATGTATCCCTAGAGGTGGCTGTTACACTAGTTTTTCCTGACCTTTGAGTGTAATATCACACCTCCACCTGATCCCATTTGTATGCTGGTGTTCTAGAAACCAATGATTCTATTCTGGCATTAAGGAAGATTTCGGGTAGTAACCAGATCATCTCAGTGGATTTCCTTGCTCTATGGGAGAACCAACCAAGTGAGGCTTTCCCTTATGTAGAAAGACTGGGGAAACCAAAGCACCCATCCTGTTTTTCCTAAAAAGAGCTTCAATATACTCATTCTAGGTGTTGTCCAGTCCCATAAGAAATTACCTATTAGCCTCTGACACTTTGATGCAAATTTGGAAAAACTTACATTGTGGACGTGCTACAATAAAACATTTATTCTATGTAGTTAGTACAACTTAATTACTAGGAGTTTATTAGAAAAAAACAGTTTCTGCCTGTTATGGTGAGAAATTTTGCATTGTATTATTTGTAATAAGGGTTCTGTATTACATCCAGTAAAACCATGTAGCAACCACCTCCAAAAGCAAATGCACAGATGTACACCACAAATCCTTTATTATAAAATGTCAGTTAAGCACTTTCATCCGTAGAACTGGACTTCATCCGAACTGCTATAATTCCAAAAGGCAGAGTTTAAATAAAAAACAGCAACCAATCAGAAACAAGAATTGCAAGCATGATTGAACTCTTAAAGACATAGTTACTAATGTTAAGAAAACTATATGAAAGGAAACAAAATGCAACTTTACAATTTCGCTGTTCTCATTTTTAGTAGTGAGACAATACAAATACATTTGTTAATACTAGGATGATTGTGGGCATTTAAATGAAACTGTCAAACAATTTCCTTGTATTCAAAAGAGTTTTCCCATGCTCCACCTCTAGGATTGTAATCAACAATTTCCAAAATTCCAAAAACAAATTTATTAAAGTTGTGACATACTACTGAATGACAAAATAAGGCATTACACTCTCTTAATATCATATAAATGCTCATAGATACATTTTTTTAAGTAGACACTTGTTTTTTTCCCACATAAAATGCAGAGCATGATGTGTACTTTGCCAAATACACTAACCCCTTAGATAAACAGTTATCACTTTGCAAGTAAATTTTAAAACTAGCATAATTATCAAGGAGACATATTTCTAAGGTATAAATATAGGAACACTGAGCACAGGAACCACATTGATGAGTACCTTGTTTATTTAAAATAAAACCTACCTTATCATGCTCAAATAATTGTTTAAAATTCTGAGAAATCTTATAAACAAAATATGGTTTGTCACTTAGTTGCTAAAAATAGGATTGTTAGCCCTAAAAGTTCACCAATTGGTAATGAAAATGTCCATTACTTTCTAGGTATCATAACCATGAACTAAAATCATAGAATCTGTAAACTGGTAGTTAGGTTAGCATTAACATTTTCCACAGAAACATTATCAGTATTGTAGTTTCAGATGAGAGGGAAATATCTACTGTGGCGATGTGTTATAACATATTTAAAAACTTCATTTAATAACTTCATTGGGTATTTTCTTTGTAATAATATATCTTTAGGTTTAGCAAGTTCATCAAGAAAGACCGAGTTACTAGAAATCATTAGTGAAAGCCTAACAGCCTGCCCTCCCACTACACAATGTTTCTGGTGAGAGTGGTGAGTACTCGTAAAATGATGGTACAAGTTGCTAAAAGTTGATTTCCTGTAAGTATTAGATGCAAAAGCTTCATCTTCATTAGTGATGGTAATGTTTATAGGATAATTATTTGCATTAGTAAAATGTGAAAAACTAGTAGCCCCTTTTATGTAAAAAATAAATTCTTCTATTTCTTCTTCAGAGCCTTCCCACAAAAAAAAAATGTCATCAAGAAAATGTAAATATAATTTACAAAGTGGAAAAACTTACTAAAAAAGACATATTTTCCTCCCACATTTTCATGACTAAATTAGCATATATGGGGTCACAAGCTGCCCCATGGCCAAATCCCTAATTTGTCTATATAACTCTCCTTCAAACAAAAAAATATTTATTGTTTTCCAATACTAATACCATAAAATCTTCTTCTAAATGGACATAGAACTAAACAGATCAAAATTGATGGCTAAAAATATTAAATTAGGATTCCACAGGCCAACACGTAGCCTCTTCAAAAATTCTTACGAATCACACAAAATGTGGGGAATGTATTGATAAGCAGGTTTTAAAAGTCTCTGTATAATAGTAGCCAAAGGATGAGTTTTAGATGATTCTGCTGCTACTATTAGCTTTAAGGGCAAGTATAAATCTTCTTTATGAACTTTAGGTATACCAAAGATACTAGGCATTCGTGGGTGAGGGTTGTGTATTGAAAAGTTCTCAATCAAACATATGTTGTAAAATACAATCTTCCAAAAATAAATAGATTTTTCAGTAAACTATATGGATCTCATTCCTGGAAACAGATAAATAAGTAGAAGTGTCCTGTAATAAAGTGAACATACCGGAAAAGTACATAATACTATCATATAAAACAGTACCTCCACCCTTATCAGGTTTCATGGTACTTAATGACTTGTCCATGGTAAGCTGACACAAAATATCTCTCTTAGATGCTGATAAGTTATACCAAGAGAATGGCTTAGATGATATTGCTAGTTCATAAAGGTCAGCTTCACATGCTTTTTCAAAAGCTGAAACTAAAGGGTGTAAAGGGGATTAAAACAACTTTGTTTCCTGAAAACCTTAGTGTCACAGTCCAAAAATGAATGGTCAAATAATATACTCAAGTTTAACCTCCTTGAAAATAACCTAAGCCTCTTGGAAGCAAAAGGGAACAAATGTGAACCCTTTTGAAAATAAAGTGTTTTGGAGTCAAAGAAATATTACTGTAATTAAAGAGATAGTATCCAAAACAAGTATTTAAAATTTCATCATGACTATTCTGAATGACCACTCCTAAATGCTCTTCATTCCCTGAGGTCAATAGCATTGAGTTCTCTAAACTGGAGGGGAGGAAATGTAGGACTGGTCCATTTGGGTCACCTAGAATTGATGATGTCTTGTCACAGTGGCTGTCGTATTGTGAGCTCTCTGGGCTAGTCTCTCAGACCTCTGTAAAAAAATGGGGCTAGAACAATGTATTACACTACACTAATTTCCTCATATCAATGTCCATCTTCCTAAGTATTTGAAGAGAGATCCTCTTTTCTTTCTAAGTACTCCCAGTAATAGCGGTTTAGTTGAAAGATACATTTTTGGATGTTTTGATACAAGCCCAAAAACTGGGATATTTCTTGGGTTCAGCAGTGTTGGAAGGATCTTTGACCCATTGTACGCAATCATTAGTGAAGCATGTGGAAAGTAAGCATTTGATATTTAAGAGCAGACTTTTCTTATCCTGATATATTTGACATAGAATAGTATATATTGTGTATACAATCAATGCAAATAGGTGGAAGAATAGTGGGTATCTCTGTCTAGTGCCACATTTAATATCAATTGCCTGTGGCAATTTCCAAACTAGACCAAATGAAATTCCATTTGATTGAGTCAAATGTTTTCTTAAAGTCCAACATTACTGCAGCTCCTAGTTTGGACCTTTCATATATAACCTTTGGATGTGAAGCAATAGCCTGACCAAATCTGCTCCACTTTAACTTCCTTTAATAAAACCAAAATGATTGGGCTCCGCTATTTCTGACATGATGTTGTCCAATCTGGTGGCTAATAATTTACTGTGCATTTTGTACTCTAACTTCAAGCATGAGATGGGCATATGTCTGTTTGGATTTAATTGATGTTTGTTTGGCTTTGGCAGCATGATTATCTTGTTGAATTTAGGAGGGAAATAAATTGTACTTGGTAGAAAAAAATGTTATCATATATAAAAAGAGTACAACATTATCTCTGTGGCACAGTGGAATAAAGCCCTAATAATGATAAAGATAACCTGGATTTGATTAGTGGTCCTGATGATGAAAGAGCCAACTTAGACAAGGAGGCAAGTGAAGGGCTGGGCTCACAGATGGACTCATGCCCAAAAACACATATTTTGCTGTGCTGTTCTGTGGGGACCAGAGAACCAATGCAATTGACTCAAGAAGGGTGGGAGGGTACTGGTACTTCCAAGATGCCTACACATTGAGTAACAGCTCAGTTTCAGACCTCACAGTGTGAAAACAGAAACCCAGAAATGAATGTGAATTCATCTTTTTGGGTAAATTTCAGTTACTGGCTAGTAAGTGCACTGACTGGATGCCAGCAAAGTAGAAGTTTAGAGAACCTTAAAGAAAATCAAACATAAAAGGTGAGGGAAAATATTGGCTGGGAATAATCTTGTGGCTATTCAGCAAAGAGCAGTGTAAGTTCCAGTTTTGGTGCAAATTTAGCCCACTCGACAAGAGGGGATCCACCTTGGATCCCGGGAACTACCGCCCTAGTCATCTGACGAGTGTGATCTGCAAGGCCATGGAACGTATTATCATGGGACTTATAAACAAAGACATTGGCAACCTTCAAACACTGGACCCCACACAGTTTGGGTTCATGAAGGGATGATGTTGACTCCTGAACCTGACTGACTTCTTCGAATCAGTCTCCAGAGCTGTGGACAAGGGTAAGGTGGTCCTTACAGCCTATCTGGAACTTGCCAAGACCTTTGACACTATCCCCCACTCTGGAATCATAGATAAACTTACTAAGCTGGGCATTAATCCCTATGTCACTCTATGGGTTGCCAACTGACTTACTGACAGAACCCACTCTGTAAAAGTAGCCGACTCCAAATCCAGCTCCAGAGAAGTGACAAGTGGAGTACCTCAGGGTTCAGTCCTGGGACTTCTCTTGTTTGGCATCTACTTCTCTGAAGTACAGCCCAACACTAAGGGATTCTGGCTAACAAAGTTTGCAGATGACTGCAAACTGGGAGCCATTATTGAATCCCCAAATGATGTGGATATTCTACAAAAGGGCCTTACAGAAACTGATGCTTGGTGCCAGAGCCATGGGCTCAAGCTCAATGCCAAGAAATGTATAGTTATCCCCTTTGGGAGAAACATGTACCCATGAATTACCACATAGGTGGCAGTACACTAAACACTCAAAGTGTGATAAGAGTCTTAGGGACACAGGTAGACAGTGGTCTCACCTTCGATAACCACATTGCCACAACAGTCAGAAAATCCTTCTATGTGGCACACCTCATCACTAAGGGCTTTTCATCCAGAAAAAAAGGAGGTCATTGTCCCACTGTAGTCATCCCTCATTAGACCCATTATAGAATACAATGCCCTGTTTGGTATGTACCCCTCAAGACATCTGCAACAACTGGAAAGGCTGCAGAAATACCTCACTAAAAGAATCACAGGCCTAAAGCAGATGCCCTATACTGACCATCTAAAAAAACTCCACCTATACTCTGTCGCATATCATCTACCGAGAGGCGATCTCTGCTTAACATACAAGGCCATGTCAAACCCAGAGCTGTTGGACATGCTACACTTAAAGAAATCCCAATCCCTCAGAGCCACATGCTCTAGGGATCTAAACCTTGTCATCACAATGAACAAAACATGCTGGAGGGATAGGTTCCTGACCCAGAGACTCCCCAGACTCTGGAATAGACTGGCCATACATGTCAAGCAGAGCACCTATTTGGCCTTTTTCAAAAGGAACCTTGATGACTGGATGGGAGATAGGAAAGTCACCCCGGGGAATCATGTCAGTCACCCTGCTAGACAGGGGTCCAGGGAAGTAAATACTGTGGGAAGAAATAGCCAAGGAAATGTTATGGCTAGGCTTGTATAGGGCCGATAGCCTAGTACCAGCTTATGATCCTATGAGCTTAAATCATGACTTCCAGTAATCTAAAGAACAAAAAAATAAGTTGAATGTGCTCAGAGCTGATTAGAATAAAACATTAAAGGAGTATATCCAAACAAAAGACTAGAAAAAAGTGAAAGAAGGTTTAAACAGATATTCAGATGTGCTGATAAAATTGCAAAAATCAGAGCTCAAAATGATGAAAAGGCTGGCTGAGTACAAGACTGCTCAAGAAGAGATGTCTCAAAATGGTAGAATTAGAGGACAGAGGATGCAGGGCAAACTTGAGATTTTCTTCTGCACCAGAGAAACTGGAAGGAACAGACTGTATTAATTTTGTGAAAGCACACATAAGCAAATAGGCTGATATTCTACACGTTGTTAATTGAAAGGACATATTATGTGTATGCTCTAAACTTGGCCATGAGAAAGCAGCCAAGACCTCTAATAGCAAAGATGCAATCCTACCAGCAGAATTAGTTGATTCTGATAAAACTGTGTCAGAAGGACAAAATAGTAAAAGTTGGAGACAGTGGAATGTTGACAGAAGAGCAGTAAATTTATTCTAGCAATCAGGGACTATCAAGAGACAGGTGTGAGATTCAAAATGCTGTATCTAGCTATCTTCAGAACATTTTTTCCCTTGAGGGTCAAAGTCATTTTTTGATGCAGAACATGCTAAGGATGACATGCAAAAGCTTGTCCAGCACAAAGTGAGTTATCAAACAGATGGGGACTCTGTGTATTATTCTTCTGATAATAAAGTGCACATAGAGAGACTATGTCAGTGAAACCTTTTCCAATGTTCCAAAGGAAAATGCTTAAGAGACAGAGAAAAGCACAGAAGTTGACTAGAAGAACGAGGAGTATGTTGGAAATGAACCAGAAACTAGAGTTGGGAGACGAAGATCAACAGGGTGAAAACTAGCAACTCAGAAATGAATGAATAAATGTGTGATTACAAATGATCAATCACATTTGTGAATTATGGTGGAGCAAGAAAACCTGGAAATATTGGACTTTTTTTACTTTGTTAAACTTGTAGGGGACTCCGTAGCATATGCCCTACTTCATGTCATTAACATTTGGAAGAACATTAAGGAAAGGGGAAGGAATTAGGTAACTGTAAGTAAAGTGATTTTTTTTTTGTTCTTAACAGTATTTTTATAAAACATGATGTACTGCATGTTATATAGTAAAGCATTTTCAGTTATTTTTGTGTCTTATAAGGATATTAAAGTGAGCATATGGCTTTTTCCTTCTTCTCTCTTTCTTCTTGTTTAGTTTTAAGAAATGTAAGGACTGCAATGTATAAAAAGAAGAAAGGCTGGACAAAAGTATAATAGGCTATAAGCTTATGTTGTTGAGGTGAGGGATGGATTCTAAAAGTATACTGAGCATGGTATAAGTAAAATTGCTATGTTTTTTCTTACTTTTGCATAGGGGAATGACTCAATTAATGCCCTTGGCTTAATCTAATATGTTTTAAGTGGAAATAAGAGAACATTGAATGTAATGAAACGTTTTCCTTTAGAAAATAAATGTTCACAAGGAAACATGAACAGCTTGTAGCTGTAGGTGAATGTCTATCTGATTCTCATATGTCTATGGAGGCAAGCTGATAAGAGGGCAATAAAAATAGAATGCGTTTTATTTTAATGTCTGAAAAATAATGTTTTCTAAAAGTAGTCAAGCTGCTTTCTACATGTGGGACAGGAATAAAGACAAGACAAAACCAGACAGCACTTAGTGTAATTAGAAGCACATGTCATACCATGCATTATAGCATGCATTATAGCATGGATAACCCTCAGTGTAGGTCAATTAAAGCCTGTGTAACTGTTAGTCTGGGACAATTGTTCCTATTAGGAGGGTTAAACTTCATTATTTGAAGATATACATATTTTGTGTATTTGGGTTAAATTAATAGTTTCTGGGAGTGTTCTGGAGGCATTTTTATGTGTTTTTGTTTGAGGGTTTTCTTTAAAATAAGAAGTTGTGTAAAATGTGACATAGGATCAAATGGATATGACAAGAAACAGCTGTATAAAGGATCAACCTGCCAGACATTAGCGTATGTATTTAACACATAATCTGAAACTAGACATGTAAAAAATGCTGTTATACATAACAGTTGGGAATGATACATTCTTATCATAATGGTAGCACTTTTCATATTATCTTTGAATTTGAATAGTATTATAGGCATATACATAAAATAAAGAATAGTGAACTATATTAAAGAATGTATAGTACAAATAGCTATGCTACAGGAGACACATTCAGAAAGAAATGAGCATGTGAATTTGATAAAGAAAGGATTTTCAGATGTTTGTCAGCAGAATATCTGAGAAAAATGAAAAAGGGAGTACTTATATTAATTGCTAGAGGAGCAGAAGAGGATAAAAAAGATAATAATGATAGAGTTGTAGTAGTAAGGGGCTACTAGCAAGGGAGGAGGATTACAATGACATGTATTTATATTCCACCTAAAACTGCTACAATGGAGCTTAAGAAAATTCTGGGAGAGATAGCTTACAGCAGGGAATACTGGAATTTGATTTGCAGCAGTGAGGATGTATCTGGGGGCCTAGAAGGGAAGATATAACAAAAAAGGGTAGACTTGTGAAGAAATGTGTGAAATTATTTGGTATGGAAGATGTAAATTCAGTAGTAGAAGCTTGGAGAGAATTTGAATATTGTTCTCCAAGGTTCAAAAACTTGGCTGGACTAGACAGAAATTATATTTCACAGGAACATGTATATTTAATTGAAAATTTTGCTACACATCCAATATCCATTTCAGATCACACACCAATAACTAAAATAAAAATGCAGTGTAATGACAATGAGACACTGGCACTTCCCCACACATCTCATAAACAGAGAGGAATTTAAGGAATGGGTAGTGAAAATTATTTGGGATTTATTAGGGAAGATACAAATTTCTTCAGAAAATATAGCTACAGAATAGGATAAAATGAACGTGGTGTTTAAAATGGTATAGAAATAAAAAATGAGATATGGTTAACAAGTAACATGAATTATTTAGAGGGACTGACAAAAGTTAAAACACTGCAGAACAAGGGGAATCCCACAGAACAAGAAGAGGTGCAACTGTAGAGTGCTAAAGAGAAAATAAGGACCTACCTGAATAATATGCATGAGTTTAGAAAGACTGTTGTTAAGCAATTGTTTTCTTCAAAATAACCTTTTAGCACAATGGCTCAGGCAACAGAAGGTAGAAAGTGTTGTTGCCAAGCTTAGGAAGCCTATTACAAGGAACATAACCAGGGATTCCATAGCGGTATTAGAAATATTTTGAAAATGTTATAAAAATCTGTATAAAGCAGAGAGATTTGGAAATCAAGAAAAAGTACAAATGGAAATGTTTATAGAAGAATTAAATATGGGAAGGTTAGATGTAAATGATGCACAATTATTAACAGTTAGGATAGGAGGAGATGAGCTAAAAATGGTTATGCTTAATGAATCTACAAAAACGTCTCTAGGAAGAGATGGAATTTCTGTGGAATTTTGGAAGCTATGAGAGAAAAAAGTGATAAAGATCAAGGAGGTTTCGTTTAGCGGTATTTTAAAAGGAGGAAAGGCACCAGCATCCTGGAAGAAAGGTGTGGTGGCTGTAATACATAAAGATGGTAAAGAGTGATAAAATCTATTTTCATACAGGCCCATTTTGATCCTAAGCCATGATTATAAAGTGTTTATGTCTAAAATGCCTAAAAGAATGGCAAAGGTAATGCCAAAACTGATAGATATGGATCAATGTGGTTTTATGGAAGGGAGGCAAACACTTGACAACATTAATAGAACAATAATGATTTAGAGGAAAGCAGATGGTAAGAAAATGCCACTGTTGGTAGGTCTTGATGCAGAAAAAGGGCAATGGAAGCACTTGCATTTAATGACACAATAATAAGGTTAATTAGGGGGACATATGAGGGATTGCAGGTGATACTTAAATTGGGGGGAGAGTCCTCTATGATAAGTTCTGTTTGAAGAATGGAACCAGGCAGGGTATTCTCTTTCCCTTTTGTTATTTGCATTATATTTAAAGCCATTGGCAAAGAAAATAAGTGACTCAGAAATTCAAGGATATAATTGGTATGATAATCAAGAAAAGTTGGCTATATTAGCAGATGATATTATTTTGTACCTGATAAAACCAGAAAAGGATATTTCAGTGTTGTGGAACATTCTAATACAGTTTCAAATCTTTTTGGGATACAAAACTAAGGAAGATAAAGTAAAGGCAATAGCTATAAACTATGCACCCATGCACAAATTGGTTCAGCAATACCTACATATTATAGTGACATAATAAAATAAAGTATTTTGGAGTATGAGTTAAAAAAAAATTCTGTTATGGCAGCTAATGATATGTGGGAAAAGACTAAACAAAAGATAATAGAAAAACTGAGAAACTGGAAGCTCTGTTTTATGGATACTGATAGTCAGATACAAGCAGTGAAAATGTTTTTAGCCCTTCTAGTTTTATACAAAGGTTAGGCATATTTTTATTAATGAGAGGAAAATGTGTAGATAGCAATTAATAAAGATTTGAAGGATTTTACCTGGGAGGGGAAGAGGGCAATAGTCAAATGGTATAAGCTGATCCTTCCAGTAGAACAAAGTGGTTTGGGATTACCTGATTTAAGGGGTATTTCACAGCTGCACAGTGAAGGTTCATGTGCATAGCACAAGGAGAAATATAATTCAAAGTGGAAAGAGATGAGGATGAAACACAGGGAAGCTTTAGAAATAAGGAAAGACTTGGATTTTGGATGCAGATCCTTAAGGGGTATAACAATCTTCTTCTTCTTCTTCTTTGTCTTTGGGATGTGAGGAAACCGAGCACCCGGAGGAAAAAGGGGTATAACAATAACCAAATAAAATATTATATTCATAAAGTAGGAGAAAGTATGCTAAGAACTAAACCAGTATGAGAATGGAGAAAGGAGATTCTGCCAAAAAGAATGACTGCAATTAAGAGTACAGAGAATACGCTGGAGGGGACTGGAATTTACTGGAGAAAACTGGCAAAGGAACCAAGATACTGGGAGCAAATATTCAGAGAAGGAAAGGTACTAGAAAGAGGCCAAGAATACATTTGGACTGCAGGCTAGACACTGCCTTCCTTATCTAGGATAAATATTGAACTATAGACAAAGAGAAAGGGATAGGGGGTCCAAATTAAGGACCAGAACTGGTAGAGTTTTTAGTAGAATCAAGAACAGAAGCTGCTGTTAAAAAGGGATAATTAGTAGGGCATATAAAATACTGCATGATAACTATAGGAATCAATCAGAAGAGTAGAAATGGTTAGGAAGACAGATTTGATAAGCAATTCACAAAAACACAATCAGAAGATATGTGCTTGTCACCCAAATATGCAACAAAGTCTAGAAGATTTAGGATTTTTGCTTTGAAGTGTTTGCATAGTTATTTTTATACCCCAAGCAGACTCCAGGGACTTTTTCTTTGGTAGATTGCAGCTGTTAGTGGTATGATGGGGAAGAAAGAGATAATTATAAACATATTTGTGGGAGTTTAATGAGTTGGCAGACTTTAAAAATTCCATGCAGAATACTCTGTCAGAAATACTGGATGAGCAAATTGGTGTAACTATGGAAATTATTTTTTGAGCTCTGATACAGAATCAGAATTGTCTACACATAGTAAGGCCTTGCTGAATTTAATTCTGGTGGCTGCCAAAAAAGCAATCACTAGAAAATGGAAATCAACATCTAAACCAACCATATTAGAAGTAGTGAATATAGTAACAGAGATAAAATGTGGGGTCTTTAGGAAATGGCAGGAGCAAATTTGGGAATTGTGGGAACAATAGTTGCAGGATAATGTTTTGGAGGAGGAATGAGGTTTAAGGGAAGGCAGGAACTGAATGAGCTATATGATGATCAATTGACAATGACTGTATAGAAGATTTTATGTGCTGTATAATGTTTGAAGTGAAAATATGTCAATATGGTTTATTTTCATTTATATAAATGTATGATTGCCTATGTCAAAAGTGATAATTCAATAAAAATGTTTCTTGTTTAAAAAAAAAAGGGAGGTACCTGTGGGCTTATATACTCACAGAAGCAAATGACAGTCCCATTCAATGCCCCTTGCAATGTCCAAACCCAGATATTTCACTGAGCGTGTGTGGAGAAAGCAGTAAGATGGAAGTGAAAACCCAGTCCTCAATGTGGATGACAGCCTTGCTTCTGTTATGCTCGCTCCTAGGGGAATGAATGGTCTGTAGAGCTCTCCCGGTGGGATTAATGGGTCATTACAGAAATCCGGTGGGATGGAGGATCAATGGTTAGGGATGTAACAGGGTAATAAATAAATATATAAGATCTAACAAGCAAACAATAAATAAGGTAAAAAGGAGCATGGAACAGAGTCAATAGTATATCAAGAATACAGCAGATATTTTTGGAAAACACTATGAAAACCCTGGATCTTATATTCTGGTTTTAGTGATCTTTATACAGCTTCATGTAGTTCAAACAAAGCTATCAATAAAGGACATGTGATTTTTTTTATAGCAGTAAGGGCTGTACACAGTCAACAAATTAGCAATAACTGCTGGTGGGGGCTTTCTGTGGATCAAAGTACCTTATGTTCTTATCATTTCATTATTTGTAAATATTCTTCAATTTGCTTTGCAGGACTAGTATGAGTGTGTGAACGTGTGTGTCTGTGTGTGTGTGTGCCTGTGTGTGTGTGTGTGTGTGTGTGTGTGTGTGTGTGTGTGTGTGTGTGTGTGTGTGTGTGTGTGTGTGTGTGTGTGAATTAAGCTGGAATACTTTGGTTACAGTGTGTTTGTGTGAAACATATTTGAAATATATGACTATGGTCATTATTATTGTTATTACTTTTTTTGTCACAGACATCTGAGAAGAATGCAGCCAGCAACGTAATTATAATTGCTGTGTTTAGGGGATGTCTGTGGTTAAAAATGACCATGCTGAGCTGATAAAGTTAAAATGTCATTGTCTTCTCTTTACAGGACTAGTGTGCATTTATGTAAAGGAAGCTGGAATACTTTACCATGGCTACTTCATCATGATGAGACATGTGATGTATACATAGTTGATAGAGTGGCCATACTTCTTGAGAATGGGTACTGGTGGATTATAATTATCAGCAGCTTGATTGGCCTTTTATGGTTGAAATATTCTGAAATGGGTAGTTTTGTCATTGTTGGTGTGCATACATTTTGTTTCAGTGCTTACAGGAAAAATGTTCAGAATTACAAATTTAAGGCGCATGTTAACAGCTATTGCTGTATTAAACAAAAGATATAACTGAAAATGGGTCTATATTAGATGAACGAAGGTTCATCTTAGCGAACGCTCACATGAGTGAAAATCCAGGAACTTGAAAGTGCAATATATATTCCAACTCCAAGATCGGACTACAGTGAGGAAAGGGCAAATATTCCCATCTTCACTGTACCGCGATCTCACAATTGCAGTTTTGAGTTCCACAATTTTCACTCATGTGAGTGTTCTCTAAGATGAACTTTCATTCATCTAATATAGACCCTCTGAAAATAATTAAGAAGATGAATAAAAAAAAACACGTATTAATGCATAGTTCCAAAAATGTGTGAGGTGGCCCACAGTTTGAAAACAGCTCCAGTCTCAAGGTACACTGAAAATTGGCCAGAGTAATTTTCAATGAATGTGAGTTTCAATGCATTTTGAATGAATGTGAGTTTCAATGCATTTTGAATGAATGTGAATTTCATTGCATTTTCAAGGAATGTAAGTTTCAAGAGAAGATAATGGCCATCAGTGTTTGTGCTATAAAAAATATGAAATAAAAGTTTTAAATTAAATCCAAATCTCTGTAATCATTGCAAAAGTAAAGAAGAAATTAGTATGTACACTGACAGGTTTGAACAGTGTTTATGGTAACTGCAGGGAGACAACCAAGTAATGGGACACTGTAATGGCTGGTTGGCTGGCTCATTACTCTGTCTAGGACCCCATCTGGCCATGATCCAGCTCTGTTGTGGATGGAGTTGTAAGCAGTTACACAGGGTTTGTTCCTGATGCTACAGCGGGTTCATTTTTCTTTGTCTCCTTCAAAGCTAAGAGCTATGCATTTAGGAGATAACAAAACTCCTGAGTATGCACTAACTTTTTTTTTTTTTCTTACAGGTGCATGTTTCTCCTGGTGGATAAAAAACACTTCTGGAAATTGGAAGCTGTCTGATTAACATCAGAGGAATCAGTTACATGTATTCTGTTTATATTTGCAAGTGCATGTGAGATGCCCTGGTGTTGGCTGTAAATTTGCCTAGATATAATAATACAAGGAGGAGCTCCTGAAAGTTTGGATTTCCAAATGCACCACATTGGACAGTGATCGTTAATGGTTTCAGATAAGATATAAGCTGTTGGTAATTTATCTGGATGGCTGGCTGGCTGCCAAGCAGTCCAGTATGCTGTAAGTATTTCCTGCTGGAGCAATCCTAATTGGGAAGAATATGAAAGTGGTGAAGTCCCTTTGCCAAATAAAGTGACTCTGCTTGGTGAAACCATTAAGATGGCAAAGCCGCTACTGAGATCAGTCAGTAATATCATGCTTGATATTGTATATTTTCCATGAGGTAAACTTTGCTATGTTGTTAGGGTAACATAGGAACATGAGCCAGGCATACAAAAGGCATACCAGATGGCCGATTAATTTGATCTTTGAAATAGGCTCTGAATAAAAAGACTCTCTCAGGCCTTCAAAGCAGGGACAAAAATGCTAGTCCTGAGGCCTGAAGTGAGACCTTTACATACTGAAGTTACAATCACAAATTTTCTGTAGCCTATCATCTGCCAGTAGAGTATAAATAGAGACTCAGACATTATGGTTGAACACTGAAAGTTTCAGCTAAGTTTCTATTACTATGTAGAAATAAGGAGTATACAATGCGAGCAACAATTCTGATTAAGCAGTTTATCAGCAATAGTCCTAGCATTAATGTGTAGCAGTTTAAACAATTTAGTCTCAGTACATACTTTACCTGAGTGGGTGAGGAGTTTGTAGGTTTTGGTATACTTTTTAGGTAGACCAGGAACGGAGTGGATGTGCCCATGCAAACCAAGCATTTTAGTGTGATCAAAGGTCCTGTAAACCTAAGCTCATGATGGCAGAAAGGCTAAGCAAGTTTTCTGTCTGCTGGGATTAAGTAGGGAAAGATGAAGAAACTAGATTTCATCATGCTAGATGAGGCCAGGGTGCTTGCACTGGTACGCTGAGATTGCAGGCACGATATAGATGTAGCAAAAGAACAGAAGAAAAACTAGTGTGAAAGATGAGGCCTTTAACAGCATTGTGTGTCCACAAATATGGTGAATGAGATAAAGGGAATTAGTTTCCATACAAATCATTGTGGGCCATTTGGCTGGGCTGTAACTGCATGAGCACAATTTATTTAAACTGAATGCTAACTATGTAGCTTGTGTGTGATTGCTCTTTCTACAAGATTGCTGTGTACTTTTATATGCCTTGTCTGCTTTTCCCACAGTTATGGCACAATGGAGTTAATACACATAGCTTTGTACTAAGGGGACAGTTAGTGCGTTCCCCATAAACAAGCTTATTTAGGTGTTCATTATAGTCTTTTAAGGGAAACATAATTTCAGTCTGGTTTAGTGAGTTGTATTTTTCAAGGGATTGTGCTTCTACCATTAATGCAGAAACAAGGAAAGTGTTTTTTTGGGGGGGTGGTCCCCCTCTGCTTCATCCTTTCTGGCTTACCACACTCTTGCCATCCATTGCTGGGTATTACAGCCTCTCCTAAAACTCCTGGACTATCTACACTGTAAGACCGAGTCCAGCATGGAACATAAAGATGTGCTGGGGGTGTGGGTGGAGTGGTAATGCCATTCACTTCTTTCACTTTGGTAATTTTTTCAGTATATGTATACCCCTTGCCCTCCCTCCTTGGTTTAATTGTTATATTCAATGGTTACTTCACTCTATGGACCTCCCTGCAGGAGACACCTAGATGAATGCCCTCCCAGGTGGGATGAGCATGGACATCCCTCCCTGTCAGTGCCTCAGATGGCCAGATCTGCTAATTGAGCGTGGATTGCCTAGGCCATTGTTAGGGCTTTACCCTGTATGCAACAGTGCTGGCTACAAGAGAAACACTTGTTAAGAGAGATGATAATTGCTGGTTTTATATTCTTCAACATGAAAAGGATGAAAGGGGTTTAATTTATGGGCAAGACATTGAACAGTGAATATATGAATGAAATGGCATTTTTAAGAAGTGAATATAGGCAGGATAATAATAAACTGAAGTGATGTGTGATTAGAGAAGGAAAGCTGTAGTGAGGTCATAGGAAGAGCAGACTGGATGGGGATGTTAATCCAGGATCTAAGAGGTAGGGAGCATCGATGGTGAAAAATGTCTATTTTTTAATTATAAACTGTGATTTTTTTTTAACTTCTCTGTTCCTTTGACCATTTGTAAAGGCAGTAATCCCTGCCTTCCCACTGCTTCCTGTTCATAACCTAGCAGGTCTCCCTCTTGCTCTTAAGTGGTCCTCATTTGGCAAAGTGCTTGTATTTAAGCAGTTTCCAGAGCTGCTGTTTTGTTTCAGCTCATGGCCACTCTGCTATCTGTGATTTAATTGGTTGAGCTACAGAGCACAAATTTAATCAGCACTCAGGTCTGGTGTTTCAGGAGGGCTAAAAGCTCTCTTTCATCAGAATACCCTTACTTTCAGTTTTCAAATGCTAGTGGGAGAAAGCAAGAGACGAAGATAAAAGGTACTTGTATATCTACTGTGCTGCCCAATGTTACTGTAATACAGACAAAGCACAAAGCAAAAACATAATTAATCATGTTTAGCATTTCAGTATTCTCAACTTCCTAGTCTGCATTCACTCTGTATAGTTTCACTTCCCCTGTTCTTTGCTGCTGCCTTCTTTTTGGCCTTCAATTTTCCATGTCTCAATGCGACAAAAGACAAGCAATGGATATTTTGTATGATAGTTTCAGTATAAATAATGTTTATCATCTTCCAAACAGTACATTTGAGTAATACTTAATTTTGCTTTGATAAAAGATGTGCTGACAGAGTGCACTATGTATAAACCAGAGAAAATACATAAAAAATGTCAAGCTTGCTGATTTGAAATTCTTAATGCTTGCTACATTTTAATGTGGGAGTGTAAGGATTTATTTTTACTACACCTACCCCCTAAAACAATGTAACTTAAAAAGGTTGGGTTACATGTCACTGCAGCCATACTGGCAATTTTCTTTTCACTTAATTCCCTTAGTATGGTGGTGCCAGGCCCCTTTATCCCTTACTTAATAAGTTTTAAAGGTAGAGGGATGTTAAGTGGGTATCAGCCCTGTTTTCTAATGAAATTAATGGAGAAATGTACCTTGCTAATTTGGTTAATTACGAACGAAAGTCGTGAAGCATAAGTACTTCATTGCAAAAGCCATCCAGCTGGCACGGTGATCCTATTCACAACCACTGTCTGAGTAGGGGGCAGACATTTTTAAATACCTATATCTATTGTAAATTTCTACACATTGTCATAGGGATAAGCTGTATGTATTAAAAAATACTTATTTTTGCAACATTCAACGTCTTTTTAAGTATCTTCTGCTTTTAATTTATTTTTCATCCCCAACAGAGCTTTCATTTATACCATCCTTTTCACAAGGCACTAATTTGCATATGTGGTATTACTTTGGCTCTCCTTATGATTTTGGATGGCTACTTCTATGTTTTTTCATGGCTTACAGGTTGAGAGGTATGCTCTTACTTTATATATGGAGTAAGAAAAGGGGCAACATGTGGGGTGGTAATCTCTATTCTCACTAGAAAGGCTCACTCAGACTCTGCTACACTTTGCTGTGAGGGAAAGGTTAGTTTGCTTTTTATTTGTTGTATTTTGTATTACTTCATTGCCTTTTTCTATTTTGAATACTGTGATTTGTTTTCTTTACCTTGTGTTTTACTTGTATTCTGCTTTTAACTGCATATTAAAACTTGAATAGAGACCAGAGCTCTGTCTCTTGTGAGTCAGGCAGAAATCCCCACCCTCACACCGTTTACTGTTGTGTTCTTAAACACTACTGTCTTTCTAATTGCCTGCCACTTATGTTAATTTGACCGTATATCTCATTTCCTCTCTGCTTTTACTGGTTTGTGTGATTTTGTGAAATCACTCCCCTTCAACTATTTAAATTTATTGACCATCCTACTGTACTCCAAAGTACCAGAATACAAAAGTGACCACCCCCTTTCAATCTATCTTGCTGTTTTAAAAATAGTGACTCCCCACTAAAACATAACCTTTTAGACAGGTAAAACTTAAGTTACCTACTTTCACATCTAACTCCTCTAGTGAACACTGCAGTGTTTAGGATAAACCGTTTTTTCATCTTACCTTTAAGCATCCCTGTGACTAGCAATTGCTCTAAAACATGCTGGAAAGCACTGGGAAGCCTTAAACTGATACAAGCACTCAAGTCTCCTTGTTAATAAGGAGAAATTAATCATACTCACTAAACAGCCTATAACTGCAAAGTAGCTTGCTAAGGTAAGGGAAAACAGCTCTTGTACTATAAAAAAGCACCAAACCAGGCATGTCCAAGGGTCAGTTTCCGGTGATTTCTCCTGTCCACCTGGTGAATCTGGGCATGCTGGGGCAATGCAACAATTGCATCATGTACACAGACAACACTCTCCTCCTACCACACAACACTACAACCTGTGAGAGATGCAACTACATAGCTAAACTGGAAGCAAAGCTCTCTCCACCCAAGACTGTGCTAGACAGTCAAGAGAAGAAGGTTAACACCCACACTACACCTCAGGCAACACATAGGCCTTCTAAACTCAGACGACCAACACCCTCACTTAGCAACACTAAACCCTCATATGCAGAGGCCCTCAACAGTAACCTGTCCAAGCAACAAGGACCTCCAAAGTTGAAACAGAAACACCAATCACAACCAAAGTGTCACATAGCTCACAGCATAAGTGTGCCACCCAGCAAGAGCCCCTAAGGCAAGACAACGTACGGAACACTTTAGTCATAGGTGACTCTATAGTCAGACACACTGATGTCCCACTCACCAGGCTGAACACGGAGAAAATTACAGTCAGCTGCCTGTTGGGTGCCAGGATCCGCCACATAATGCATGCACTCAAGTCACTCCACAACAAGTGCAAATATGACTCGTCATTGTCCATGTTGGAGTGAATGACTTGAGATGTACCTCCCTGGACTACATGAAAAGAAACATGGAAGAGATCTCGGATCATGTGGCCCAGGCAGGTATGACCCTAGCTCTGAGTAGCATCCTATCTTTGCCTAGAATTATACCACAGTATAAGGACAAAATGATTGACTTCAACAATTGGCTAAGCTTCTGGTGTCATTCAAAGGGGATCCAGTATCTGTCTGCCTGGGAAGACATGATCGACAGACCACGATGCTTTTCCAGAGATGGTCTGCACCTGTCGCCCCTGGGATTCAGGATACTGGCTAAGGCTCTTGCCACCCCTATAGTGTCTTTTTTAGGCAAAGTTCAAAGGACAAAACCACCACCATAACAGGTACAAGCATGCAAATTCTGAAGGCAATGCTACTCAATGCTAGAAGTCTAAACCTCAAAATACACTTTCTCAAGGCACTCCTAAAAATGGAGAACATTGATATCTGTGCAGTAACTGAGACCTGGTTCAAGGCTCCAGAGATCACCCCTGCAATATCAGGCTACAACTCTTACCACACTTTTCGGCCACCAAACCTGGACCGAAACACTAAAGGTGGAGGAGTGTCCATATTCACCAAGGATATTCACACCATCAGGCTAGTTGCCCAACACAATGCATCTGAAATTCTCCAGGTGCAACTAACACTAGGTAAAACTGCAATCCAAATTGTAGGTTGATACAGATCCCCCACCATGCCCCAAGATTCTCACTACACCTTTCTAAACATACTGGAAAATATTAAGATACAACCAAACACCCTAATACTGGGTGATTTCAACTATCCTGCCATTAACAGGGAAAACTACTCATGTACCAACATCTTTTCCCAATAGTTCTTGGAATTCACAAATTCCAATGCCCTGTATCAACTAATCCATAGTCCCACTGGGGCTCCAATATCCTAGACCTGGTCATTACCAACATCGGAAACTGATGCTCCACACCTATGGTCACCCCCTCGTTGGTCAGGTCTTATCATAAGCTATTCACCCTTGACATCCACATCTCCCCCCCCCCCAGTAAGGAAACCTCCATAAAAACCTTCTCCAAAGCCAACTTCATGACACCCATGCAGAAGGGAACTGAAAGTTTGACTGCTGAATCCTACACTAGGGCACTGTATGAGCACATCCACTCGTGTATGAATTGTGCCATTCCAAATAGAACCAAGATGGTCTCCTCCAAAAAAAGGAAGCCAATCTGGTGGTCCCCTGCCATAAACAAACTTTACAACAAAAGGAAGAAACTGTTCCAGAAAAGAGGAGAATCCCAGGATGCAAAAAACTCCCTTACCAGCCTCAGTAAGAAGCTGAGATCCCTCATAAAATCCTCCAAAGCTAGTTACGGAAATAAAATTGCCAAAGATTCCAAAGACAGCTGTTAGAAAACTTTTGAAAACTGCATGATGCCCTCTGACCTAGTACTGCTAAGCACAAAAAAATTCATGTTTATGCCTTTGGAAATGTACTTGAAACTGTTAAAAAACTGCAATACTGCTTTGTGATTCAAATTTCCGTATCTACGCAGAATGGTAATGGTAACATTGCATATATCTACCAGTGGTAGCCACGTCACGTTGTTTTTTTTAGAGTTTTTTCTCAAAAAAATTGATAGTACAAGCAAAAAAAAAAAAAAAAAAAAATGATGATAATGATGATGTTAAAACTTGTGATCTAGCTACGTCAGCTTGCAAAAATGTCTTATTAGAAAATGTATAAAAATGCTGGGTATTTCCTGATTAGTTAGACAAACTCTGTATTAGCACGTTTTTGTCGTGTATTGATAATTTTTAAAGTATATTTTTCCTTTGACAACAACCACAAAGCATTCTATAGCTATGTCAAGAATCTAAATGGCTATAACAGATTGGCATTAAATATACTGATCCCAAGGATATTGCCAATATCCTAGCAGATCGATTCAGTGCCAACTTCGCCCCCCTCTCACCCCCTAAACGGCCCATCTCAATACTGAAAGATTGCCAAATTCCAGTAATAATGGCCACACAGGTAAAAACTGCACTCTCCAAAGCTAAGAATACAGCATCCATGGGACCAGATGACATCCCGGGCTGTGTACTACATGAAATACAAAATTAACTGGCACCTCACCTAAGTGTCATGTTTAATCATAGCCTCGCCTCAGGCTTCGTGCCCACTGAGTGGCGCACAGCTACAGTTATCTCACTCCACAGGGGGGGATCCACCTTGGATCCTGGGAACTACCACCCCATCAGTCTGATGAGCCTGATCTGTAAGGCCGTGGAACATATTATCATGAAACTTATAAACAAAGACATTGGCAACCTTCAAACACTGGACCCCACCCAGTTTGGGTTCGTGAAGGGCCGATCTTGTCTCCTGAACCTGATTGACTTCTTTGAATCAGTCTCCAGAGCTGTGGACGATGGTAAGGTGGCCCACATAGCCTATCTGGACCTCACCAAGGCCTTCAACACCATCCCCTACTCTGGAATCATAGATGAACTTACTAAGCTGGGCATTAATCCCTACATCACTCGATGGGTTGCCAACTGGCTTACTGACAGAACCCACACTGTAAAAGTAGCTGACTCCAAATCCAGCTACAGACAAGTGATAAGTGGAGTACCTCAGGGTTCAGTCCTGGAACTGCTCTTGTTTGGCATCTACTTCTCTGAAGTATAGGCCAACACTAAGGGACTCTGGCTAAGAAATTTCGCAGATGACTGCAAACTGGGAGCCATTACTGAATCCCCAAATGATGTGGATATTCTGCAAAAGGGCCATACAGAAACAGTTGCTTGGAGCTACAGCCATGGGCTCAAGCTCAGTGCCAAGAAATGTATAGTTATCCCCTTTAGGAAAAAACATAATGCACCCATGAATTATCACATAGGTGGCAGTACACTAAACACTGAAAGTGTGATAAGAGACTTCACACAGGTGGACAGTGGTCTCACCTTCAATAACCACATCACCACAACAGTCACAAAATCCTTCTATGTGGCACACCTCATCACTAAGGAGTTTTCTTCAGAAAAAAGGAGGTTATTGTCCCACTTTACTCATCCCTAATTAGACCCATTATAGAATACAACGCTCTGTTTTGTATGTACCTCTCAAGACATCTCCAACAACTGGAAAGGCCGCTGAAATACCTCACTAAAAAAATCACAGGCCTAAAGCAGGTGCCCTAAGCTGACCATCTAAAAAAACTCCAGCTATACTCTGCTGCATATCATCTACTCAGAGGCGATCTTTGCTTAACATACAAGGCCATGTCAAACCCAGAGCTGTTGGACATGCTACACTTAAAGAAATCCCAATCCCTCAGAGCCACACGCTCCAAGGTTCTAAACCTTGTCATCACAATAAACACAACATGCTGGAGGAATAGGTTCCTGACCCAGAGACTTCCCAAACTGTGGAACAGACTGCTCATACATGTCAAGCAGAGTGCCTCTTTGGCCCTTTTCAAAAGGAACCTTGATGGTTGGATGGGAGAAAGGAAATTCACCTTGGGGATCATGTCAGATGCCCTGCTAGACTGGGGTCCAGGGAAGTAAATATTGTAGGAAGAAATAGCCAGGGAATTCTTATGGCTAGGTTTGTATAGGCCCTAGGGCCGATAGACTTGTACCAATCTATGAACCTATGAACAATACATGGGTAGTGGCAGGCTGTGCAGGTGTGAACATTTGTTTTTTTTTTCCATTACAAGGGGCATCATGGCAATAGTCTGATTAATCTGTGGAGGATTGGCCTTACTGCTGGGAGAGCAGGGGTCAGAGTGTTCTGGGTGTCAGGGAATAAGAAGGGGCTGGAGATACAACACTGATATGTTGCCCCAGGCAGCAAACTGCATTGTTTCAGCTCTGGACAGTGAAAAAATGGTTTAACCAGTAGGTCAGGACATAATAGAAAAGTGCTATGAATAAAAAAAAAGGTGTAGTAGTACAAAAAAATCTTTTAGATGGAGTCATAAATGTAGCTGAAGGAATGATATATGAATGTTGGCAGATCTTCATGGTCCTTTAACACTGAAAACAATGCCAAATTGCATACTGCATGCTCTTTATGTTTCCTTTGCTAGACTTGCTGACAAAACACTTATTATGGGCCTGTCCCTCTCAGCTGTCCCTGATTTTGCATAATGTCCTTGATTCTGCCTCAGCTTTTTTTCTTGGCCCATTTACACATTTTGATTTTTCAGGTAAATGTTGGGCTGTTGTTAAGGCTGTGAGCTGTACTTCCTGTGATATAGGGTTTGATTCCCTCAGCCATCATTTTCCCATTGTGTGACCTTAAGCAAGTCATCTTAATCAGTACTTAGGGGTTGCCTGGGGATTTGGGCTAGGTTCCTCAATGGGCTACTGAACTTCAAGCCTAATAACTAACTATAAAATCACCGTGGATTACAGTCAGTCAGTCAGTAATACCAGACATTAACGTTTCATACTTGTTATTGTTCAGTAACTCCATGCTGATTCACAACCAATGGTTCTATTTCATTTTTGCTTGAATTAGAGTAATTAAAAAATGTCCTTGATTTTGGGCTATTGACCCCCAGTTATTTTTGACTTTGTCCCTGACGCTTGAACAAGGGCAAGATGGGGTGGGTGGGGGATATTATTTCAAAGGATCCCTGTAATTTTGTTGACAAATCACTTTCACTGTTCTGAAGTAATATGAGTACACGGACTTGTACTACATATTTTCTAATCCATGCCCAGTGGTTTTGATAATATTCCTGTTTGTCTTGGCCATGCACTTGCATTTCTCAGATGTATCTTTGAATTTTTCAAAAAATGCCAGCACTTGCCATAACTATTTTAGTAAACTGCAAAACAAAAATCTATGCAGCCATTTAGGCAACTGTTCATAGGTGATTACTAGGCTAATGACCCCAGGAGGCCTTTTTAAGCCTAGCCATGCTTTCCAAAAGCTGAAACTCAAAACCTGGATCTTGTCCTTGTGAGGAAAATAACTTAGCCATTAAGCCAGCCACCCCTTTGGCACAAGGATCTTATTTTAGTTGCACTCTCTGGTAAATTGGCCTTATAATTGGCTTTATAACAACAAAATAATGAACAAACCACGACTGAAGGAAGAAAACAAACAAAATTTAATGAGAAGTTTGTGCTTTCACAATCCAAACTGATCACTTCTTCAGACTTAAATCATACTGTTTAGTTTAATTTTTGTAGAATTGTTTACTTTAAATTTTGTAGAATTGTTTAGTTTAATTTTTGAAAATGGACATATATCTAAATAAATAAATAATAAAATACTACTGAACATCCAAATTTAAATTAAAATGGTCTGGCCAGACCACTGAAACATTAAAATTATGTGTCAATTTTTTTTTGTATTGATATGTACTATTTATACATTTTACTAATAGCTGTACATTTTTAAAATATTTTTTAGCGTTTAAGTAATTAAAGCTTTTAGATAAATGCACTTTCCACTTTAATTGGTAAATTTTCCACTGTGATAGGCTGTCTTTTAATTTAAATTTGGATGTTCAGCAGTATGATTTAAGTTTGAAGAAACAATCAGTTTGGATCGTGAAAGTGCTAACGTCTCATTAAATTTTTTCTTCCTTCAGTCGTGGTTTGTTCATTATTTTGTTGTTATTTTTCACTTTGAGGTGCATACCGAGCATTTTACCCAGTATCTGTGCCCTTTTTACTAAATTGGCTTTATGCCTTCTCAGGAATACTGACACACTCCATCATATGCCAGTCCTTTTATTAAAAACAAGCCTATTGAATCAAATAATAAATAAAATTGCATAACGTTTTAAAGATCTACACATATTTTTATATCCTGTTTGTGCACTTACTTAATTGCATGACATACTTCTTGAGCCCTTAGGATTTACCAATAGTTGCTTCAGCATTTTTAATATCCTTCAGGAACTCCAGTTCATCAAAGCTGAAATGTAGACAAATGTACATACTTGAAGACTGTCCCGAACATCAATGAGGCTAGTCAAAGTTATGGCCCATGGAGGGGGTTGATGGTCCCCTTTGCACAGAGGGATTATTGTTCCTATCTTCCATTCTGCTTGAACATAGCCAGTTCACAAACTGTGGTTAAACAGGAATCCAACTGGGTCTGCTAGCTCATGTTTTAAGTTGTTTAAAAGGCAACCCAGGATGTTGTCTGACCCTACTAATGCTGTATTTTTGGCCTTGGACAGCCTCAAGATGACCTGCTTTCTTGGGATAATAAGCTGAGGAATGGTGGCAGGTATACTTTGGGGGATGACTGGAGGGGACAGGGGGGTGAAATTTGCTCCAAATCTGTTAGCAAGCAGGTTGGCTATTTCCTCTGGTTGAGTATGGATGGTGCCATTTGTGATGATGTGAGATATTGCCAGCTAGGCCAGGAGAAGTAGGGCAGTGAATGTGTAACATATGGCAGCATAGACAGCTGGAGTTTTGTAAAGAATTATATGTCATTTGCATATCAAACTGATTTGTACAGATGCTGTGTTGACAATATATTTGTAAAGCTGCTTGTGGTAAAAATGTACAGTGGGTCCTGCTGGACAGAAAGGCAATACACCTATATGTCAGACTGTATTGTAACTGTTAAAATGCACATATTGTAACAGTGGATACTGGAAGAGAAGACGTTAATCTCAGTCCAGCTAACTTTGAAAAATAGTCTGAAATTAAATTACCTGGTTTAGGCCATAAAGATTGTATCTTACAGTTCTGATTGCAGCCAGAGATGAAATGTCTGTGTAAACCAAGACTAGGAATCCTACTGTATTGTTCTGTGGGGGTAAACTAATTGCTCCCCTGGAAGTGTGGAAGTTTTGAAATGGTTTTATAGCTTTCAGATGCTATAACACATCTCAGCAAAGCTCTGTATGTGGGTATGGTAACAATATGTGCTAAATTCTGCTCAGTTTCCAGCAAATGAGGTAGTGTGGGAACCAGAGTCAGAAGACCAGATGTATGTTATGTCATTCTATAATCCAGCACTGAAATCATGTTTTAATACTAGATGAGACAGAAGTCTCAGGGTGGTCTGTTTTTGAAACCTGACAAAGAAAGACCACTCACCCACTTCATCTTACCTTGCTTTAGTCTCACCCACTTCATCTTACCTTGCTTTAGTAAGTAACTAGAGAATAATAATTCTTTATATCAGTTAGGAAAATATAATGAAATTAGTTTAGTACTGTTTTTTCTGTATCTGTGTGCATCTATACATCTGTGTTATTTTTAATATTTGCTGTGACTGAAACTCTGGTGTTTATTGTAAATAGATATTTAGTATTTTAATGATCTTTTATTATTTATTATTAAATATATTTAAGCTTTAAGCTGTGGGTGGTCTTTTAGAGAATATTTTAACCTTTGAGAGTACTTATATTAATTTGGTGACACTGTGGCTGCTTCTGAAAGCCTTGCTGCATTGGTCAAACACTTCCATTTCTATCAGTATTAGTTTTACTCATTGTAATTGAGTACCCTTGTAAGACCCTTAGAGTAGCTGGCTGTAGATAAGAGTGTGTGGATGTACCTTTAAGAAGCATTTCCAGATGTAAGCACATGCATATAAATGTGCATATAAACAGTGAGCATGTGGAGGCAGCAGTGCCATTTTGAGAAACAGAGTGTTGACACGTATGAGTGTGGTAGTCAGTCTGTTTATAAGTTTATTTAACTTTAAGTTACAAAGCCTCATTTCTGAGTGTTAGTGTGTAATAAAGCTGCTTGAACTAAACCTATGAATGTTCATCTGTTTTATGCTGACCAGATGAGTGACACTGGCTTTTGAGTGTTCTGGTAGTACCTACCTTATAGTCTGGGCAGAAGAGGCATGGCTGGTAAATCTGTGGCACCCTTTCCCAGGTGTGTGTGTGTGTGTGTGTGTGTGTGTGTGTGTGTGTGTGTGTGTGTGTGTGTGTGTGTGTGTGTGTGAAAATCAAATTTCAGAGAATGTCTGGGTCAGTTACTTGGAACAAGGACACAGAGCACTGGTTTCACAGAGAGGTTGGTGGATGACTTGGCTTGGAACACTTGACTGAGGACTTAACTCTATAGCTATGCCAGTGGGGAATCTTACTGGGGGCCTGGAGAGAGAGAAGGAAACCCAGCCCCCAGCTGAGTGTATTCCCTGTGTGCTCTTAAGGGAAATTGTGCTTGATGAAGAGAGTTGCATCTGGAAATAAGGTGTGTATCCATTTTTGTTGATAGGGTCATAGGTTCATAGATCTGTACTAGGTTAATGGCCCTGGAGCCTTTACAAGCCTAGCCCATAGGATTACCCTGGCATTGTGCTGCCCGACCTTAGTTTTCAGTGCCTCTGTTGAGTAGAGCCACTGGAGCAATCCCCGGGGTGAATTTTCTATTTTCCATCCCCTCATCAAGATTTCTCTTGAAGAGGGTCAGTGAGGTGCTCTGTTTGACATGTATGGGAAGTCTAATCCATAGCATGGGCAGTTTCTGAGTCATGAACCTGTCCCTCCAGCACATTCTATGTATTGTGGTAATGAGGTTGAGGCCTCTGGAGGTTTTGGTGTGGAGGGATTGGGATTTCTTTAGATGTAGCATTTCTAACAGAGCTGGGTCAGACATGGCTTTGAAGTCAAGCAGAGATCGCCTCTAAGTAGGCAATATGAGACAGAGAATAGTTGGAATTTTTTGAGTCTGTCCCTATAGGACAAGTGTTTAAGGCCTAGGATCTTCTTTGTGAGGTACTTTTGCATCCTCTCTAGTTTTTGCAGGTGTCTAGTAAGGTACATGTCAACTGGGGCATTGTACTCGATGACTGGCCTAATAAGGGAAGAGTAGAGGGAGACAATGACCTCTTTCTTCCTGGATGCAAAACCCTTAGTAATGAGATGTGCCACATAGAAGGACTTTCTGACCACAGTGGCAGTGTGGTGGTCAAAAGAGAGGTTGCTGTCAACCTGTGTTCCCAGATCTCTTATAACGCCTTCTGTGTTCAGTGGACTACCATTGATATGGTAGTTCATGGGAACTGGGTTTTTCCTAAAGGGGATGATGACACAATTTTTGGCATTGAGCTTAAGACCATGGTTCTGACACCAGTCATTGGTCTCAGTGAGGCCTTTCTGTAGGATGGCAACATCACTTGGGGAGTTAATATTAGCTTACAACTTGCAATTGTCTGTGAACTTTGTCAGCCAGAGTCCCTTCGTGTTGTCCTGTACTTTTGAGAAGTAGATACCAAACAGGAGATGACCCAGGACCGATCCCTGTGGGACTTCACTCTTGACTGGTCAGCAGTCTGACTTCGAGTCAGCTACTTTCACACTGTGGGTTCTATCTGTGAGCCAGTTTGCAACCCACCTAGTGATATAGAGGTTGATTAGTGATTTTTTTTATAATTCTTGAGTGGGGGATGGTATCAAAGGCCTTGGCCAGATCAAGGTAGGCTGTATGAACCACCTTGCCTTCATCCAGAGATCTGGTGACTGACTCAAAGAAGTCAATCAAGTTGAGCAGTCTTGATCTACCCTTCACAAAACCAAATTCTGTAGGATCCAGAGTTTGGAGATTCTCTATATCCTTGTTTATTAGGTCTATGATGATGGGTTCCATTGCCTTGCATATCAGACTTGTCAGGCTAATGGGGCAATAGTTCCCAGGGTCTGTAGTCATTCCTCCTTTATGGAGAGGGATGATTATAGCAGTGCACCATTTGGTAGGGACAAAGCCTGAGCTGAGGCTGTGATTGAACAGGCCACACAGGTGAGGTGCCAGCTCACTCTGTAGCTCATGTAGAATACAGGCAGAGATATTGTCAGGTCCCATAGAAGCTGTATTCTTGGCCTTGAACAGTGCAGTTTTAACCTATGCAGCAGTCATACTGGGTGCCTGGCAATCTACTGGTATTGTGATTGGTCTTTTTGGCGGGGAGAGGGGTAAGGTTGGCACTGAAGCTGTTGGCCAGTATATTGTCAATATCTGTTGGCTCAGTATAGGAGGTACCAGTGTGCAGTAGCTCAGAGTAAATCTGGGTATTGCCGTTGAGGTTCTTTACATAACTATAGAAGGCCTTGTGGTTGTCTTTACTATCTGCGCAATTCTGTTTTCATAGCTAGCTTTAGAGGATTTGATGAAAAATCTTAACTTTTTGTTGAGGCTGATAAGGGAGTTTTTCCTGTCTTGGGCTTCACCTTATTCTGCATCTGTTTCCTCCTTCTGTTGTAGAGTTTGTTTATGGTAGGGGACCACCAGATTGGCTTCCTTTTTTTGGAGGAGAGCATCTTGGTTCTATTGGGTATGGTGAGATCCATGCATTTGTGTACATGTGCGTACAGTGCATTGGTGTATGATTTGACAGCCATGCAACTATTCTACATTTGCATGGGTGCCATGAAGTTACCCACCTCTGTTCTTTGGAGCCCAAAGTTAGCTTTGGAGAAGTTTTTCATGGTGGTTACCTTTGTGGGGGGGGAGGTTGGGTGGGATGTGGATTTACAAGGTGATTAATTTGTGGTCGGATCTAACCAGGGAAGATTGACTACTGGCGTAGAGCAACGGTCGCCCATGTTAGTAATGACCAGGTCAAGGATGTTGCTACCTCTAGTGCGGGTTAGACTAAGCTGGTTCAGGGCATTGGAATTAATGAATTCCAGGAAACGTTGGGCAAATGTATTGGTACATGAGTAGTTTTCCCAGTTAATGGAGGGGTTGTTCAAGTCGCCCAGTATGAGCATATTAAGTTGGACCCTAATATTCTCCACAGTGCTTAGGAACATGGAGTGATTGTCTTGGGGCATGGTTGGGGACCTATAATAGGCTACTACCTGAATTGCTGTCTTACCCAATGTTAGCTGCACCTGAAGTATCTCTGATGCATTATGTTGAGCTACCAGTCTGGAGGTGTGCGCATCCTTTATGAATATGGAAACACTACCACCTTTGGAGCGTCAGTCCAAGTTCTGTCACCGAAAGGTGTGGAATGAGTTATAGCCTGGTAGTGCAGGGGTGCTTTCTGCTGCCTTGAACCAGGTCTCTGTTACAGCACAAATATCGATGTTCTCCATTTTAAGGAGTGCTTCGACCGAGTGCAATTTGAGATTTAGACTTTTAGCGTTGAGCAGCATGACCCTCAGATTGCATTTGTTTGTAGCTGTTATGGTGGTAATTTGGTCTTTGGAACACCACCTAAAAAAGGCACTATAGGGGTGGCAAGAGCCTTGGCCAATATCCAGAAGCCTAGGGGTGACTAATGCAGGCCATCTCTGGAAAAGCATTGAGGTCTGCTAATCATGCCATTCCAGGCAGACAGATACTGGATCCCCTTAGAATGACACCAGAAACTTAGTTGTTGAAATCAATCATTTTCTGCTTGTACTCCCTCACGGGTGTCCATGGTAAGGACTGAGACTCCTTGATCTCTGGCCAGAGAAGGGGCATCACACCATCTACAACCAGTTCAGTGAATAGCTGGCTATTCCCCTTTAGATTTCAGATGTAGTTAAATAATGTCTTGTGAGTATCCTTAGCTAGGGAGGCTATTTATGCTTCATAATTGGCTTTGGAGGATTTTGAAAAGATCTCAGATGTGTTTGTTAATACTAGAGAAGGATTTCTTCCTCTGCTGAGCCAGTTCCCTCTTGTTCTTGGACATTAGTTTCTTTATCTTGTAGTGTAGCCTGTTTATACTAGGTGTCCACCCGAGTGGCTTGCATTTTTGGCAAGACCTGGTTTTAATCGGGTCAGATACAGCCAAATTTATACAACTGCTTAAGTGGTTTTAGAGGGCATTGGTGGCTTTGAAACTTCTTTTACCATCACTTAGTAGGAGGTAATTTGTCTTTAAACATTTCTTAAGCATTTTTGAGCTTGATGGGATATCTGGTCTTATAATTACATCAAACAAGATTGATTCATGGTATCATCTTACCAGGGAGGACATCACATGGGGAGGGGGTGCAATGCTCTCCCATGTTAGTAAGTACTGTATCCTGAACATTTGAGCCTCTTGTGGGTGTGCTGACTTTCTGTTTGAGAGAATTTGCATTGAAAAAGTCCAAGAACCTCTGAACCAGCATGTTTGTGGTCATGTATGTTTCCCAGTATATGGTAGGATAATTAAAATCACCTATGAGTAAGGTGATGGGCTGTCTGACAAGTGACTCCAGTAAGTCCAGGTATGCATTTCTTGTTTCATGGTGGGGGACTTATAGCTAGCTATGATGTGGAAGGGGGCTTTACCTATAGTTAATTGGACATGGAGTAACTCATGAGAATCATAATCCCTGACCAGTCTTGAGGTGTACTTATCCTTAATGAAAATGGATCCTCCTCCTCCTCCTCCTTTGGTTACTTCATGCTTAGTTTGTGATCTGAATGTATAGAATGCATTTTATCCCTGCACAGCCAGGGTGCTTTATGTGCCATTGAACCATGTCTTGTTCAGCCACCATCTTACAAAGTGAGCTGACTGAGTGCAGGAGTGCAGTTTATTGTTTATGCCCCTAGCATTAGCACAGTAATACTGAGTTTATCTAGATCTTTTTGTTTTGTGGGTTGGTTATTTTGACACTGCCTAAAAAAAGCACAATATGGGTGGATAATGCCTTTGGCAGTATCTGAAAGCCTAGAGGAGACAGGTGCTGACCATCTTTGGCAAAGCAGAGTGATCTGTTGACCATGTCTTCCCAAGCTGACAGATATTGGATCCCCCTCCCTTGGGCCTGAAGCTAACCCTATTGTTAAAGTCAATTAATTTTTTTTTGTTTTGTGGGCATCCATCTTGAAGATAGAGAATGCTGCTTAAGGTTAGGCTTATACCTTCCTGTAACACATAACCTGAAAGCTCAGCCATGTTTCTCTTCATATAGTCTCGTGAGGTATGTCTCAGGTCATTCACCCCAACATGGACTATGATGGCGATGAGTGACTTGACAGATCTTGTCACCGGACAGGCAGCTAACTGTAACCCGCTGCTTAACCAGCCAGTCTCACAATGGAATCACCCATGACCAATACATTAGATTTTGTGGTGTTACACCTTATAGACTTATTTGTTGATACATCAATGTGTGTGTTATTATGTGTGCGTTTGTTTTTTCCATTGCTATGTGTGTAAGGGGTTTCCATTTGGGAGGCCTCTGATCTTTTGGTAAGTTGCTAGTGTGTACCTCCACATATGTGGGTTTAAGTGTGATGACTTATTTAGTTTGGAAGTGTGTGTGCTGACAACCTGTTTGGGCATTTGATTTGTCCTTATCTGAGAGTCTTGTCTCCAATCTCATAGTGTAGCTACATCTCTCACAAAAAGTATTTGTTTTTTTTGGGGAGTAATTGGCTGTCAGTATACATGAGAAAATTGTTACATTGCCTCAGAATATTGATCATTCTATATTCAGTTTCAAGTGTTGCATTTTAGCCTGTGCACTTGCCACACTTTGTTGTATTTCATACAATCAAAGCTTTTAGTATTCAGTAAACCAAAAGTAAATGTTTTTCTGGTAATTCACTGCTTTCTGTACTATGCAGCAGATGATGGTTGATTGATCTCACATACATCTACCCAGTGGCATATTAAGTGTACTTTGGGCCCTGGGCTGTTTTCAATCCATGGGTCCCCCTACCCCTCATCCTCACCCTCTCCACTCACCTTAATGCCCCAACCCACAGCACCATCCATGGGCACTCCTACACCATAGTCTCATATCCTCCCAACCACCTACCTCCCCCAGCCCTTTCCAACTTTATGTGTTTTGGAGGAGGGAATCCTCCACGCAAACAGTGTTCCTCTGGACTTGCCTTCTTTATTATCTTAAGCTTAATAGTAACCTGTTTGACTGAGCATCTTTGCCTTTTTCAAAACCTAAAAATGTACCATGTTATTATTATACAGAATTCCTGACTTTAGATCATTTCAAAAACAAAGCCCTCATTAAATAGAGAGGCACTTAATTTCTTTTTCTTCTGTTAGGTAGTATATATGTAATTTAAAAAGCCAAAATGTGCTTTAAAAATTTACTGAAAATTCAAAATACAAATTAGTTTTTAATAATAAAACAGTGAAACTGGAACCTGCAGTATGCAGACACATATGAAGAAAATGTCCGATATACTCTTATTAATATATAACAATATCCTCCCTGAGAATGAGTACCATACTGTGTTCATTTTCATGCAGCAGCAAAGATCCTTAGACAGTGTAAATTACTTTATGCAGACATATACAATTTTAACAAACATTTTAGTGAGTCGTATGTAGCCACGTACTTTACCTATATAAAACCAATGGAAAAAATAAATAACCAAATGCTTTATGTATTCTTCATTCAAACGTACAAGTATTGCAGATTATACAAAATTCCTGTATATTATATCGATTCACTACATCAGATATACCATGCACAGTTTTGGTAAATAGGTAACATTATATGCTCAAGTATTACTGCATCATTCTAAGCAAAAAAAAAGGGAGGGTGCTAATTGGTTTCCCGCTTGTATCTCAGCTGTCCCCAGTTTTCAAGATGCCCCCAATTTAGCTCTGTCCCTCCTAAAAACTTTTATTTTAGGCGAAAAGGTGGAGTGAAAAATAACTATAGATTTAATTTTACTTCAGAAAATGCATGTTACTTCACATTTTCATATACCATTAAAGTCTGAAGTTATTTAAAAAAAATTTCCCTGATTGTTTCTGGATTTGTCCCTGATTTTGGAAGTAAGAGGATTCAGAGCATTGGTTTCCAGTGGACTTGATCTAACTCTGGGATTTGATTCCCTCCTCAGCCTCTATTTGCCTATTGTGTGATTCTAACCAAGTTACTTAACTAGCCAGTGCTCCCAAACTCGTATCAGTGCCAGATTGTTCCAGAAAGGAATATAAAATAACATACACAATTATTTGCATACTGTCAAGTTTAAATGCTGAACACATACAAAATGTCACTGGAAGCAAAATGTTATCTTTCGCCTCTCTCAGTAAGTAATGAGCAGAGGATCACTAAGCAAATAATTACTTTGAATGGAAAACGGGCCCATTAATGTAATACTGCAAGTAATGCCAGGCAGCTTGTTACAATATGAACAAATAAAAATGCACACACACACACACACACACACACACACACACACACACACACACACACACACACACACACACACAGTCAAATCCTCCCCCCATACAGTTTCTAGTTTTGTTTAATATCAGTATAACCACTATTACCAAAATATGGCCGCAGTCCTTCTTAAATAGCAATTATTGTATACAGTTGGTTGTTGGTGCAGAGGATTAAAGCTATGACTCAGGACAAATTAATTGCTCCCTTCCTTTTGTGACTTCCTGTACACTACAACCCGATTCCCTCACCCTACCTTTGCCTACTGTGTGATATTGAACAAATCAATAAATCAGACAGTGCCTCAGGTCAGGCTAAAAAGGGAGAGGGTTGTTGCCAGGATTTAAAAAAAAATTGTATACACAGGAGCCAAGCTGTAGCCTCCCCATAAAAGGTATAGATTGTGCCACGACACGGCAGTACACAGTAGAGCCACATTACATCATTCCTCCTCCACTAAAAATGTATAGCCCATGCAGTTGCTGTGAAGTCCACAACAGACAGCCTCCTGATGAACATAAGTGTGTGTTTTTTACTGTATTAATTCTTTGGCCATATCACACAGACTAGCTTTTGATTACAATGCTGCTTTGCTACAAGTTTCTGTATGACAGCTGGCATTTGTTTGCAATGCAGTACTGTAATAAGTCTGTGTACCATTTCACGGTAGCTAGTCTCAGAGACCTGTTCACACCAATGCTCATATTCAGCACCCTTCATAAACAATTATGTCACAGTATGATAAGTAGTCCTACAAATTTATTCACACAAATTCAACATTGCCAGAACAGTTAAGCTGGCCCCCTTTTTTCTCAATTATGTTGCATTGCCATATCATGGAAGCTGGTACTGCAGAGCTTTTCTTATTTTCTAACTCCTTGCTTGGGGCTGGAGGTTCAAGATGCTTTGTGACCCGAGGTAATCAAACCCATCATTACAGGAAGCAGCTTTTTAATAACTCATAGCCTTACTCATTTACACTAAGTGCCTGAGAAACTGTGGCAACCCAAACACAGTGCATTTCACACCTGCGTACCTGTAAAAACACAAGATAAATTAAAAATGCATTCATAATTAACATTAAACTCATATACTTCATGGTATGCAGTTTATTAGCAGCTAAATAATAAGCACACTGTAAGCATTCAACAGAACAAGGAAACCAAGGATCACACCCTAAGTACATGGCTCATTTTATGATGCGCCTGATTACTGCTATCCGTTTCCTTTCTTTGCACTGTAAGTACTCTGGTTCATGGCTTGCAATTCAGAGGGCTGTATTGGAACCTAGCCCAAATTTTTAGTTGCCTCAAAGCACTGTCTGGTTAAGGGACTTGCTCAAGGACAGGGCATAAATATGTGGCAAAATCAGAGATGCTCTGCAGACTTAGAGAAAAATAAGAGCAGACTCTTGTAATTTTTTTAAAGAGTTAACAGAACAGGTTTTGCATCAACATGCATTTTGTGAACCACAAACTCTATGAAACTCTAATGACTGACATTGACTGATTGTAATCCTCAGTGAATTATCAGACAAGCAAAAAAAAAGTTAATGGAGGTCTGGCAGTTGGTGTGGAGGATTAAGGCTCCAAGCTTCATGAGTTGCCTCCTGAACAGCCTCTGGTATTTAAGGGTTGATTGTACCTCATGACTCTGAACCACTCATTTAACCAGACAGTGATCTCTAACTGGGGCATTTTACACACACACACACACACACACACACACACACACACACACACACACACACACACACACACACACACACACACACACACACAAATAAATAATTTCTAGTTCAAAGTGTAGCACACCCACAGGTGTGGCTGAAGTAGATATGGGTTCCTTCTTATCTGACTCTGGTGACACCCCTTCTTTAGGCCCAACACCCCTAGGTGGCAAGTGATACCAGATTTTGTTCTGGGTGACACTTTAGTTTAAAGGGCAATAGCACAACAACAAACAAATTATTTCAACAGTACACCAGTTAGCAGTAAGGCAGAGTGAGATATGCATGTAATGAAACCATACATTTACCCCCTTCCCCAAAACTCAGCAGAAAAGATCTTGACATTCAAACATGCACATGAAGGCAATATCAATGAGCACTAAAGCTTTTATAATGCAGCAATACAAACACAGAAAAAAATGCAATGTCTTTGAGGGAGAAAAAAAGGTTATAACACAACAGTACAGATATGAGAAAGATGCAATGTCATTTATCAATAAAGAGACTTTAGGGCAACAGTACTAACACCCTCTATCCCCTAGATCAATCTAAACAAACCAACTATGAGACACTCTATTGCATCCTGTTCACTGGCCAGTGACTACTTACAGTCCTACTGCCGGCATGATGGGGCCCAAGGTTGGAGCTCATATGGATCCCAGCTATTTGTAATCCACAAAGCATTTAGGGGGATCCACAATCTTATAAAAGTATAAAAATGATGGCCAGATGCCTCTCACCACTATGTCGAGAATATCCCAGTGACCAGGCACCGCAGTTCCTCTGATGAGAAAAATGGAACATCACCCACCAGAACTCTGGTAGTCATCTAAGGCATCTCTGCACTAGGCCCAAGGGAACTCTTTTTCTTGCTGACTCATATGCAGGCATGGAATTACTGGTTTCAGACTTCTCTCCTGAATCCACAAAATATCACCATCCAGGATTTCAGCAAGAGACAGACACAAACTGCTACCTCACTTCTCTGTCCCTAAACACTAGAAGAAAAAAATCCAGTCATGCTGCAAGGCCCTTTTCCCCTTCAGCTAGTCTTTCAGTCTTCCCTCCTTCTGCTAGTGTTCCAGTCTCCTCTCTTTCATTTTTGAAATTGTCTTTTATATTCCTGAAAAGGAGCTCCACCTTGTGGTATAATGGAAAACTGCAGTCTATTAATTCTATAATGAAATACAGTGGGAGCTATACTCTCCCCCCCCCACTTGAAAATCTTGAGTCCCCCAAGTCAAAGGTAGATTAGGAGCAAAATATTTACAAGCACTAATGCACCATCAGCTGAATAATATTTTTGTATACCTCCCACCAAGGGCGATTAACATTATGCTTAACTTGGACTGGGGTGTCACCAATGGAGCTGGAGGCATAGGGGTCGTGGGCGCAGACTCTCCGATGAGCTGTGGTCACAGGTTCCTGTGTACTATGTCCCAAACTGTCATATGTAAGTCTCTGAGGGGGCAGAATCAGTTTCTGCAGTTTTGGTTCAGGAGAGACAACTAAGGAATTTTGCTCGGAAGGTATGTCACTCACAGCACATTCAATGTCCAGTTCTTCAGTAGGCATTTTGTCTACTTCTAAGATCTCCTCGTGTATAACTTCACTTTCTTTTTCCATAACGGTATGACTGTCCTCAGTACTATTTTCTGAAGTTTGCATAGCAGGGCCTCCATCAGTATCAGGTTCTGCAAGAGGTACAGAAACACGACTTAATTTCCCTCCCTGGTTCAGGTCAATTGTACATAGTGTATATAAAGGTTTATAATACTTGTTTATTGATGATTGTATTGTTAAACATTGTATTATTTGGAAAATAAAAAATTATTTGAAAAAAAAAAAGAAACACCACTTAGTCTATTGTCAGGTCTAGGCTGTTCAAAATGACAAGGAATGAATTCCGGTGCATTTACATTGAGATTACAGCTCATGGGGTCTTCAACATCCTCATAAAAAAGCCCACTGAAACCCCAGTCATCATCACTGTCCTCCTCTCCTTCAGCAGGAGGAAACATGAGCTCGTGAACAGTGGAGAGGATATTTCCTCTCCGCCTTAGTCTTCTAGATCGCCTTGAGTTAGGTTTCTGCTGAGCCATTCTGGGTTCCAGATTCATGAATCTCACTGATTTTGCCAAAGGCATTAATTGTTGCAGTGCCAGGTTTTGATAGGTCTTTCTTTCCCCTCAGTGCAAACTTGGTAGACAGGGATATTAGGTAGCTGAGAGCAAATTATGTAAATTTCATCTAGTTTATGCTTTCCTTGTAGACCCAAATTCCACAAAAGGACTCTGTCCCCTGGTTGCAAATCATGCACATTCACTTTCTTGTCATAGTGAGCCTTGTTTTGCTGATGTCTTTGTCCTGTTGATTTTTCAGATAGCTCATAGGCCTGTTTGAGGTTCTTCTTGAGTCTCTCCACATAACTGCCATGAGTGTATCATCAGCTGACTCCAAAGGTGATGTCAACAGTAAGACAAGCTTCTCTTCCAAACATTAGGAAGTAAGGCGAGAACCTTGTAGCATCATTTTTAGTACTGTTGTAGGCATGCACCACTGTGGCTACATGTCTACTCCATTGACTCTTCTTCTCAGCAGATAGTGTCCCCAACATGTCTAGTAAAGTTCTGTTGAAACATTCCAGCTGCGGATCCCCTTGAGGATGATAAGGAGTGTGACTTTTTTGAACTGCCAAAAGAGTGAGTAGTTCATGGACAAGTTTGCTCTCAAAATCATGTCCTTGGTCAAAGTGTATCCTTTTTGGCAGGCCATAGTGTTCAAAGAACTTCTCAATTAGTAGTTTCACCACTGTAATAGCTTTCTGATTGCCAGTGTGGGAAATGCTTGAGCATATCGGGTATAGTGGTCTGTTACCACCACCACATTAATGATCCCGCCTTCATCCGGTTCAATGCACAGAAAATCTATACAGACCAGTTCCATGGGTCTACTACTTTCCATATGACCCAATGAGGCAGCTCTGGTTGCCAGAGTCTTTCTCTGAATGCAGTGAAGACATGTACAACAATAATCCTCAACATCTTGCTTCATGCATGGCCAGTAGAACCTTTCTAATGGAACGAAGACATGTACAACAATAATCCTCAACATCTTGCTTCATGCATGGCCAGTAGAACCTGTCTAATGTAACAAAGACATGTACGACAATAATCCTCAACATCTTGCCAGTAGCATCTAGCTTTGCAGTGGTCTGGATGTATGTCAGAGGATTGTTGTCAGTCTGCACTTCAAATTCAGCCCCATAAAGATAGTCATGCAGCTTGTCCACTACCACCCACTTTAAGGCAAGGAATTCCAACTTGTGTACAGGATAGTTTCTTTCTGTGGGGGATAAACTCTGACTGATAAAAGCCACAGATCTCAGCTTCTTATCATATTCCTGGGAAAGGATTCTCCCTAAGCCATCCCTGCTAGCATCCACATGTAAAGAGTATGGCTTTGTTGAGTCATCATATGCCAGGACAGGGGCATGTGTGAGACAATACTTAAGCTGTTCAAATCACTCTTCACACCCAGGAGTCCAGCAACTCTTGATGAGTTCTTTAGAGCCTCTCAGTTCCTTGGGCTTCTTCACAAGGATATCTTCATCTGTTTCATCTGCTTTCTCATCATTTCGGACCAAATGGTTGTGGGGTCTTGCTATCTTTGAAAATCCTTCCACAAACCTTCTATAGTAACTGCAGAACCCCAGGAAAGATTGCAGCTCTGTGATAGTTCTGGGTCTGGGCCAAGATGTCACAGGTTCAACTTTGCTGGGATCTGTGGAGATCCCATTTGCAGATACGACATGTCCCACATAGGTCAATGAAGGTTGGAAAAACTTGCATTTGTCCAATGACAACTTCAGGCCTCCCTTCTCAAGCCTGTCCAATACTTTCATCATTCTTTCTTCATGCTCCTCTAGGGTCCTCCCTAAAACAATGATGTCATCCAGGTAAACTAAGACTTCCAGGAGATGCATGTCTCCAATTGTTCTTTCCATGATTCTCTGGAAAGTTGCCGGAGCATTTGATAAACCTTGAGGTAGGCAATCAAACTCAAAAAATCCCAAGGGGGGTGATGAAGGCAGACTTCTCTTTATCTTCTGGGTGCATAGAGATTGATAGTATCCACTCCTTAAATCTAGCACACTGAACCACTTACTACCCACCAGGCAATTTAGAGCATCTTCAATCTGGGGAGTTGTGTACTGGTCTGGAATGGTTCACTGATTCAGAGTATGATAGTCAACACACATGCAAATTGACCCATTCTTTTTCCTGACAATGACAATGGGAGAGGCTTATGGACTTCTTGACTCTCAAATTATCCCTGTGGCTTTAAGTTCTTCCAAATGTTTTCTTAAGTCCTCCAGGTCTCCTGGAGCTACTCTTCTGGAACATTCCCTGAAAGGCCAGTCCTCTTTCATTCTTATTTGGTGTTCTGCACTCTTTGCACAGCCCACATCCAGTTCACTGGTAGAAAAACATGTTTTCTTCTTTATTAGTAGCTTTTTAGCTCTGGTTACCCACTCAGGGGGCAAGAGGCCACCTCCTATAATAATATCTTCCAGCTTCAACTCGTTGGCCCTGCTCTCATTCCTTGTCAACACAGAAGCAGGTAACTGAGTGGCAGCATAAACATTTCCAAAACGCAATTGTGAACACAGGACAATGGGAATACTTCCTTTCTTCTTCAACCCCACAGGCAAAGTGTTATAAGGATGCTTTAACTTGTCTGCAGGCCAAACTTCTGGAACTAGTTCCAGCCCTGGTGGCAAGTCACTTTCTGGATCCGTTTCCATCATGAGATGAGAGGAAACTGTTTGTCCACACATCCTCACTTTGGCTCTCAAACAGGTGACCTGACCAGGATGAATTATATGTTCTTTCCCAGACAGGGTCCACATATGACCAATTTCATCCTTCTTACTATCCTTCTCCCTTTGAAGGGCACAAAAAGCTGGTCTCAGGAGAGGATGTAATGTTGGATGTTCCTGGGTCAACTGAGGTGTCAGCATTCTTCTGACAAGGTCAGTATTTGTCCCTACTAAAATAGATGCGGAATCCTTTCCTTTTGGCCTGGGGAACAATAGAGAGAGTTTCAAAGACTTCTGTTGACCCAACAACTGAAGCGGAAAATTCTAACTTGAGTGAGACATACCTATCATAATGGAACTTTGTGTCACTTAACCTCCAGATCTCCAAGTCTTCTAACTTTTCAAGTGGCAGATGCTTTAAGTATTTTTGGTAGAAGTCTCTGTACAGAATGGTGATTTGTGCACCAGTATCCAACAGTGCTTTACTATACACCCCTTCTATTTTTACTGACAAAACAGGGGTCGGTCCCAATAGACAATTGGGTAGTTTCTGTTTCCGGTATTGTTCAGCTGCATGGCAGTCAGCATGAGGTTGAGGTACCGCCAGGTGACCTCACCATTTCCAAGGATAAGACTCTTTCTTAGTAATGCTTTGGGCTCTCAGATGTTGAGATTTTTACTGAGATGGCTTTTCAATTCTGTTGTTCACCTCAGATGAGCTAGAAGTGTGCATAGTAGGTAGTCTCTCTCCCCTATTACAAGGGTTAGTGTGGAAAGGAGATCCAGGATGCTGTCTCTTGATGTTAGATTTTATGGAGCTCTTTGTAACTGGGCCCTCAGCTAGCTCCTTTACTAAGGTCCTTTGAAGTTTCCCTATGTTGCACTATCCAATAATCTGCATTAGGACACTGTCACTTTATATGTTTTGCATCCCCACAATGAAAACAAAATCCAGTAGGAATTCTGAACATTGGCTGATTTGTTTCCTCCCTGAGTCCTTTCATGGAGGTTCTATGTATTCCTCCCTTCAGCTAAAGTTACCACATTTTTTTTGCAATTCTGGAACTGTCTTGATGACCTGAGCTATGGCATCAGTTAGGGAAGGCACCTGCACCTGCAACTGCGACACCTCTACATCTCAGACACCCTGGGCTACCAATCCTGTTTGAGTAGCAAGCATGGCTATAGGCTCCTGCTTGTGTTCACTCACTGCTTTAATTGCTGTTGAACCTTGAGATTTTACTTCCAACAGGGCTTCCTCTTTCCTCACTTATTTAACCAACTGAGAATAAATTAGAGTCTCCTCCCTATTTCTCATCCTGAGTTTCCACATAATGGGGTCCATAACTTGAGCTCCTTGTAAAGTTTGTCCGATCCATACTTGGTCAGCTACTTTGGGATCCACCCCTTCTTTAGGATGATCTGGTGGAGCATTTTATCTAATCGCTTAATGTAATCAGATAGTTTCTCACCAACCTCTTGGTATGCATGTTCAAACTGATACAGTAGGTCCACAGCCCTCTTGGTATTTCCAAAAACATCCTGCAGTACTCCTAAATAGTCCTTGAACATGCAATCTTGCTTAACCATCCTTAGGTTGCATATGGTATCTGCTGCTAATCTCTTTATACTTTCAGCTATCTGCTGCTTCATCTGAGATTCTGGGATATCTAACTCCTCTAGGGCTTGTGAAGCCTGATCCATCCAAGATTCAAAATCTTCCTCTCCCTGAGGTGTGGGTTGTTTGTCAAAAAAGAAACACAATTTGCAGTAGCCAAACCCAGTGAATGGCTGTGTAGGCTGTACTACAAGACTTCCCAAAGTATTCAAAACTTCAGGCCCTATAGTATTTATGGGCAGTAAAGCTGCAGCTTCTGGTATAAGGTTCTGACCTACTTGGATAACTTCCACAGGTATTTCCTCAGTTGCTGGGTTAGGGCACTTCTCTGGGATTACCACACGGACTGCACTCTCACCTGAAATTTGTACACTCGAAGGTATGTGCTCATATATTAAAGGACTTTTCCATTCTAATAAGGCCAATGTGCTCTGTTCAGTAGTGTCCATAGTGCTGTCTAATAAAAACCCATGCCCTATAACTAGTAAGGATACTGTGACTTGATGTATTTGCATATCAGTCCATGTGACCCCTGGCAACACTAGAACTAAGCAGTGCTCTGACTGGGCATTGTGCTGTTTGCACCATGTAGCAGCTACTTCTGGGTTCATCTTGCTGCTGGAGTTGCTTTCCACATGTACAGGGGAATAGGGTGGAGTTCAAGGCAGTACAGGCAATCCCGGACGAGTCCCCAAATGTAGCGCACCTGCAGGTGTAGCTGAAGTAGATATGGGTTCCTTCTTACCTGACTCTGGTGACACCCCTTCTTTAGGCCCAGCACCCCTAGGTGGCAAGTGATACCAGATTTTGTTCTGGGTGACACTTTAGTTTAAAGGGCAATAGCACAACAACAAACAAATTATTTCAACAGTGCACCAGTTAGCAGTAAGGCAGAGTGAGATATGCATGTAATGAAACCATACATTTACCCCCTTCCCTAGAACTCAACAGAAAAGATCTTGACATTCAAACATGCACACGAAGGCAACATCAATGAGCAGTAAAGCTTTTATAATGCAGCAATACAAACACGGAAAAAAATGCAATGTCATTGAGGGAGAAAAAAAGGTTATAACACAACAGTACAGATATGAGAAAGATGCAATGTCATTTATCAATAAAGAGACTTTAGGGCAACAGTACTAATACCCTCTATCCTCTAGATTAATCTAAACAGACCATCTATGAGACACTCTATTGTACCCTGTTCACTGGCCAGTGACTACTTACAGTCCTATTGCCGGCATGATGGGGCCCAAGGTTGGAGCTCATATGGATGCCACCTATTTGTAATCCACAAAGTGTTTGGGGGGGATCCACAGTCTTATAATAGTATAAAAATGATGGCCAAAAGCCTCTCACCACTCCGTCAAGAATATCCCAGTGACTAGGCACTGCAGTTCCTCCGATGAGTAAAATAGGAAATCACCCACCAGTACTCTGGTAGTCATCTATGGCATCTCTGCACTACGACCAAGTTAACTACTTTTCTTGCTGACTCATATGTAGGCATGGAATTACTGGTTTCAGACTTCTCTCCTGAATCCACAAAATACCATCATCCAGGATTTCAGCAAAAGACAGACATAAACTGCTACCTCGCATCTTTGTCCCAAAGCACTAGACGAAAAAAAATCCAGTCATGCTGCAAGGCCCTTTTCCCTTCAGCTAGTCTTTCAGTCTTCCCCCCTTCAGCTAGTGCTCCAGTCTCCTCTCGTTCACTTTCAAAATTGTCTTTTATATTCCTGAAAAGGAGCTCCACCTTGTGGTATAATGGAAAACTGCAGTCTATTACTTCTACAATGAAATACAGTTGGAGCTACAAAAGTAAATATCACACATCCAACTGCTCATACAAAAGTGAATATTAAATAAATAAATCCTTTCTGTACCACCCATGATGTGATGTTGTCCACATAAAGTACTTCCTCAAAGTGTATGTGTAGCAGTGCTTCATCCACATACCTCATGTACTCATTTCCTGTATGTTCTGTACCTTGCACTGTTATTACAGTTGATTATACCTCCATGTAGTGGAGAGTTATGGAAGCCCCTGTCCCCTTACAGAATAACATCTGCATTTTTTGTATTTCCTCAGGATTTATACATTGATTTAGTCATTGCTCTTGGTCTGTAAGTGTACCATAACTCTGTCTTTGCTGGTGCAGATATCATTAGCAGGGAGTGGCTTGATACTGCACGTTTCAGTGTATTATAAGCATTACAATCAGAGAAAAGTGTACTTAAAAAGAGAAAAGACCTTACTCAAAAACAGAACACAGGCACAAAGCAACCTTAACTGCCCACCTTTTAAGCCTACCACTTCACATAGCAGAAGGAATACTAGAGTCCTAAATACTAAGCCCATAAGGCAGGCATCCACTAAACCACACATTCTAATTAAAGGTGACTCCATTCTTAGACACACAGCTGTACCACTTATCAGGCAGTGCAAGGAAAGAATGATGGCTAGTGTAATTTGAATCAATGGATGGGACACAGAAAATGCATCCCAAGATCCCCCCATATTACTAATGGTCAGAAGCAGCTCTTAAATGCTTTATCACAACTCATAGGTCCCTTAATATATCTATGTGTTGATCTCGTAATTATCACTAGACTAATATACTGTATACATATCGATCTTGGGAAAGGTTAGGCAAATCTAAAGTTCAATGGGAGAGGTTAATTTTAAGCACCAAATGGGATAACTGGCTAGGCTTAAACTGGTCTCCTAGGGCAGTTACCCTAGGACTAATCTATGACTCTATAAGTACTGATCATATGGGATTATCCAATATAAACTGTCAAAAGACTAAAAGAAAGAAAACCAGATAATGTAGTTAAAGAAAGAAATTTATGTGCCAATTGAAAATGCCTAAATTTACATGACAGATGTGACTGCTTGCAGACAGCACTGCCAGTGAAACAATTAACAGAACACAACAGCAGGAGCCAATAGCTCACCTCCAAAATTAATCTACCATGAAGGCAGTGATGATCTTGTACTAATCAAATCATTCTGATTTAGTACTATATGTACAAAACTAAGCATTATAAATAAGAGACTACCTCATAAATAGGGGTGTACTCAGCTATCAACATATTAATTTTGTTAAAGTTTAGTCTTTAACAAAATAACTTGTTAAAGTTTACTACAATTCCCAAGCACACATAGTTCACAAAAAATTTGCAGCCATTCTTCACTTAATTGATTTTTCTAACAGCTTAATTATCATTAATAGTATGCAGGCCAGCTTCCATGTGCACAGCCAATATTAATAATCATATTCAAATGATGCAACACTACATACATATTGTCAGTGAATGACCTCTGCTGATGGTGAATGGATTTGCAGAAAGCTGCAGCCAAGCATGGAAATACAGTGTGCTAGAAATTAATTCTTACTAACCCATTTCAGATTAATAAGTTAGACTGCAGCCTTCCATTGAATTTAAAGGAGCTGGGTGCTTGGTACATCTGCAAGCACCAGTAAAGCTTGATCACCAATACTTCAGAACAGGTACAGCCAACTAACAACTCACATATCGCATCTTCATTTATCCATTTTGGATAAGGCAAACCCATCAAATCTGGGTTACAGTTAACCACATATGACTGTAAACCACCTCTAAATACCAATGCAGAAATTCTCATATCCAAACTTCAACTTAACAATGCCAAAGCCATCTATATTATCTGTATCTATCTACCCCCTGGTAATAACAATACCACCATAGAAAATATCCTTTGCTGGCTATCTCAACACCTGCCCCAAGAAACCATAATCCTAGGTGATATAAACATTGATTGGAATTGCTGTAGTAGCAGCCACCCTACCACCCACATTAACCTATATGTTTTTTCTCAACCATTACATCCCCCACCAGGATAAACAAACATAAGAAAGAAAGCACATTAGACTGGATTCTGATAAATAACCATCCTCAAATTTATGAATCTGGAACCCTCCCTGATGACATAAGTGGCCACTCACTTACCTACATCATCAGGCATAAAACCAATGCTCCCATTCCTACCACTGTCAGGAATATCAGATCCAAAAAGAACTTTAACCCTGATCTCTTCCAAAGGGAACTAAGAGCATGCAATTGGTCTTCCTTAAGATACCTCCCTCTGGAAGAAGCTGTTAAATACTTTAATTCTAACTTCCTAGCCATTCTTGATCACCATGCACCAACCCGTTTGATTAGAATCAAGACCAAATCTGGCCTATGGCTTTCTAAAGAAACCAAACATTAAATCCATCTCAGAAATAAATACTGGGCCAAATGGAGAATGACTAAAAACCCCGTAGACCAACAAAATTTCAGACAGCTAAGAAATAACGCTAAAAAAGCTATACTGTCTGACAAAAGTAACTACTACCTACAATTTCAGAAGGCTAACCATAATAACCCATAAAAATTCTGGGCATGCATTAACCAGTTACTACATCCAGGTCAATCCATTACACCAAACCCACAAAACACAGACCAGGAAAATCCCATGCATACTGCCAATGCCTTCAATACCTTTTTCAATTATGCTATCCAAACACTAGCCAGTCAGCTATCACCTAATAACTTCACTTTACCTACCTATAACAAAACCCCACCCCCTCCATTTCTCTTCCAACCAGTCCCAATAACCCATATTCTAACCCTAATCCAAAAACTGAAACCAGGCTCTCCTTCAGCAGACCAACTACCTGCTGAATATCTACGGAAATCTGCCAAGTCAATTGCTTACCCCATCTCCATTCTGATCAATAGAACTATTAGCGAAGGTCACATCCCTAGCATCTGGAAAATCTCCCATATTATCCCCTTCATAAAGGTGGAAACCACCAAATTCTCCAACTACCGTCCCATAGCCCTTCTTTCTCCTTTGGTGAAGATCATGGAGAAATGCATCCATAGGCAATTACTAGACCACCTAATCTAAAATAACTTACTTTCTAGCTGTCAACATGGTTTTAGACCTTCCCACAGCACTACCACTGCCCTCCTTTCCTTTACGGATTGTATTAACAAAAAAAACAAAACTGCAGTATGCTTTACTCTGCACTATTTATCTATCTGTCCAAAGCATTCAACATGGTAAATCATCAAATTCTTATAGATATCCTCAAATCCCTGTCTTTAGATGTACTCTCTATAAAATGGTTCCAATCCTACTTAGATAAAAGACAACAGGCTGTGCTTTGGCACAACACTCTATCTACCCACCTACCCGTTATTTATTTTTATTTTATTTATTTTATTTATTTATTTAACATTTGTTAACCTTGGTGTCCCGCAGGGGTCCATATAAGGACCTCTCCTTTTCTCCATATTTATCAATGACCTTCTTCTAGCAATCCCCCATGTTACTTGCATACAATACGCAGATGACTCCACACTTATATGCTCAGCCACATCCACCTCTGAACTTCACTCCCTTACCCAAAACGTATCTAACACAGTTGAACAATGGTTCACACAGCATTGCCTTCTCTTAAACCCCCAAAAAACTAAACTCCTCCTTTTCAATCCTATTCATAAGTCCTCTCCCATAGATTTTTCAGTTACATCCACTAATGGTACCATTATATCACCAGACCCAACTACCAAGCTACTTGGTATTACCATTGACAACAACTTTAACTTTGACATTCACATCAACAATACTATAAAAACTGTCAACACAAAACTTGGCTCTCTCTACAGAGTTAAACCCTTCCTGTCACCTACAGCCAGAACTACTATTGCACACACTCATCTAATCTCTACACTCCTCTATGCCTCATCCATTTTCACTAATCTATCTAAGAACAACCTCAACAAATTGGCAATCTCCTACAATAACATAGCCAGATTTGCTACTGGAAACCCATTTAGAACCCACCGTTGCTTTAAATTTAAAGTAGCTAGAATGGCTGGAACTACAGAGTCTGCTCAAATACCACCAACTAACCATTGCCCATAAGACTCTATATCAACCTTCCGATACTCCTATTCTATCTAACCCCATTACCCCCTATAATAATCTGAAGTCCTTACCTACATCTCAGAAACTTCTAGTAAACACATTTAAATCTAACAACAGGCCTAGGGATTCTCTCTTCTCTAATTCTGTGGGAAAATTCTGGAATCTCCTACCCAGCAACCTTTCCTCACTTTCCTCTATATCACTCTTCAAAAACAGACTGAAACATTTCCTCAGAACACACTGGTTATGCCCCTGTACTAAACCTGACTAGTTATCTGTTCTATCCAAAATATGCTATGCCTACCCTATATTTCTCATTAACTGCTCCAGCTTCCTTATTAACAACAATTACCATTTCCCTCTATATTTCATTATTTCCATCCCTCTGGATACTTACCTTTGGAAAAACTCTTTATTAATATAATTATACATTAAACTGCCTCTTTTTTATTATGTTCTATACTTGTATGTTGTATAGCCTGCATGTCTCTTTTTTTTTCATTATGTACTGTACCTATATGTTGATTTGAACCTGCATTTTACACTGTAATGATTTCTGTCCTCACTGAATATTTCTGTGTTAACCAGAATTGTCCTTGTATATACAACTGATGTTGTTTTATGTTATTTGCTGTTGTTTATCTGTGTGTCATGGAGCTAATCTCCCTGGGCCTCTACTGAAAATGGACATATATCCAGTTAGACTAGCCCAGTCAACAAATTTAAAATAAAAATAAAATAATAAATAAAATTTTAAACATATTATCTTCCCTTTCTCTTTAGGACACTAGTCTCTCTCAAATTGCATAACAAAAGAGAAAATGTATCCATTTCTGTCTGAAGTATAAAATAATGTCACCCAGTCTTAAAAAAACAATATGTCACCCAGTCTTAAAAAACAATGGTAATGAAGTGGCAAAATGGTAATGGTACTGCATTTCCTTCCCGCAGGCCCAATTCAGTACCATTTCAACTTCATTCGGCACAATAAACTGGTCTCATTTCTCCCAACAATTACTTTATAAAGAAAAACAGAAGCTTTTCGAACTCACAACTTTTTAATTTAGTCATCCATACCCTCACTTAATACCTATACAAAAAATTTCCTGCTGATTACTCAGCGGTATAAATTCATATCAGATTAGCCTCAGGACAACCCTATGGTGTGAATACCAAAGCAGTTTACAATTTTGTGTGTGACTGCAGATGTTCACTTAAACAATCACTCACTTACAGAAGTCAGTGTTATGATACCCCTAACTTTTAAAAAATGTATGCAGCTCTACAAAGTGCAGTCATTAACATTTCACGCTTATTATTTAATACTGCAGGCACTGGCAGCTCAGTTGAAAAATGTTAGCCACCTCTTGCTTGTTGCTGAGTGTGCCAGGTGATGTTGTTTTAAAAATTCCCTATTTGTCCTCAGACACTCACACACGTGAATATCTAACTTGCTGCCTGGCAGGCCAGTGCATTTGCATGGCTAGCAGGTAACATCTGGACAACAGATGCTGAACTTAGTTTGTGAACTTACTACTAAAATGGTAGCTTTTAGAATTTTTTTTAAACTCGTTTTGTTCAATTGGAAATGCAATTGGAACAGCTTAGGAGTTGGCATTGTGTAAATGTTTGTTCTCCATTCAGTCAGAGAGCAAGCACTACACAAAGTGAGGAAATATGATATGGAGAATATTAAAAAGAAAATGGTTGCTTACAATGTATGCTAATCTAATGGACCCTCCAAATGCATGGGCCCCAGGCAGCTGTCTGAAAAATCCCTATTATAACCTGTCACTGCCTCTACCTCTCCTAAGACCGTCTTTTACATTTTGCAGTTATTGATCTGTTTATGAAGAATCCTAGATTACAAGATCTTAGTCATTACCTTACTAGCATGTGAACCACGTGCAATTGTTTATTAATATGAACACTCTTTAGCATTGCTTTTTTGGAATCATGTTGACTTGTTGAAGGTAGTTTCTATGGCAGTAAAAGTTTTGAAAGCTTCTCACCAATCTACCTTCGGAGAACATAAGAAAACTTTTTTTTTTTTTGCAGGGAGGCAAGTGCCCTGCACCTCCCTGTGAGTGAGAATCCCCCACACCCCACAAACTTATATATATATATATATATATATATATATATATATATATATATATATATATATATATATATATATATATCAAATCCAGGTCACACAACAGTGGAGAAAAAGGCAAATTCCACTGTCAGTGAAGTTAGTTTCTCTGCAAAAAATTCAAACATTTTACTCTTGGTGAAACTTAGATCACTGATTTAACACATTCTCTCTATTTTTGGCATCCGATTATAAACTGACCTTTTCCATCCAATGACTCTAATAAATCTTGTCCACGACTCTGGAAAAATAGTATCAACAGTTCTACTCGATCTGTCCAAGGCACTTGATACCATCTCCCACACCCATCTCCTGAACCATCTTTCTAACCTTAATCTCTCCCAGAATACCTTATCCTGGTTCTCACGCTACGTCTCTGACAGATCTCAAGCTGTGAAATGGGGGAAAGGCACCTCTACCTTCCTTCCTACCCCCACTGGGGTACCCCAGGGATGCATACTCGGTCCAATGCTATTCAACATCTTTATTAATGATTTCCACAAAGCCATACCCAACACCAAAATTGTACAATATGCAGATGATTCAACTTTAGTCTGCTGTGCCTCTAACCTCTCAGAACTTCAAACAGTGACCCAAAACCACCTCTCACTAAATGCCAACAAATCCAAAATACTATTATTCTCTCCCTCAAAAGCTTCCCCTCTTGATAAAAACTCGTTCCAAATTATTAGCCAAAACAACTCTACTATAGAGGTTGTTCCCTTCACTAAACTATTTGGGGTTACTATTGACGAACACCTAAAATTCGACACTCACATCCAGCAAAACATTAAGAAAACCCATATAAAACTTGGTATGCTATACAGAAACATCCACTTTCTCTCTCCTTCCACCAGACAAACTCTCACCACTACCTATCTATTCCCCTCACTAATGTATGACGCTCCTCTACTAGCAAACTTATTTCCCTCTCTCTCCTCCAGATTGGAAGTCTGTTATAATAAGATTTCTAAATTTGCAACCAAAGCCAAATTCTCCTCCCATCATTGTACTGCCCTTCATTTGTTAAATTGGCTTGAACTCTCCAACCATCTAGACTATCTCCAAATTACTACAGCCCACAGACTAATTTTTCAACCTACTAAGTGCCCAGCACTAACCAACATCCTTCAACCTTACACCCCTCAGAGAACTCTAAGATCTACTCACCAAAACCTAATCACTGTCCAAAAACCCAATCGTCCTGCAGGTCGACTTCTTCTATCCTTTTCCTTAGCAAAAAATGGAATTCTCTTCCTTCCTCTCTAAGGAATTGTGAAAACTTTGAAAACTTTAAAACTCAGCTACATTCCTACCTTTCCTCTAACTGGAAATGCAACTGCACTCTCCCCACCTAGCCTAATAATCAATCCACCCCTTAAACTCCTGACTAACTCTGAGTACAAGCTAACCTAACATAAATGTACATATTGCAAATAACATAATTGTACGTATTATAAATAACCCATTCCACCTTTTTTTCTCTCTTTTCCTTCTAAGTCTTTATTCTTCCTCTCAATTAAGTTACCACTGCCATCCTAAATATTTAGATACCATGTAACCAAAGAATTTATTCCTATTCTCTAGTATGAAATGAAATTGTAATTGTGTCTTCTTTGCTATGATTGTATATGTAACTAAACTATGTAATGCAGAGCTTTTCTCCCCAGGCCTCCAGTGAACATGGGCTCCCTGAGCCCAGTGGACTTCCCTGGTCATCAAACTGGAAATAAATAAATAAATAAATAAATGACCACTGTTGCATTTTTCAAATTTGCTGGCATATTATAAGGAACATTAATATCCGCAGTCGTGCAGCGGTAGCATTGTTGTCTCACAGCAAGAGGTTCTCCCATTCGATTCTCAGCTGGAGTGCGGGGAGTGCCTTCTGTGTGGAGTCTGCATGCCCTCCCCGTGGTTGGATGAGCATTCGAAAGGCATGCATGAATGGGCGTGCCTTCGTTGAAGGTTGAACATCGAGCTGGCACCTCGGCATTCGTGAAAATCTACTGCCGATCATTAGCGGACCGGAGTTCCGCTGTGGCGACCCCTAACCGGGAAAAGCCGAAAGACAAACAACAACAATTATAAGGAACATTACAAACAACATAGTTTTGTAGAATTTTAAACAATACAGCTGGATGTCTATAACTTCTTTCAGCATTGTTATAAGCTAGAATTTCTAGGGCACATTTGACTTCACTTTCCAGGATGCCTCACTTTAGAGAAGATAACAAACCATTATATGTACTAGTGAAGCTAGGGTCCTTCTTATGCACTTGTTCTTTCTATCGCTTCTTAATATCACTGCTTCTGTGTTCCTTCCATCTTTATCTTTTATCACGACCAGTTTTACATGAACAATTTCCTTAGCATCACCAGTCTTTTTGATGAGATCTGAGCTTTTCCATTCTATTATCTTATTCCAGTGCTTTGCATTGCTCATCTAAATTTCCTTCCTTATGCCTTATTGCTATTTTCTAGATCTCTGCATTCAGTTTAACATAATTTTACTAGCTCCATTGCCCTTTTATTGCGTTTTTCTGCCACTTTTATAGCTTCCACAGATAGATATTCAGGCAGATTCAATAAACCCTACATGGTCCACACTGTAGAGCACTGTTTTGTATTCACTGTAAACACAGTGGCATGATAATTACAACATAAGCAGCTACAATGTCTGCTAATCAATCAATCCAAGATGAAGGAGCTATTCAACAAGCTATAAAGTGACCATGTAGACTCCGTGCTGGTTTTTCCTGCAAATTCCAAAACCTATTGGAATACAACCACAGAAAGGAGTCTACACTGAAAGAGTTTTAGGGGCTGCTGTTGTTTTAATTTATTTGTATCTGCAACAGGCATAAATCTTCACTGCTGCTGCTGCTAATAGAACACAGCTAAGAATGAGAAGAGTTTTCAGACCCCATTTAACTTATCACAGTCTGCATGAGGTGGAAACTGTAGAGCGCTACAGGTTGGATAGAGACACACTACAGGGACTTTGCAAACTCTATTGACCTCAACTCAGACCCAGGGCAAATCAAGGGGAACCCATACCAGTGGAGGCAAAGGTATGTGTAACACTTAGAATTTTAGCTACAGGAACCTTTCAGAGACCAAGAGGGGATATGCTGGGGCTGTCACAGGCATCAGGGTCCAGGATTCCCCATCAATTCCTGAATACTCTGCTCAAACATGCCAGTGATCACATATATTTTTCCTGTACTCCTGAGGACATGGTCACAAATATGCAGGAGTTCTACCCTGTAGCACACTACCCTGAAGTAATGGGTGCCATAGATTGTACACATATAGAAATGAAGGCACCATCCAGGGAACAGGGGAAGGCTCTACATAAATTGAAAGGGTTTCCACTCTATTAACTGCCAAGCCATGGGTAATAACAAGTGAATCATCTTGAATGTGTGTGCTGGCAACCCAGGCACTTATCATGACTCACATATCTGGCACACCTCACAAATGTATCAGGTATTAACTAGGGGTGATATTCCACAGGATCATTTACTGGGGGATGCAGGTTATGCATTGGAACTATTGCTCATGATGCCCATCAGAAATACACACAGACACACACCCACTGAAGAACTCTGTAATGAGGCACATGTTCGAACCAAAAATATCATAGAGCTTGTGTTTGGGCCGCTGAAGTTGTAGTTCCAGTGCCTAGAAACATCTGAGGGTGCCCTGCAGTATAATTCACATACATGTACAGAAATATTCATTATCTGTGCCATGCTACATAACATCATCCTGAGAAAGCAGCTTCAGCAGGATCAAAAAGGGGAAGGGGCACACATCCCACCACCAATGGCAAGGTCACCATAGACACATGCAGATGAAGAGTCAGAGGGAGCCAGCTGCTGTGGGTGTAGGCAGATGTAGGCATACTCAATATGCCCTCACATTGGCTAAGAGGCAATGCATAGCACACTCACTTTCCACTAAGGGGCTAAAATCTTCATCTTATGCACATACATATAGTAACATTGATGCCAGGCAATGCTCACAACCCTTACTTACCTGTGTAATGGCTGTGTACTGCTAGCATCAGACAGAGTCAGCCCTGAACTTAAACTGCTGCAACTGCTGGATTTGCAAGGCAATTGTTGAACCTGGAATGCATTGTGTAATAATACGAATGAATGGCATATCCTTGCATGTTGTTACTTCGTAATGTAAGTAAGTAAAAGGTGAGTGATTTGTACAGAAAGTACTTTAACATGTGACAACACAGACTTATATAATTACATGTGTCTTCTATCAAGTAGTAGGCCTCAAGCATCAAAGATTCACACATTCATACCTCTCAAAAGTACTGATGGTCTCCGAATGTCCTCAGTTTGGCATCATACTTTTGCAATGAAAAATCATTAAAGAGAGAAGTTAGAAATTAATGACATGCATTTCAGTTTCAAATTTCATAACCCTCCGAGGATTATTAAAATATTGATATATAAATAAATGTTTGAGTCTATCAACTGTCTAACTTTCTAACACCAAAATATGTCAAAAGTACTATTAGCAAAATAACATCACAAATACAGTTATACTAAGCTCTAAGTCAGCTATGCACCCTGAGCATCAGACACAAATGTTACGTATCCCTGAATCCAAAAGATAGAAAACAAGGATCTGGCACAGTTGTCATCACTTGCACAGGGTGTTTGTGTGTGTGTGTGGGGGGGGGGGCAGGAAGCCTAGGCTGACACAAAGGGTTAGTGAGTGTGTGTGAGTCAGAAAGAGAAGCAGGCAGGCATTCAGATAAAATAACAAATAGCCCATTTGACAAAATGAGCTTTAAGCTTCATGGCTGAACTATGTAACTGTTGTGTGTCTGTCTGTATGAGTCCTCCAGGTGAAATTGTTGTGTGAGTGTCTGCAGGAACACAGCCAAGCTCTGTGCTAGCTCTACATCTTGGTATGTTGGACATGTGTGAGCTGTGTATGGTAGAGGTGGCAGTTTATCGTTGTTTTACCTGACCATGAGAAATGGCTTTGCCAGGAGTTGCATTGGTACAGCCACACCCATGATCAGATGCACTGCTGCTACCTGAATGTGATTGATGTCTGCTAGATGAGCTCCCCTCATGAAGATGCCCAAAGCCATGACATCATGACCTGCCACATCTGGGTGTGGACACCTCAACCACTGATAGAGCAGTGGAAGTAGTGCCACTATGGGAGTGTGATCGGGCATGGCCATGTCAGCTAACAGCAGATGATATGGCTGACCTACGTCCATGAGGATGCCATCCCCCTCCCAGCAGATATTCCATCACAGACACCACCTGTTCCAACATGTCATTCATCAGATCCATTAAATCGGCAACAATCATTCATCAGATCCATTAAATCGGCAACAAGGTGGAGGCAGTCACGCATGTCAGCTTGTGCCACATCTACAACCCTAAGCATTTCTCCTGAGGGCCTATAGGAACATGCCTTCTCCTCCATGATGGTCTTAAACATACATCGAGTGGCACAGGAGGACACACCTGGATCAGGTGGAGGATGGACAGTGGCCTCCTCCAAGTACCCCTAACAATCCTTCTGTGTGTCGCTTCACCCGCACTTTGGATATAGCAAGAGTCAACAGACACTGAAGCCACAGTAATTACACTTCCCAGATCAAGTGTCTCGCCCTTCACCTGTTCAATATCCGAGGGCTCACTGGAATGGGTTAGCAAGTCTACTGGCTCTGCCTGATTCAATTACAGGGGATGGCTGAATGTCAACCTCAGTGTCAGATTCAACCTCTGCACCCCCCAAATGTGCCTTTATTTGGTTAGCATCAGCATCAGAGTCTGCCGATACTCTAACATCATGGTAATAATAATAGAAGAGTGTACAGAGAAAAGCAGTTGTAACATTAGCACTTGTGATGACAATTAATACGGCTATGCATCTGAGAAAGTGAAATGCCCTGACAAACATGCCCATGCCATCAGTACACTTCTAAGAAATGCATGCAGATAAAAGCAACATTTGCTAATGCATATATATCTCTATCTCTCTCTCTCTATATATATATATATATATATATATATATATATATATATATATATATTTATATATATATATATATATATATATATATATATATTTATATTTATTTGCATTTGTTTACCGGGATGGTACAACTGGGCCAGAGGTGCCCATTTTCAGTGGAGTCCTGGGGAGAAAAGCTTCACATATAAGACATTACACATACAATACAGAATTTACATTAATAAAGACATTTAGTACATATTATTGGCAGCTTATATAATTGGTGAAAACACAGTATATAAGTAAACATACTCATATCAAAGATAGTATACAAGCAATACAGAGTATATACATGAGAACATTCCATACAAATAAGATTTTATATATGTCAATAGCCATTAGGCTGGTTCCTGTGTTGCTGACCTGCACTACTGTGAGTGGTCAGTACAGCAAATGCCACTGTGCTTTTGCACATATCACATATCTAGTCGATGTTTCTACTAGAGATTGCGTTGCAGTGGAGATTGGGAAATTACCCCTTTCCCCACTGTAGTGTGATTATGGAGTTGGAATATAGAATTTGCAGAGGGTGTGGGGGTGCAGGGGACTTGACCCTCTGCAAAAATGTTATGTCACATGATTTGCAGTAATGAACTGCAAACACAATGTCAAAAGTGCGAGCGATCTTTTCACTACATGCACTTTGACATTCCGACCTAATTATTATACAGGAAGTGGTTTTGCTAGGGTGATATTTTGAAAGGATTACGTTGTTCCATTCAAACATTTGATAGTAAACCATTTTATACATATATATATATATATATATATATATATATATATATATATATATATATATATATATATATATATATATATATATATATATATATAAATAAACCTAGGTAACCTATCTACCACAGGAGGAGTGGTTTCTGGCCCAGAAATGATAGTTTATTGGCCGTTTGGGAAGCTTTTCCATCCCTTTCAACCTTCTGATTTAAAAGCCTGTGTTTGCGCTTGTTTCCTGCCTTTCCTGTTACTAGTCTAGTCCAGGTACAGATTTTCTGTATCCAGGACACATTGTAAGCTTCTGAGCCCCCCCAAGCCTTTCCGTGTTGGAGGGAAGCCTTCTAGCTTATCAGTCAGAGTGGTAAGAATCAGGTAGCCTATCTACCACAAGAGGAGTGGTCCCTGGCCCAAAAATTGTAGCTATTGGCTGTTTGAGCAGTTTTTTTTCCATCTCTTTCAACTTTGTGGTTTGAAAGTCGCACTTGTGCCTGTTTTCCGCTTTTCCTTTAACTAGCCTAGTCCGGTTACAGAGTTGCTGTATCCAGGATTGTTAGTAAGCTTCTGAGCCCCCCAAGCCTTTCTGTGTTGGAGGGAAGCCTTCTAGCTTGTCAGTGGGAGTGGTAAGCACTAAGTAGCCTATCCTCCATGGGAAGAGTGAGTTTTGGCCCAGAAATTGTTGTTTATTTGGCCGTTTGGGCAGTTTTCCATCTCTTTCAACTTGCTGGCTTAAAAGCCTGCGTTTGTACTTGTCCCCCATCTTTCCTGTAACTAGTCTAGTCCATGCACAGATTTGCTGTATCCAGGACTCTTTGTAAGCTTCTGACCCCTACAAGCCTTTCTGTGTTGGAGGGAAGCCTTCTAGCTTATCAGTGAGAGTGGTAAGCATTAGGTAGCCTATCCACCACAAGAGGAGTGGTTCCTGGCCCAGAAATTGAAGCTATTGGCCACTTGGGCAGTTTTTTTCCATCTCTTTCAATGTTCTGGTTTAAAAACCACACTTGCACTTGTTTCCCACCGTTCCTGTAACTAGCCTAGTCCAGATACAGAGTTGCTGTATCCAGGACTGTTGGTAAGCTTCTGAGCCCCGCAAGCCTTTCTGTGTTGGAGGAAAGCCTACTAGCTTATCAGTGGAAGTGGTAAGCACTAGGTAGCCTATCTACCATGAGAGGAGAGGTTCTTGGCCCAGAAATTGTAGTTTATTGACCATTTGGACAGTTTGTCCATCTCTTTCAACTTTCTGGTTTAAAAGACCACATCTGCGCTTGTTTCCCATCTTTCCTGTAACTAACCTACTGGGTAGCACTAGAAACCCTTAAACTGATACAAGCCTTCTAGCTTAGAAGAGAGACTTTGGAGTGATTAAGTATCAGTTTTCTGTACTTTCTTGCTGTACTTAACCGTTTTCCACCTAAACGCAGATTTTCCAGCATTTATTGTGATTTGAAAGCTTGTTTTTTTTCACATATTGTACTTATTTGACTGCCTGCACTTTTAAAAAGCTGTTTTTTGTTTAAATAATTTGTTTAACTGTTATAGGCTGCACACTAAAGTAAGATAGCCTTTTCTGATCATTTGTAGTCATTTAAAGCTGTTTTTAAGTGTATTTTTACTGTTTTTGCCTTATCTTTTCAAAAAAACAAAATTAAAACAAAAAAAAAATTCCTTGTTTCCTGCCTTTCTAAGCTAGTATAGTCCAGTTTTCAGGCTAGTGCTGAATTCAGGGCTGTGATGCTAGTTTCTGAGTTGCCCATACCTTACTTGGATAGAAGGAAGTTTCTCTGTTCACCTGTAACAGAGGGGAGCTTTGAGCAACCTATCTGTCCCTGGAGGAGTGGTTCCAGCCCAGATGTTAGTAGTTTATTGGCCATTTTGGGCTAATTTCTATCTCTTTTATTTCCATACTATAAAAACCACGTTTGCACAGTTTTGCGCACCGGGCAGCACCAGTTAGCTATGGTTAAATTATTCCTGGCTCCACTAAGTCTCCTCTTCAGTTTTTCCCTTAAAACTAGTCTAACTCTCAACCTAAGCACTCAAAAAGCATCCTACAGCCCAGCACTTGCTCAGACCTAATAGCAAGCACTAATATACTCTGACACTTATTGCCCAGCAGGGCAAGGATCTTTATTCACCCCTCACCAACAAAGCGACTAAGCAGCTCACCCTACTATTCAGGCATGACCAAAGGGCAATTTCAGGTGTACTCTCCAGTCCAGCTGGTGAATCTGGGTAACCTGAGGCAATATTACAACTGCCTTGTACACAGACAACCCTCTCCTCCTACCACAAAATGCTAACATATGCGAGAGATGCAGTTATACAGCTAAACTGGAAGCTAAGCTGTCTCCACCCAAGACTGGAACAGACAGTCAAGAGGAGAAGGTTAACACTTGCACCACACCTCCAGTCACACACAAACCTACTAAAACAGCACTGGCAAAAAATACACATCATCATCATCATCATCTTCTTTCGGCTGATCCCATTAGGGGTTGCCACAGCCGATCACCTGTTTCCATTTCTTCCTGTCCTCTGCATCTTGCTCTGTCACACCAACCTCCTTCATGTCCTCTCTCACCACATCCATAAACCTTATCTTAGGCCTTCCTCTTTTCCTGTTATCTGGTAGCTTCATCCTTAGCATATTTTTCCCAATATACTCAGCATTCCTCCTCAGCACATGTCCAAATCAACGTAATCGTGCCTCTCTGGCTTTGTCTCCAAACCTTCCAACCTGGGCTGACCCTCTAAGATACTTATTCCTAATCCTGTCCACCCTCGTCACACCCAGTATAAATCTTAACATCTTTAATTCTGCCACATCCAGCTCAAACTCCTTCCTTTTTGTCAATGCCACTGTCTCCAACCCATATAACATAGCTGGTCTCACTACCCTCTTGTGGACCTTCCCTTTCACTCTTACAGGTACCCATCTGTCACAAATCACTCCTGACACTCTTCTCCACCCACTCCATCCTGCCTGTACTCTTTTCTTCACCTCTCTTCCACACTCACCATTACTCTTAACTATTGACCCCAAGTATTTAAACTCATCCACCTTTGCCACCTCTACTCCTTGCATCCTCACCATTCCTCTATCCTCCCTCTCATTCACACACATATATTCTGTCTTAGTCCTGCTGACCTTCATTCCTCTTCTCTCTAGAACATATCTCCATCTCTCCAGGGTCTCCTCCACCTGTTCCCTACTCTCACTACAGATCACAATGTCATCTACAAACATCATAGTCCACGGGGACTCCTATTTGATCTCGTCTGTCAACCTATCCATCACTATTGCAAATAAGAAAGGGCTCAGAGCTGATCCCTGATGTAACCCCACCTCCACCTTAAACACATCCATCACTCTCACCGCAGACCTCACCACTGTCCCACTACCCTCGTACATATCCTGTACCACTCTTACATACTTTTCTGACACTCCTGACTTCCTCATACAATACCACAACTCCTCTCTAGGCACCCTGTCATATGCTTTTTCTAAGTCTACAAAAACACAATGCAACTCCAAAAAATACACATAAATATACAGAATCATACTCGGAGGGTCTTAATAAAAACATGCAAAAGCATCAGAGACCTCCAAAGCAGACACCCAAACAACCTGCACCTCCCGTCACAAACCAGACAACACATAAAACACAAAATCAGTGTGCCACACAATCACAGCCCTTAAGGCAAAATAACATACCTAACACACTAGTAATAGGTGACTCTATAGTCAGGCACACTGACGTCCCACTCACTGGGCTGGACAAGCAGAAGGTTACTGTTAGCTGCATGTCAGGAGCCAGAATCCACCACATAACACAAGCACTCAGGTCACTCCAGAACAAGTACAAATATGACTCTGTCATTGTTCATGTTGGTGTGAATGACCTAAGAAGTACCTTCCTGGTCTACATGAAAAGAGACATGGAAGAGCTCTCTGATCATGTAGCCCAGGCTGGTATGACCCTGACTCTGAGTAGCATCCTGCCCTCACCAAGAATGATACCTCAGCACAAAGAAAAAATGATCAATTTCAACAATTGGCTAAGCTTCTGGTGTCATTCAAAGGGGATCCAGTGTCTATCAGCCTGGGACGACATGCTCGACAAGCCGCGTTGCTTCTCAAGAGACGGCTTGCATCTGTCACTCCTAGGCTTTCGAATACTGGCCAAGGCTCTTGCAGCCCCCATAGTGCCTTTTTTAGGCAAGACTTAAAAGTCAAACCTACCTCCATAAACAGCACAATTAACAACAAAACGAGGGTTATGCTACTCAACTTCAGCAGTTTAAATCTTAAAATGCATGTACTTGAAGCACTCCTCAGTATGGAGAACTTCGACATCTGTGCAGTAACTGAAACCTGATTCAAGGCTCCAGAGAGCACCTCAGCACTACCGGGCTACAACTCATACCACACGTTTCTGCCACAGACCACAGACCGTAACACAAAAGGAGGGGGTGTATCTATATTCATCAAGGATACCTACTCCTCCAGGTTAGTGGCGCAGCATGATACCTCTGAGATCATCCATGTGCAACTAACGTCGGGCAAATCTGCAATGCAAATTGTGGCCTGCTACAGATCACCCTCCATGACCCAGGACCACCACTCCACCTTTCTGGAGACACTGGAAAACACGAAAGTCCTACCGAACACCCTGATATTGGGCGATTTCAGTTACCCTACCATTCACTGGGAAAACTACTCGAGTACAAACTCCCAGACCCGGCGCTTCCTGGAATTCATCAACTCAAATCCCCTGGATCAGCTGGTAAACTCCCCTACTAGAGGTGAAAACATATTGGACCTAGTCATCACCAACATGGGCGACAGGTGTTCCACACCGGAGGTCAAACCATCACTGGTTAGATCAGATCATAAACTAATCACTCTGGATGTCCACACCCCCCCACCACCCCCAACTAAGGAAACTACAGTAAAAAACTTTTCTAAAGAAAATTTCACCTTACTTAAGACAGAGGTGGTAAGTTTCACAGCCCCAATGCTAAAGGATAATGCTGTCCAAGATGCAGAAACCTTTACAAATGCACTCTATGAATACCTACAAGGATGCATGGCTTGTGCTATCCCTAACAAAACTAAGACTCACTCCTCTAAGAGAAGGAAACCAGTTTGGTGGACCCCTGCCACAAACAGGCTATACAATAGAAGGAGGAAACTAGTTCAGAAAAAAAGCAAAACCCAAGAAGGAAAGACATCCCTGATCAGTATCAGTAAGAAACTAAGGTCCCTCATGAAATCATCCAAGGCAAACTTCCAAAGAAAAATAGCCACAAAGCCTTCTTTAGCTATGTTAAGAATCTAAGTGGCAACTCACAGATATGCACTGAACTAGTGCAAAATAGCACAAAATATACTGAACCTACTGATATTGCCAACATCCTGGCAGATAGATTCAGTGCAAACTTCACCCCTCCTCACCCCCAAAAGGGCCCACAACAATACTGGAAAAGTGTAGTGTCCCAAAAATCACAGACGCACAGGTGAAAACAGCCCTTTCAAAAGCCAAAAACACAGTGTCAGTGGGACCAGATGGTGTCCCAGGCTGCGTCTTACATGAACTATAGAATTAACTAACCCCCCACCTAAACACACTGTTCAACTTCAGCCTCTCCACAGGCTACATGCCCATAGAATGGCACACAGCAATGGTTATTCCTCTCCACAAAGGAGGGGCCACAACTGACCCTGGTAACTTTCGCCCCATAAGCCTGACTAGTCTGGTCTGCAAGGCTATGAAGCACATCATCATGGAACTCATTAACAAAGACATTGGGAACCTCCAAACACTTGACCCAACCCAGTTTGGCTTTGTTAAGGGCAGATCATGCCTAGTAAACCTGGTTGACTTCTTCGAGACAGTCACCAAGGCCATAGACGAGGGAAAGGTGGTTCACACAGCCTACCTTGACCTCACCAAGGCTTTCAACACCATTCCACACTCGGGTATTACAGAAAACTCACCAGCCTGAACATAAACACCTATGTCATGAGATGGGTTGCCAAATGGCTTACAGACAGAACTCACACAGTAAGAATAGCTGGCTCCAGGTCCGACTCTAAACCAGTCACAAGTGGTGTCCCGCAAGGCTCAGTCCTGGGACCCCTACTGTTCAGCATATACTTCTCAGAAGTACAGGCAAACACAGGAGGACTATGGCTAACCAAGTTCACAGATGACTGCAAACTGGGAGCCATAATTGACTCTCTGGCTGACACTGACATCCTCCAAAAGGGCCTTACTGAGATGGACACTTGGTGTCAAAGTCATGGCCCCAAGCTAAATGCAAAAAAAATGCATAGTCATCCAATGTGGGAAAAACAAAACACCCAGGAATTACCACATAGGTGGCAAACCCCTTAATACAGAAGAGATAATAAGAGATCTGGGGACCCAGGTAGATAGTAATCTCTCCTTTGGCAATCATATTGCCAAAGTTGTTAGGAAATCCTTCTATGTGGCCCATCTATTTATTAAAGGGTTCGCATCTAGAAATAAAGAGGTTATAGTGCCCCTCTACTCGTCACTCATTAGACCCATAATAGAGTACAATGCCCCATTTGGGATGTACCTCACAAGACATTTCCAACAGCTGGAAAGACAAGAAAAGTACATCACCAAGAGGATTACTGGCCTCATACATATGTCCTATGCAGCCCAACTGAAAAAACTCCGGTTGTACTCAGTGGCATATCACTTACTCAGAGGTGATCTCTGTCTGACTTACAAAGCCATGTCCACCTCAGAATTGATGGGCATGCTCCACCTAAAGAAATCCAAGCCACTGCGAACCACATGCTCTAGTGAGCTAAACCTCACCACAACAATAAATAGAACATGCTGGAGGGATAGATTCCTGTCACAGAGACTCCCCATACTTTGGAACAAAATTCCAAACTACATTAAGCAGAGCCCCTCACTAACACTCTTCAAGAGAAACCTTGACAAGTGGATGGGTAACAGAAAATACACCCCTGGGATCACTTCATTGGCTCTGCTTGACAGAGGATCAGTTAATTAATCAATGGGGCAATGAAAGCCGACACTCTCTGGGTAGGCTTATAAATGCCCTTGGACAGATAGCCTAGTACCTACCTATCAACCTATGGACCTATGAACAGATTTTTCTTAAATGACATTTTAACATATACAGTATATAACTAAAAAATGCAAGCCTACCTTATCAAGGTCAGTAGTCTTCTGTGCAGGTATGTCCCAAAGTAATATCCTCTTCTGTGTTGTCCACATAAACAAGTCTCCTCCACTTCAGGTTCCCTAGCTACATGGTTCCCTTTTTATGGTTTATATTCAGGGCTTTGTGCACTGTGAAGATGCAAATGAGTGTAAACTCATCAGAATTTCTGAATCCCAATTACTTGGCTCTAGGTAGCAAATGTAAATATAGTGCAGGCACTCTCTCACTGTTTGTTGATAATGGAGTGCAAATGTGAATGATTACTGGTAAGAAGAAGGAAAACACAAGAGCAATTCAGATTGCCCTACCGCCAGTGGGTGTGTCAGCCAGATTACACTTACAAAGTGTAGAGGTAATTACATCATGGTTTTAAATGTAAGCATGCATTTCACAGTTTCTGTTCAGTAACATCCAACCTCTTCATTTTTTGACAACTGTATATTATTGCCATTTAATAGCCTCACATATTTTAAGAACAAAAATACAGAATGCCTTACAGACTACATGTCTCAGATTTCTGCTCAGATAAGACAAAAATGTGCAACAAACACAGAGAGATAAGACAGAGCTGCATTTTTGCAAGCAATGGTCATAAATGGTTGTCTGATCACTCAGTACACTACATCTGAAATTAATACGTGTACAAACAACTGCCATATGTTTTGTTAGTACTGTGGATAATGTTGCAGTTGGTTGTATGCCCAATGATTTCAGTTCTCTGTTGCAAAGCTGTTTGTGTGGCAAAGAGTTATTGAAGGTTCACTGGGGTGAGAGTTCAAATCCAGACCTGTGTAAAATATTTCATATGTACCAAAAGAAATTTTGTAGTGTTTATTTCATAGATTTTCTTTCTTCATTTCAACTAACTTTCCCTGTTTTTTATTTTTAAAAATGCCAGCTTTTGTGCAGTGTGCAGCTTAGTGCAAACAAGGGGAAATAGAGAAATACAATGAATGTCAGGTTTAGCTATGCTTATCTGGTTTGTGCATTGCTTAGCAGTGTGCAAACCTGGACTAGTGGCCAATACAGGAAGCAGACAAAACACCTGCAGACAGAGAGTAGACAGTGTAAAGGTCAAAAAGGATACATTGTTGCAATTTTTGCTTTCCATCACTTAGTTTCAGTAAGCAGTTTAGTACAGTGGTTAACAAGCTTCCCCAACACCTGCAGCCATTGAACACTTGCAGATAGGATACAGACAGCCAACAATTTAAAATGGATACATTCTATTAATTCTGATGGGTACCACACAAACATGCTAATCGGTGTTGCACTGGATAACACACTGAACTTAAGAATGCATAGGGAATTATGCAGCTATCATTTAACTATTCCTGTGGCAGCAGGTGTAAGTGTAGGGCTGTAATACAGATGGTCCTGAGTTCTAATATAGGAAGTGCAACATATTTTACTGTTGTGACAGTCCAGTTTGTGGTAATGAACACAAAAATATACAAGTGCATCCAGACATGTTTACTGTTAATCCATTTCACATTATATTCAACCTCGTTTATAATTCTTTAGATAGTGGAGCTGATATGAATTATATGTATGAGGGATAAGACACCCTTACTGCATTTTCAGATATATGTCTGAAGTTATACTGTCTATTATATTTCTGTAAGTATAATTATGCTGTCTGGACTTGGATGACTTTCCCACTTAAATAAGACACATACAAAAATGAATCTATATATAAGGACCTTGTCAGGTCACACTTATACATGGTTAATACTTCAAACTGTCATCTGTATTTATGAATGATTCATGACTATGTCTGAGAAACACTTCTTCTGTGGCAAAGGTGGAAAATCACCACTGTGGAAGAAAATGTTTGTCCCTTATGCATAGGCTTAAATCTCACACTGTAAAAATCAATTTTATCAGTGTATAAAGAAAAAACAAAAATGTGACAGGTCATGAAATTTATGCCCCAGTGCATGTCTACAAAGTTAAATCACCTAACAGTTACAGTAGCAGACACCCCTCAAACTAATGTCAAGTGTCAAATTAACCTTCTAATTAAAAAAAAAATTCTTTCCCCCCTGCTTGGCACTGCTGCTCTTTGCTTAACATTGTGCAACAATGGTTGGCATTGTTTCTCAGGTTTGTGCACTACTAGTAAACGCAGTAACAGGAATTGGTCGGAAACGATCATTTCCCATTGCTCTACTTTTGGGATTAGACATATCTGGCAATAGAGGGGGAAGGTGCACCCTTTAGGGTGCAGAGGTAGGCTGTTCAGGAGTCCAGGATATTTACTGTACTCCTGGTAAAGCACCACAGATAAAGGCTTCTGCAGGAGGATGATTCTGGCTCCCAGTACAAGTCTGAGGCTTGGAAAAGTCTGGCCAAGGCTGTATCCAGTGCGACTGGCATCCCATGTACTGGAGAGCAGTGTAAGCACCACTTCAATGAAGTACAAAGGTGCAAGAGGGATATGCTGGACCAGTAGTTGGATGAGTTTCAAACCAGTGACATCGCACAGCTGTGTAAGTAAGCTAATAAAGAGAATTTAGAATACCTAGAAAGTTTAATATAGACAAGATTGGTATGCATAATGCTCTTCTGTTCTTTACTCTTCTTTTCATAGTTAATCCTGAAATTGAGTTGAATCAGCAGACTCATGCTGATTATTTGGAGATACTGATTTAAGCAAGTGGTATGTATGCAGAACAAGAGAAGTTAAACATCGTTTTTTTTGTTTTCTATGCAATAGTAGCAAAGTGAGCATGTATACCCTAACTGTAAAATTGACTATGCATTAATACGTTTGTAGCAGAAACCAAGTTTAGGAGTCAAGTGTAAGACTGTAGTCAAAGGTTGTGGATTCAAATACCACCAATAACAACTATACCATACTGCATTTATTTAATAATATTACATACATTAAACTCTATACAAGTGGCATAAAGGCTCTGCTGTTAACTGTAATCTGTATAATTGGACCAAGCATATTTGCAATATATACACATTGCAAGGAGAACTTTGAGCAATCTGTAATTATATTATTAAGCCTCCTGAAAGTGATAAAAACAACAAAGATTCCATTCTTGGATGTCCTTGTTGAGAAATTACCTAGTGGATTGATAAATACGGGTGTTTTTAGGAAACCTTGTCATATCAATACACTTCTGCATCGTCATAGCATGCATCCACAGTACATCTATAATAATGTTATCAAGGGACAGGCCATGAGGGCCTCTAGATACAATTCGAGCACTTTAGGCTTTGAACAAGATTTAGATAACCTTCATCAAAGACTTTTACAAAGATGCTATGAGCATGATGACATTCTCAGAGGCTTTAAAAGTGCTCATGATTTGAGAACAGGTACAGCAGCTCCCTACTTTTCTGATAAAAGGACAGGCACCAATCAATCAGTTATTATGTCTAGTTCTAGCCACCCTACTCCTTATAAGGAATCAAAGATGTGGTCAAGGCCCATTGGAATGTTTTAACGGTTGATACACAGGTTAAAGATAGGTTAGGTGACACTCCACACTTTAGATATAAGAATAAGAAGAGTCTTAAAAAATTATTATGCGATAAGCATTCATTAGATGAAGGTATTTCCACAATTCCTAGAGGCACTTATAGTTGTGGCGATTGTAGTTTTTGTTCATTCATTGATACTGATGTCTTATTTGTACATCCTGTCAGTAAGCGGAAATATTTTTTAAAAGTCAATGGAGATTGCATGTCTAGTAATGTTGTTTATCTTGCCACCTGCTCAAAATGTACTTCCTTCTATATAGGGAAGACTAATAGGCATTTGAAAGATCGTATACGTGAACATCTATACAGTATTAGAATGATGCACAAAAGTAATGCATTGGCTAGACATGTTCTTGAATTTGACTCAACACATACTTATAGAACAATTGAATGTGAACATTAGAGGAGGAGACATTAAGACAATACTGAAAGCAGGGAAAATGTACCCCCAGGACTTAATGCCAAATTATCTGTTAAACCATTCTTAAGAATGAGAAGGTTAAAAGCTCATTAACAGGTATATTTTTTCTCAATTTTATTTACTTGATTAAGTTTATGGACATTAGATTATATTTCTGAAGTTTACAGTTGTTTTCAATGTGTAACCATTTTTTCCAAAGTTGCTCTGTATGTTGTGTCATTATTCCTGGTCACATGCTCATGAATTGCTCTCTTGTTTTATATATGCTTATTCTCTAAATGTGTAGCACTGCAATGTTTTGTTTTTGTTTTTAAATAGTTTTTTATATACTGTATTCACTTTAGAAATAGCTTTTATATATTGTATTCATTTTTTATATACTATACTGGTTTCAGTATAGTTTAATGTTGCTTTATGGTGCTTTTGCTATTAATTGAATTGGTGTTAGAATTGGGGAGGTAATCCCATGAAGTTATTTAAATCAAACAAAGTGGTTTATTGTATGAGTCTGAAGAAGCCATGTAGGTGAAAGCGCTTACTCTATTCAATAAAATATCGTATTTATATTCCTGTGGATAGTGCAGTTCCTGCTGTGTTCTCTCCTCCGTGCTTGGTTTTATCACTTTTAATCTGTAATTATAGTTTGTAGTTGTTAGGACATATACTTAAATATAATGCTTCAGATAAATATAATGGTACTAATTTTATCTCCTTTTTTCTTTCTCTCCAACCCTTATCTCTTTGTTTTATTTTATACCATGTGCTGTCAAAATGGTTCCATGTCATCCATCTGTACCAAATCCCTAAATGCTTCATAGCACAGTGAGATAGGCCAACTCCAGTGGGTCAGCCGGCCCCCACTCCACCTGTTCCAGCACCAATGCCCAGCACATCAGGGACCCAACCTGAAAGTACTGTCTCTGCACTACCTGTGCCCTCAGGTAGCACTATCCTGGCAGTTGGTGCTGTGGTACCCTCCAGGAATACTGGCAGAGGTGGGGGTTTCATTACCTGCCAGGAGATACCAAGGTTGGTGTGTCAGGTCTTGCACTGCACCATTGGTGTACACCTACTTGTTTGCTTTGTCTCTTCCCTCACCCCAGTCATGGTGTTCTCCCAACCTTTCATGTTCCTCACCATCCCTGGGTCTTGTCTTGTTTGTCCTGTTTGTTTGCATTTGCTTCCTCACCTACCCAACTTACTTGACCCAGAAATACTAATGTCCCTTAGCCAGCTTTACTCTCTTAATGAAGCAAAAAAAAAAAAAAAAAAAAAAATATATATATATATATATATATATATATATATATATATATATATAAAAAAAAAATATATATATATATATATATATATATATATATATATATATATATATATATATATATATATATATATTGTGCAATAAATAGCTCTCCATTTTGCACATGTGTCCTCTTGACACACTTGATTTGGTCCAACTAGCTGTACAACATGATTGCGTTGCTGTCACCCCTCTTTGTGGAGGTGACAGTCCAAATTCAGCTAATATTCTGTACATATTCTCATTTTACACTATTGAAGAAATGGATAGCTATGTTTTTTCCTCCCTCCCTCCTGCACATTCCTGTGCTGCTTTCCCTTTGTTCCCCTCCTGCTTGCCTCCCATTTCAGCACTTCCTTATCTACCCCATTTTAACACCTATAATCTGGTCAAATAATACAGTCACACACAACACACATGAGTACCAAAGAAACCAATGGAGCCATTCACCTTTTGGACTCTGTGCTTGCGTGGAGCTTTATATCACACAACAATGCCAAACAATGGTAAGAGGCTCTTCTGTGGTGTGGTGAAGTTCATGTAATGCCACTTAAACACACTGTGATACATCAAAATACACTAACACATGGTGAAGGTAGAATAAAGTAAATTTTACTGCATTATCAATACTTATTTAAAATAATTATATACACCTGGATTTGAACCCTGTATCATCTGGGCTGAACAAGAAATATGTCAATGCATTTATACCTGCTGCCACAGAGTTAGCTAAACAGCAGGTATGTTTCATAAACTCAATACTAACTCTCATAATTTTAGCAATAGAAGCAGTAGAAATGTGTAACTCACATGAGCAAACACCTTGCCAACCATAATGTAAACCTTGCCATTGTACTTTGCAAAGTAAATAATAGCATGTATTAGTTCTGTTTACTGTCCATTTGGTCTCCATGCCATGAAAGTACATGAGGAAACTTAAAAAAATGAAGGCCCTATCAAAGAATATGTCACATATTTACAATGCAGCCATGTATCTCCCCCATGCACTGCAACCTTGGTCTCTCAGTACTTGCTCACAAATATATCAAGTAACCTACATACATTAATAAGAAATATTGTGTGATATACCATGCACATCTTTAGAATGACAATATGCATTCCGCTTTTTAAATACTTGTAATAATGTGGACACCTGTTTGCATACAATTTGTAAAGCTGTCTCTTAAAGTATAGCTGCACTCTGGAACACAATCACCACATAATACACATTGCACACTCATCAATCTGGTAACATGCAGAACTTGAAATGTTTTGACACTGGGACATACCTACACATCAATTTCATGCTGGCCTTCCAGCATCTTCACTCCAACATCCACTGCTGATGTCATCAATTATAATTTGTCCTGCAGCTTTGTAAAAGTCAGACTTGTGCTGTGGCACTTGCATAAAGTGCTGAGTTCTCCTGTCTGTGTGTTCTGACTGGAGTCAACTAGGAGGTGTGTGTGTGTGTGTGTGTGTGTGTGTGTGTGTGTGTGTGTGTGTGTGTGTGTGTGTGTGTGTGTGTGTGTGTGTGTGTGTGTGTGTGTGTGCATGCACTTACTTGACATTTACACCAGCAAGTGGGGCACTCCTATTACAATGTTCTCCCTACCATACACTGCTGATGTTATTAGCTATAGCTGATTTGCAGATGTGCAGTATTCCCATCAGGACAGGGTAAGAGACTGGCCTGTAGGCCATGCACAGATCTCCTTATCCTATACAATATAGATTACAGTGACAGGGCTTTTAGTCTATTTACATGCATTATGGCATGGTTTGTAGGGCCTGTATTTTCTTGGTGGGAAATCATGGATCTTTTCTATATGGACATTAGTAATATTCCAGCTGTGTGCAACAAACATGTGTGAGTTGTAAATGCTAAATCCATGTCTTTCATATCTAGATGTCCTGACAGAGGTCATTGAGGGCATGCATGATGAGAACACTATCATCCTGTGGAACTATTTGACACAAATCCACACTGAGGTATTCACTTATCACTGTTAGATGTGGCCATAAACACCTATATCACCAAGTGGGTAGACCACTGGATCACATACTTGGCATCTAAATTATTTTATTTTATTTTACATTTGTTTACAAGGGAGGTCCGACTGGACAGAACTGTCTGTTTTCAGTTGAGGCCTGGGGAGAAAAGCTCCAGAACAATTGCTAACATACTATATTATATATAACTGCAATGAGAACAGAACCCCTACCTAAGTACACTGACTAGAGAACTCTGTATTTAAGGCAAGCTCCACAGCTCAAGTCTGTCTTGTAGAGTGTCAGGCAACAGTTTATAGCTGATGATATCAGCAGTGTCTGGTGAGGAGAAAATGCTAAGAGCATTGTGGTTTACACATTCACTGATAAAATATAGCAGATAATAACATATGATAGCATAAGATATTTACATAAACAAAGAGATTTAGACATACAATTAAACATATCGCTGGTAGTAACATATGATGGTTGTTCATACGGTATGTTTAGTAGAGATAATCTTGAAGATGTGCTGAAGATAAGACAAGAAAGGAAAAATAAAAAAGGAACAGAATATAGACAAGTTCATATGATGTGCATTGACATTTTAAGGGAAAGTTTTTCAACTTAGTCTATGTGAGAGTTAATGTGTATAGATGGGGCAGTGGGGAGTAGGCGGCAGTAAGTTGGTAAGTAATGTGTGATAATACATAGTGTATCTCTGGGAGTTTTAAAGAGGAGGTTGGATAGTGGGTAGGGGAAAGGGGTTAGAATATATCAGTCAGGTGCTAGGCGGTTGCATGTCCAGGAGTTAAGTGGGAAATAAGCTGTTTTTTGAAGATGGTTTTGTTAGGTTGTACCCTGATTTGTAGTGGTAGGGAGTTCCAAGTCTTGGCAATGTTGCTAGAATACAGGGAGTCATCAGAGTTGTAATGGTGTTTGGAGATTGCGATTAGTGCCTTGTTTGTGGATCTAAGTTCACAGTTATTGGAGTAGAGGGTGATCAGGTCTTGTAAGTCTGCAGTTTTGCCAGGTTGGTACAGTATTTGATGAGGTAGAAGAAGTTGGTTTAGAGCTAAGGTGGTAGGGACCTCCAGTCAGGAAAGCTGTTTTAGGGCCTGACAGTAGTGGGTGCAGTAGGAGGAGTTTGTGGCGAAGTTTGCTATTTTGTTGTAGCATACTGATAGTTTGTTTAAATTGCTCTTGTTTAGATTAATTAGGACAGGAGAAGCATACAGTAACTTAGAGAGAAGATGGTACGAGCTAAGGTAACTTCACTGTTGCTGGTTAGGAAGATTTACATCTACAAAGAGTACTTATTTTTTTGTTGATTTTGGTTATTGTATGAGCTATATGTTTGTCAAATTTCATATTATTTTCAATATTGACCCCTAGTAATTTGGTTTGTGTGACAGGGAGATAGGGGTATTATCTGATGCAGAAATAGAGAAATGAGGAGTAGGTGCTTCTGCTTTGGCAGATGAAAGAGCATAAGTTGGGTCTTTTTAGGATTTAGTATTAGCTGGGAGTTTGTAAGCCAGGTTTCAGTGGATGTAAAGGCTTCTTGGGTCTTGATTTGAAGTGTTTGGAGGGTGGGGGCAGAGCAGATTAAGGTGGAGTCATCAACGTATTGAACCAGGTTTGCTAGAGGGGCGGCTTTGTGAAGAATATTTGTAAATATAATGAAAAGTAGGGGTCTTAGGATTGATCCTTGGGGTGCTCCTGGTTTTACAGGAGGTAAATATGTTGAAATGTGTGAAGTAACATCCAGGTCCAGTGATCAGATCCGTACATCAGACCTGTCTGATGGGACCTTTCCTGTCCATTATTTAAGTCACAGACATCAAAAATGACATACACACATCCTGTGTCCAAACAGCTGTCTGGAGGACTACAGATTGTGAGCAATCACTGACTCCAGCTGTGATATTAGTATAATACAGACAGTATCAACACACACCAAATATTACTGCCACAGGCATGACAACACATGAGATGAAGCAAAAACATGGGGGGATTTGTTATGCTATGAAAACAAATGCACAAACCAAGGATAATATTAATATCACACCCTATAAGCAGACCAGTTGGTATGTGACCTGTGTCCTGGGATAGATGGTATGAGGAACGCCCACCAGTATGTGGCCACAGTAGTGAGTACTCCTTTGTATGTAACACAACTACTGAGTATGTGCAGGGCATCTACATCAAAGGCCATAATACCTCAATAGCTCACAGCCTTCATCACACCAGTAGCTGAGCACAATGCACCCTTCTTCATGTATCCCACTACACATCTTCCAGTGATGTGTAACTGAAGTGTACCATCTTTGCCACAGTGAGCTGGCACACATCTTATTAGCCATACCTAGGTATTCTTTTTGCATCAAAGTGTTACACCAGATGCATGTGTGATACCTGTTCCGGTGATGCAAGCAGTACCTACATAGCTGTTTTACAGCATTGATGGCATGGGTTACATTCCTGACAGTGTGGATTGTGCCATATATATGCCATGCATACCAGTCAGATAGCCTGGATTTATCATATCACATACAGGTAAAACAGTGTCCCTCCTGCCACCTCCAGCAGCTGTTACAGTGTCAGGACAGTGTGCTTGACTACCCTCATAGATTGCTGACATGTCATAGTAATTGTACAAGTGGGTTCATGCAGAACCATCTATGATCATTCAGAATAACACATGTTGTTGCATAGACATGGGATGACTGGTGGTATTATTCTGATATTGTCCATAATTGTGCATGTTTCTTTTATTGTTGTCCATGGGCCTGTATCTGTGTTCCACTTTTTGGAGACCTCTGCTGACATTACACTCATATTTTGGCATAACAGTTTGGACAGCTTCACAATATGTACCCAACCCCAATTGTATATTACATTCCTGACAGATGTCCTCGCCATTGTTCATGTCAGAATGCTTATTTGAAAAAGACATCTTCTCCGGTGTTATGTCACCTTGTCTGATAGTCACATAATATACATTTTTACTGTGAAGTTCATACTGTACCATGTTGATATGTGATTAGTGTTCCTGCCACAACTGTCTTCCATTTATGTGCCGTCATCTGCTGTAAATTACAATACTAAAGAAATGGAAACAGGTGATCTGCTGTGGCGACCCCTAACGGGAACAGCCGAAAGAGGATTATGATGATGATGATGATGATCTGCTGTAAATTACAATGTTTCACCTGCTCTCTTTCCCTGTGTTCATTCCTACAATTCATCTGTGTGTCCCTATGCAATACAAACACTTCACCTGACCGTTTTTTGAAATGGCAGTCCATGAACCCTTACAGACCATTTTTTCCCAGCTTTAGTACAGACTGGCTTGAATGGGATTTCACACTACTCTGCACTGTATACATTGTCCTGTACTGTGTTTGGAACATATACATTACTATTTGATAAACCCTGGTAATCATTGTGGCATTCTGTGCAATCCCACTAACCTAGATTGCTGTAAGGGAAACAGGTTCACTATCCATGTTGCACTACATGGTTTCCTGGCCACCAACACTTTAGCCTTCTATGAAACCGTGCTTGTTTATGTTTAAATGCGGTGCACAGCATGAATATGTAATTAGTGCTGATGCTCACCGGACAAACATGTAAACTCCATGTATGCTTTGTGTGAAGCCTACACAAAGTTTATTGAATCCTGCTGATTGTGTCCTCTTAATTTAATTTTTTACTTTATTTTGCTTTTGTTTACTTGCTTTGTCTGACTGGGTTTAGTCAAAAAACACTTTTCAGTGGAGGCCCGGGCAAAAAAGCTCCAACATGTTGCAAACATTTTTATACAGACTTTCAGTAATATAAAGTCATTAAGCAATATGCATTAACAATTACATATACCTTTGCGAATTAGATTACATTCATATGAAATAAAGGCAAGCTATTTTTATTTGAGTCACCTGGCGGTATTAACCTTAGCTCGAGATGATTGGCACTGTTGAAGTGATACTCTGACCCCATGTGCAAAATGGGAAAAAGGGGTTAAGGATGGCTAGATGGATTTTTTGCCACCTCCTGACAATATTAACAACTTTTATCCATATATCTTCATGCATTCTATCCGTCAGATCTAATCTCTTTAATCATTTTTTCACATTCACCACATATTCTTAAGAAATATTATTGAGCTCCTATTTTGTTGGTTTGTTTTCCGCCCTTTTTTATTAATTTGATTCTAAACCTTACAATGAGAAGATAATGATCTAAACCAAAGGCAGCTCCAGGTTTTATCTTGTATACAGCATTTCCCTCTTTGCAAACTACTGTCAGTCTGCTATTGATCATCTGATGATATCCATTTATTAAGCCATTTATTAGTTTGTTGAAAGAGTGTTTGCTATGACAAGTAAATTATCTTGAGAGAGTTATACTAGAATATATCCTACAGGAGCAAAGTTAATAAAATTCCTCCACATGACTCAGTGGTTTAAAAATAATTGCTTTATTAGTAAAAGTAAGCGATTTTGCGTTCTGGTCTGAACGCTTCCTCAGACTTTAATGAAATCACTTTAAACAACTACTACTAATATAGAAGCTAGTCATTAAAGACAACTTATAGAATGTCTAGCTTAATTACAACATCATCATTCTATGTACCCCCCCATCAAGTTGTTAACAATGCTGCAACTAGAAACTGAAGACTATTGAATGCCAAAGTCATCATGTTCAATATCATAACATTCAAAACAGGAAAACACTCAACTGACTTGCAAAAAATATATATCATTTACAGAGTATGCTAAAAATGCACTCCTACATAAATAACTATATCCACTTATAATGAGATATCAAATTCTAAAATGAATAGTAACAACTCCAAACCATACATACTGTATAAAACATATACAAGTTAATATCTCAAATTCTTGGTCAAAACCAAGTAAAAATAATGCTTCTCTGGGAGCTATATAACAAATTCAGTAAAGCCTCATATTATATAAGTAGTAAACAAGGACTGGTGACATATAATGCTCTGTAAATCCTGGCTTCCTAAACAAATATTGCTTAAGTAGCTCCAAATTTCTTCATGCTAGTGCACTTTAATGGCTCATTTTCCAGCTGAACAACAAACCTTAATCATGTTTCATTTTATGGACAAAGAACGCAACATTTTGAAATCAAACTGTTCATTGAGACACTTCATAAGTAAATCAACTTTAAAAACAGAAGCATTAACTAAGCTCTAACTTCAAAGATGCTCAGCAATGCAGTGTTAGCCACTTTATTTCCTAAATTCATTATTTATTTATTTATTTTAATAAATGACTCATTCTACATATGACATAAAAATTCATAATAATAGCATACATTAACATCTACCTTAGTAGGCCCTGGTGTTGCCACTGATGAAAATCAAGAAGTAATTTGTTGTTTAGAATATATCCTACTTCATTTTGTACAACAAGATCAAACTTACTCTTTATTCCAGCTGTTCTTCAACTACTATCTTTGGCTTTCAGATACGTATAATAAAGTTTTTGATGTTATATTTAGATAACTGTGCAGATGCTCATGAAAGTGGTTGACTCTCTCTCTTCTTTGGCACCTGTAGTTAGAGAACAAACTTATATCTGTGTAATGTTATAAAGGCTTTTCTATGAATCTGCCAGACATCATTCTTCAAGGCTTGAGTTGCAGCCAGTGGGGAAAACCAATACCTTTCTCTACTCAGAAATTTCTTCCTTTCTTGCACCTTACATTTTATATGCAGATAATGACCACTTTTTCCTTCACCCCACTTATTACTTGTTCCCTACCTTTGTTTTAAATTGTCAACATTTTCATTGCTGTTTGAAGCCTCGTGTGAAGACTGGTAGAGAAGGGTGAAGGCTGCCAGCCTAGTCAAATAGAATTTGATACATAATTCTGACATTTGTAAATATGAATGTAAAATACAGGCTTGTGTCCTAAATGTAAAAAAATGCTGTTTCAACAGCCTGGCAAGATTGCCATCTGCTGTAAAGAAAAGTGAGTCAAGCATTTCTTATTGGTCCTTTGAAATTAAAATTACTTTATGTCTATTCCTTTGAAGTTAGAATTTGGAGTCGATGAGTCTGGAGTAAGCATCCTACCTATTGCTTTAAGGCTAAAGTTAATGACCAGAATTTACATGTGGAATGTCCTTTATTGCTTTAAGTGTAAAAGAATGTAAATTCAGATCTGTGTGGCCTGGAAACCAAGAAAGTGTAAACAAATGATGTAATGTTTTATCAGAACTGCAGTTTCAATTTAAACAGTGAGAACCAGAGATTATTAAGCATGTTTGTCTGATTATCCTCATCAGCACTGCCTGTGTCTTATGTAAGTAAGTTATCTTAGAAGTATGTTTTCTTGTAGAAATAGCTAGGACTATAAAGATTAGACTAAGTGTTTTTCTGTTATGTCTGAACTGTACTACAAAATAATTTTAAGTTTATGTGTGATCTCTGAACTCTTGAATAGCACTGTGGTATAGTAGTATTGTCTCATGTTTGAAGCATTTATTATTAAATATTTTAAAAACCTTTTTCCTGTGGCTAGTTTGTGTAGAGATAGGTTAGCTCTAAAGTACATTGCATATTTATAGAGTTTATTGTACAAGGCCACTCTAATAAGCCTTGACTGATTAGTCACACTTACGAATTGGATAATAATATTGCACAGTAATAATTGTACACCCTTTTAAGGGCCTTTGTGTAGCTGATAATTATTAGCTGGTGGTGGCAGTAATTACTACCGTATAGTCTGGGTAAAGGGGCACAGCTGGAGAATCTGTGTCAGCCTTTGCCAGGAGTGTCTGTGAAGTTGTATAAATACTTATCTCAAAATGCGTGTGTGTGTATGTCAGCTACTTGGGCAGGGACTCAAAGCACTGGTTGGACAGAGAGGGTACTGGAGGTTAGCTTGTCATCTAGGCTGAGATCTGGACCCTATAGCTGTGTCAGTGGGGAGTCTTATTGGGGACATGGGGAGCAAGGGAGCAACCAGCCCCAGACTGACTGTGATCTCTGTGTGCACTTAAGGGAAATTGTACTTTACTGTGTGTATTTGTTATCCTTTCCTCTTATATGAGATGCCCTCTCTGGTGTTAGTGGTGAGGATTGAGGCTCCTTGATTGCTGGGCCAGGGTACGGCTGTCACATGTGGTTGGGTAGAGTGAATCCTGTAGCTTATTTACAGTGATCTCTGAAGATGTTTTGTACTCTAAAACAGCCACACAGTGAATGCTCAGAGTTTAGATCACAATTGTTTTATTTCTTTTTTTAGCTTAGTTAGTCAGGGTAAGCAGGCAGCATGTCAGCAGAGGAGTATGGAAATCTGACCAGGAGCCAGCTGGTGGAGATGTGCCAGGCTAGGGGACTGGTGCATGGAAACCTGACTAAGACAGACCTGATTGCAGCCTTGGTTACAGCTGCATCAGAAAAGAGCATCCAGGAGGACAAGCAGACTGGCAGTGGAGATACAATATACTCAGAGAATGGACAGCTCAACCTTTCTATGAAGGACAGTCAGACTGGCAGTGAGATACAATATCCTTGGAGAATGGACAGCTCAACCTTTCTGCAGTTGACTTAAAAATCCAGCTGGAGCTAAAGAGACTTGAGTTGGAGTCCAGGCATTTGGAGATAGAGGCCGAAGATAAAGAGCATCAGAGGAGGCATGAGAGGAAAATGCTGACTCTTCACCAGAGTCATGGAGATAATGGGGAAGGGAGTAACTGGACCCCAGAAGCACAACAGGTCAGTAAATTTCTTCCGCAATTTAAAGAGGGGGATAATTTTGATAGTTTGATTCATATGTTTGAGAGGGTATGCAAACAGTATAGGGTTGACCAAAGGCTCTGGGTACAGTTCCTGACCCCTTTGCTCCATGGGAAAGCTGCAAATGCATTGGCTAAAATGTCTGACATTGTGTGTTTTGATTATACTGCTGTAAAAAATGTCTGTTAGAATGTTTTAAGCTAATACCTGAAATGTATGGGATACAGTTTTGTGAGCATAGACGCAAGGCAGATGAAAGTGTGTGTGAATATGTTGCTGAACTGAGCACTTATTTTAATAGCTGGGTGAGTGGATGTCAGGTCACCACTTTTGAAGGGCTGGCAGACCTTTTGGTGAGGGAACAAGCCCTTAGCACTTTGCCTGAGGACGTGAGGATCTGGTTAGCTGATAGTCAATGTACTACTTCGGGTCTACTTGATATGACCAAAAATTCTGGGTCAAAATGTCAAACTTTCATATGGCTGAGACCATATGATGATATGAAATCTCAACCATACAAGTAAGACACAAAACACAAACACAAACTCTACCTATGCATCAGGGGTCACCCAGGGCCAAAAACAGTGCATAAGTTTTCCATACTGCACTGTAAATCAGTGCATAGAATTTGAAATGGACCATTAGAAGGCTATCCCATATCAATTTTGATTAACAGATCCATAACTGAGGCCACCGTCCCCCCCATTTGGAAAATCTCGTACATCATTCCACTTCACAAAGGAGGCCCCTCCACTGAAACATCTAACTATAGGCCTATCGCAATACTTTCTCCAATAGCAAAAATTTTAGAGTGGTGTATTCACAAACAACTCCTCCACCACCTCACCATCAATAATCTGCTATCAATTACCCAGCATGGTTTTCGCCCCCATCACAGTACTACTACTGCCCTCCTCTCCTTTGTCGACTCAATAAATAGCAACCATAACAAAAAACTTATATCCTCTGCGCTCTTTCTTGATCTATCAAAAGCTTTCGACATGGTTAACCACCAGCTATTACTCCACACCCTGCAAACCTTTCATCTGGACAACTTGGCACTAAACTGGTTCAAGGACTACCTTTCTGGCCGGCACCAAGCAGTCCAATGGCAAAATAGTCTATCTCAACTACTCCCTAACAACATTGGCGTCCCACAGGGCTCCATACTTGGCCCCCTTCTTTTCTCTGTTTTTATAAATGATCTTCACACAATCATCCCCAGAACCATCTGCATACAATACGCGGACGACTCCACCCTGATCTGCTCTGATCTCTCTCTCCAGAAACTCCAAACAGCCACCCAACAATGTTTTGCCAAAGTTGAAAAATGGTTCTCTGACCTGAAACTCATGCTTAACCCAACTAAAACCAAGTTACTTCTATTTTTCCCCTCGTCTACCACTCCCCTACCCTAGAACCACAACCTAATCCTAGGTCCTTTTTGTCGAATCCTTTAATGGCACCATCATTGAGCCCGCCTCCACACCAAGCTATTAGGTGTCACTATTGACCACAAGCTCAAATTTGATATGCACATTGCCCAAACCATTAAGTCAGTTAACAAGAAACTAGGTTCAATGTACAGAATCAGGAACTTTCTCACTCCTCATGCAAAATTAACCATTGCCTGCACTCATCTCCTTTCCACCCTACTATATGCCTCCCCGATATTTTCCTTCCTCAATAAACGTGAGCTCAATAACTTTTCTACCACCTACCACCATATAGCCAGATTCATTACAGGAACACCCTACCGTACCCACCATTGCCTCAACCTCAAGAAACTAGGCTGGTTAGACCTGCCCAATCTTCTTAAATTCAATCAACTCACGGAAGCATTCAAAATAATTAATCAACCAGACAAAACCCCCTCACTGAACAAAATCCTGACCCCTTACACCAACTTAAGTTCCCTTCGGTCTTCAAACAGTAATCAAGTATTAACCATCAAATCTAATAACTTGGCGATGCTCTTTATGCTAACTCTATTGGAAAGCAATGGAATTCCCTTCCCAACTACCTTAGACTCATGCCTTCACTTAATCTATTCAAACATAATCTCAGAGAATATTTAAAGTCCCACTGGTTGTGCCCATGTCCAAACCCAGACTAATTCCTATAGGTCTCATAGTACCCTACACTCTTCTCTCTCACTAGCTATTATCTAGCATTTTACTTCCTCCACATGTACCCACGGCATGTTACCAACTTAGCTTGTCCTGTCACCTACTTAGCTTAAGCATCTTTTTCTACTAGCATGTATATGCTGATGTCGTACTGTTTTGTTATCTTTATAATGTAGTACCTCTATCTAATTGTAGTGTGTTACTTTTCTCATTATTGGGAGCTTTTCTCCCCGGGCCTCTACTGAAAAAGGATATGTATCCAGCTAGACTAGCTCGGTCAACAAATGTAAAATAAATAAATAAATAAATAAATAAGTTAGAATTTGGAGTCGATGAGTCTGGAGTAAGCATCCTACCTATTGCTTTAAGGCTAAAGTTAATGACCAGAATTTACATGTGGAATGTCCTTTATTGCTTTAAGTGTAAAAGAATGTAAATTCAGATCTGTGTGGCCTGGAAACCAAGAAAGTGTAAACAAATGATGTAATGTTTTATCAGAACTGCAGTTTCAATTTAAACAGTGAGAACCAGAGATTATTAAGCATGTTTGTCTGATTATCCTCATCAGCACTGCCTGTGTCTTATGTAAGTAAGTTATCTTAGAAGTATGTTTTCATGTAGAAATAGCTAGGACTATAAAGATTAGACGAAGTGTTTTTCTGTTATGTCAGAACTGTACTACAAAATAATTTTAAGTTTCTGTGTGATCTCTGAACTCTTGAATAGCACTGTGGTATAGTAGTATTGTCTCATGTTTGAAGTATTTATTATTAAATACTTTAAAAACCTTTTTCCTGTGGCTGGTTTGTGTAGAGATAGGTTAGCTCTAAAGTACATTGCATATTTATAGAGTTTATTGTACAAGGCCACTCTAATAAGCCTTGACTGATTAGTCACACTTACAAATTGGATAATAATATTGCACGGTAATAATTGTACACCCTTTTAAGGGCCTTTGTGTAGCTGATAATTATTAGCTGGTGGTGGCAGTAATTACTACCGTATAGTCTGGGTAAAGGGGCACAGCTGGAGAATCTGTGTCAGCCTTTGCCAGGAGTGTCTGTGAAGTTGTATAAATACTTATCTCAAAGTGTGTGTGTGTGTGTGTGTGTGTGTGTGTCAGCTACTTGGGCAGGGACACAAAGCACTGGTTGGACAGAGAGGGTACTGGAGGTTAGCTTGCCATCTAGGCTGAGATCTGGACCCTATAGCTGTGTCAGTGGGGAGTCTTATTGGGGACCTGGGGAGCAAGAGAGCAACCAGCCCCAGACTGACTGTGATCTCTGTGTGCACTTATGGGAAATTGTACTTTACTGTGTGTATTTGTTATCCTTTCCTCTTATATGAGATGCCCTCTCTGGTGTTAGTGGTGAGGATTGAGGCTCCTTGATTGCTGGGCCAGGGTACGGCCGTCACATGTGGTTGGGTAGAGTGAATCCTGTAGCTTATTTGCAGTGATCTCTGAAGATGTTTTGTACTCTAAAACAGCCACACAGTGAATACTCAGAATTCAGATCACAATTGTTTTATTTCTTTTTTTAGCTTAGTTAGTCAGGGTAAGCAGGCAGCATGTCAGCAAAGGAGTATGGAAATCTGACAAGGTGCCAGTTGGTGGAGATGTGCCAGGCTAGGGGACTGGTGCATGGAAACCTGACTAAGACAGACCTGATTGCAGCCTTGGTTAAAGCTGCATCAGAAAAGAGCATCCAGGAGGACAAGCAGACTGGCAGTGGAGATACAATATCCTCAGAGAATGGACAGCTCAACCTTTCTATGAAGGACAGTCAGACTGGCAGTGAGATACAGTATCCTTGGAGAATGGACAGCTCAACCTTTCTGCAGTTGACTTAAAAATCCAGCTGGAGCTAAAGAGACTTGAGTTGGAGTCCAGGCATTTGGAGATAGAGGCCGAAGATAAAGAGCGTCAGAGGAGGCATGAGAGGGAAATGCTGACTCTTTGCCAGAGTCATGGAGATAATGGGGAAGGGAGTAACTCGACCCCAGAAGCACAACAGGTCAGTAAATTTCTTCCGCAATTTAAAGAGTGGGATAATTTTGATAGTTTGATTCATATATTTGAGAGGGTATGCAAACAGTATAGTGTTGACCAAAGGCTCTGGGTACAGTTCCTGACCCCTTTGCTCCACGGGAAAGCTGTAAATGCATTGGCTAAAATGTCTGACATTGTGTGTTTTGATTATACTGCTGTAAAAAAATGCCTGTTAGAATGTTTTAAGCTAATACCTGAAATGTATGGGAAACAGTTTCATGAGCATAGACGCAAGGCAGATGAAAGTGTGTGTGAATATGTTGCTGAACTGAGCACTTATTTTAATAGCTGAGTGAGTGGATGTCAGGTCACCACTTTTGAAGGGCTGGCAGACCTTTTGGTGAGGGAACAAGCCCTTAGCACTTTGCATGAGGACATGAGGATCTGGTTAGCTGATAGTCAATGTACTACTTCGGGTCTACTTGATATGACCAAAATTTCAAAATGTTGACTTTCATATGGCTGAGACCATATGATTGATATTTTAAATCTCAACCATACAGGTAAGACACAAAACACAAACACAAACTTACCTTAATGTTGCTATCAGGGGGGCTTCACCCCCCCTGCACCACCCATGGGGGGCTCCACCCCCCACACCCCCGTAACTTAAACACACTACAGTGCATAAGTGGAAATCTTTCCATTCTGCACTGTAGCGTGATGCCGGTTCCCCATGGTCGACATTTCAAATGCCGATCATATGGTCTCGGTCATATGAATGTTGACATTTTGAAATGTTGACCATTAGAAGGGGACCCACTACTTCAGATGAGTTCGGGAAGAAAGGAGACCTATACCTGGTAAGCAGGACAGCCCTGCACAGGAAAGGGACCCCCAGTACTGCTCAAGGTTCTAAAGGAACCTATGGTGGGCAGCACAGACTGCCAAAACAGAATCTGCCAGTAACAGGGGAAGCCACTAGTCCAGGTACCCGTCCAGGTGCTAGGGTTAAATGTTTTGAATGCAACCAGTGGGGCCATGTGGCATACAGATGTCCACAGAGGCAAGGTGGGGAACCAAAGGTGAGGGAGCCAGTAAGTGGGAAATACAAAATGCCAATAGTAGGTTGTCTTGAGACAGGGGTATGGAACTACCATCCTGCAGATGTCCTGAGAGGGAAGGATTTGGATGAGGTAGTACCATGTACTTATGCAGTTACACGTGGTCAGGCTTGGAGACAAGCATGTGGGTCTGGTAGCCTGGGGGAGACCCAGACAGACTGCATACTTGCAGCCAGGACTGGTGAGGTGGTTACTTCAGGGAGTGAGCTACGCTGTAGCAGTGAGACTGAAGGTGAGCCACAGCTGCTTGTGGGTACTTATGTTCCCTTGGACAGGGTAACTGCAAAGGTAGAGATGAGTAGTAGTACCCAGGCTGACAGTGAGGCACCACTGTCAGAGGATGCCAGACTTCCTGTGGAAGGGGAGCTGGGAAGGTTTACAAGGAGAGAGTTGAGACAGGCTCAGCTCTCAGACCCTAAATTGCAAGGCCTGAGGCAGGTAGCTAGGGAGGCACCTGATTCTCAAGGAAAGTGGGAATCTGTATACTGGGACAAAGGGTTACTATACAGAGAGTGGACCCCTGAAGGAGGGCTAGAAGGTGAGAGTGTACAGCAGTTGGTAGTGCCTAGAGCCTACCATCTGGCGCTTCTAGCCATAGCCCATGATATTCCCTTTGCAGGTCATATGGGCATAAAACATACAAAGAGATGTATTATGCAAAATTTTTATTGGCCTGGAATTTCCAGAAATATGACAGGGTATTGCAGGACCTGTGAGCAGTGCCAAAAGGTAGGCAAGGCAGGAGACAAGGGGAGAGCTCCTTTGTTGCCTTTGCTTGTGATTGAGGAGTCATTTTAGAGAGTAGCTATGGATATTGTGGGTCCTCTGAGTACCCTAAGTTCCACAGGGAAAAAGTATATCCTAGTGGTAGTGGATTATGCTACACGATACCCTGAAGTGGTGGCTTTGTCCTCCATTGAGGCACAGAAGGTGGCAAATGCTTTGTTAGAGATTTTCAGCAGGGTAGGTTTCCCAAAAGAAATACTGTCTGACAGAGGTGCCAATTTTATGTCAGACCTGCTGGCTTGTCTTTGGAAGTCCTGTGGGGTGAAGCACATGAAGACTACCCCCTACCATCCCCAGACTAATGGTCTTGTTTGGATGTTAAACTCTACAATCAAGTCTATGCTATGGGCATTTGCATATTCGTTTAAGAGGGAGTGGGACAAATATTTGCCCCATCTGTTGTTTGCTTACAGAGGGGTTTCCCAGGAATCCACAGGTTTTTCACCCTTTCAGTTGCTATATGGGCATAGGGTGAGGGGACCTCTGGATTTAATTCGAGATGAGTGGGAAGGTGAGTGTGAGTCTCACAAGGAGTCTGTTGTGGCATATGTTCTAAACCTCAGGACAAGGTTCAGTGAATTCATGGGTTTGGCCCAGGAAAACCTGGCAGAAGCCCAACAACAGAAAAAGGTGTTGTATGACAGGAATGCTCGAGCTAGAGAGTATGCTGTGGGGCAGCAGGCAATGGTTCTCATTCCTGTCAGACACAACAAGCTGCAAGCAGCTTGGGAGGGACCCTACAACGTGGTAAGAAAGGTAAGTGATATTAACTACATGGTGGAACTGCTAGGCAGATGGCAAGGGCACAAATTGCACCATGTTAACATGATGAAATCTTACCATTATAGGGAGGCCCTTGTGCTGAGCATTTGCAGTAGATTGCAAGAGGAGTCTGAGGGAGGTCTGGGCACTGATCTCCTCAGTGAGGCTTAGGCTGACACCTCAGTGGAAGGGGTAGCAATACCCCAGCAGCTATCTCCTACCCAGGTTCAAGAAATCCGAGCAGTGTTGCAGGAATTTGGGGACATGTTCACTGGGAAACCAGGGTGCACCCACCTGGTGCAGCACCAGGTGGATACAGGACTACAAAGGCCTATTAGGCAGGCCCCATATAGGGTGCCTGAGAGAGAGTCAGACAGACTCTGAGGGAAGAGGTACCGGAGATGTTGGAACTAGGGGTGATTCAAGAGTCCAACAGTCCCTGGGCCTCACCAGTGGTGCTGGTACCAAAGAAGGATGGCAGCACCAGGTTTTGTGTGGATTACAGGAAATTCAATAGTCACACAGAGTCAGATGCTTACCCCATGCCTAGGACAGATGAGGCCCTAGAGCAGCTGGGTGGGGCTAAGTATCTTACAACCATTGTTCTTACCAAGGGTTACTGGCAGGTGCCCTTGACTCCCAGTGCTAGAGGGAAGTCAGCCTTTGTGACTTCTTTTTGGCTTGTATGAGTTCACAAAGATGCCCTTTGGGATGAAGAATGCCCCAGTGACTTTCCAGAGGCTGGTAGATAATATCCTAGCAGGAGCAGGAGGGTTTGCCCTTGCTTACCTAGATGATATTGCCATCTACAGCCATTCCTGGCCAGAGCACCTTCAGCATGTCAGGGAGGTGTTGGGCAGACTACAGAGGGCAGGGTTGACCATTAAGCCAAGCAAATGTCAGGTGGATATGGCAGAGGTCTCCTACCTAGGACATAGAGTGGGGAGTGGTAAGATAAGACCAGAACCTGCCAAAGTGGAAGCCATTCAGGCATGGCCTGCACCTGTTGCCAAAAAGTAGGTGAGGGCATTCTTAGGGACAGCAGGATACTACAGGAAGTTCATCCCTAGTTATAGTACCATAGCTGCTCCCCTCACAGACCTGACAAGGAAGAACAGGCCAGATAAGGTAGTGTGGACTCCAGCATGTGAGCAGGCATTCCAGAAGCTTAAAGAAGCTTTGGGAGGACCCCTGTGTTAACCAGTCCAGATTATAGCAAATAATTTGTTGTGCAAGTGGATGCTTCAAACCATGGGGTGGAGGCTGCACTTAGCCAGATTTCTTCAGAGGGGGAAGACCACCCAGTGGTTTATCTCAGTTGTAGGCTCCAACCCAGGGAGGAATGTTATGCAGCTGTAGAAAAGGAATGTCTAGCCATAGTGTTGGCACTGCAGAAACTTCAGCCTTATCTGTATGGAATAAAATTCACTGTTATGACAGATCACAACCCTCTGACATGGTTAAACAGAGCCAGTCAGCAAAATGCCAAGTTGCTAAGATAGAGCCTGGGGTTGCAAGCATATGATATGTCAATGGAGCACCGCAGTGGAGTTAGCAATGCCAATGCAGATGGGCTGTCAAGACAGGGAATGGGGTGAGGTACCCTCAGATAGACCTAACCCTCTCAAGTGGCATTTATCAAGGGTCACTTGAAAAACTAGCTTGAGTTCTCCGGGGGGGGGGGGGGATGTAAAGACTGGTAGAGAAGGGTGAAGGCTGCCAGACTAGTCAAATAGAATTTGAGACATAATTCTGGCATTTGTAAATATAAATGTAAAATACAGGCTTGTGTCTTAAATGTAAAGAAATGCTGTTTCAACAATGTGGCAACATTGCCATCTGCTGTAAAGAAAAGTGAGTCAAGCATTTCTTATTGGTCCTTTGAAATTAAAATTACTTTATGTCTATTCCTTTGAAGTTAGAATTTGGAGTCAATGAGTCTGGAGTAAGCATCCTGCCTATTGTTTTAAGGCTAAAGTTAATGACCAGAATTTACATATGGAATGTCCTTTATTGCTTTAAGTGTAAAAGAATGTAAATGCAGTTCTGTGTGGCCTGAGAACCAAGAAAGTGTAAACAAATGATGTAATGTTTTATCAGAACTGCAGTTTCAATTTAAACAGTGAGAACCAGAGATTATTAAGCATTTTTGTCTGACTATCCTCATCTGCACTGCCTGTGTCTTATGTAAGTAAGTTATCTTAGAAGTATGTTTTCTTATAGAAATAGCTAGGACTATAAAGATTAGACTAAGTATTTTTCTGTTATGTCAGAAGTGTACTACGGAATTATTTTAAGTTTCTGTGTGATCTCAGAACTCTTGAATAGCACTGTGGTGTAGTAGTATTGTCTTGTGTTTTAAGTATTTATTATTAAATATTTTAAAAACCTTTTTCCTGTGGCTGGTTTGTGTAGAGATAAGTTAGCTCTAGAGTACATTGCATATTTATAGAGTTTGTTGTGCAAGGCCACTCTAATAAGCCTTGACTGAATAGTCACACATTCATTGGATAATAATATTGCACAGTAATAATTGGACACCCTTTTAAAGGCCTTTGGGTAGCTGATAATTATTAACTGGTGGTGGTGGCAGTAATTACTACCATATAGTCTGGGTAAAGGGGCACAGCTGGAGAATCTGTGTCAGCCTTTGCCAGGAGTATCTGTGAAGTTGTATAAATACTTATCTCAAAGTGTGTGTGTGTGTGTGTGTGTGTGTGTGTGTGTGTGTGTGTGTGTGTGTGTGTGTGTGTGTGTGTGTGTGTATGCCAGCTACTTGGGCAGGGACACGAAGCACTGGTTGGACAGACTGGGTACTCGAGGTTAGCTTGCCAGCAAGACTGAGATCTGGACCCTATAGCTGTGCCAGTGGGGAGTCTTATTGGGGACCTGGAGAGCAAGGGAGCAACCAGCCCCAGACTGACTGTGATCTCTGTGTTCACTTAAGGGAAATTGTACTTTACTGTGTGTATTTGTTATCGTTTCCTCTTATATGAGATGCCCTCTCTGGTGTTAGTGGTGAGGATTGAGGCTTCTTGATTGCTGGGCCAGGGCACGGCCATCACCCCTCACATGCCTCTTTCTTTTTTTCTTCATTGTTTTTTGTTTGCTGACCCTTTCACCAACTATAGGCCTTTCTTTATCATTTGGCTTACTTTACTTCTCCCTCTGTTCTTGAACTTTCCATTTACACTTGCAAAATCTGAAACTTTTGCACGTACCAATTTTCACCATTTGTTTTTAAGGCTCTTTTTTCTGTTTGATTTTTTTAATAATCTTCTGCTTTTCTCATGTTTCCACATTTTTCTTCACCCCTCACATTTTCTACACCATGGTTTCATTCACTATATATTGCAGTCCAGGAAAGAAATACCTTCTTGCAAGCATCTTGTACATTTATATTTACATTCTCCCACAGATACTGCAGTTCTTTCTATGATGTCCAGTACTTAAATGGCCTTCCTGTCTGCATATGAATCAATTTCTTACCTGACTTGCATAATGTAGGATGCCTTTACTATTCTCTACAAAAATCACATTGCCCACATGACACAGAATTTCCTTATTTATTAGTTTAATGTCCTACCCAATGTTTTTTCTTATTGACCTGGCTAGTAGTCTCACACAACTACTTCACCTACCCGTATCGTAACACTTGGGTGGGCAGCACCATTCCCCCTACCTGGAAAAACGTGTTTTCTTTTCACCAAGAATTTGTAAACGTTAACTCTTCCTTAGTTCCTTCAATCTTTCCCCCCAAATGTGTCACTTTCCCTCTGATCATATGAAGTTCTATGCATTATTTTTTGTCCATGTGAATTATTATTATAAAGGCTGTCACCCCACAGCACAAAGGTTTGATTTTTCTGAAGCCACAGAGTACCTGTCAGAAGGTGGTTTAGCACTTCTAGCGTATCTCATTGTTAGCTACCTTTTTCTGTGTGTTCTGCATCCTATTTCCACCAGAAAGCATACCTTCTACAAACGTCAAAACAACTTCCAGGTACAGCTGCCTTGTCTGAAGCATTCCCACTTCTGAAATCATCAGTCACTATCCTAGTCATTTCTTTCACATTATAGCTGTCAGTTCTTTCCCAGGAAGTAGTTCCTGTACTTCAAATTGCTTCCCTTCCTCACTAATTTTCTGAAGCGTCTGCCTGTGAACCACTGAATTTATCCATCTCAAGAATTGTTTAAAACAGCCTGCCTTCACACCTCTTAAACAGCATAATGTCATCACACTTTTTTGTGTTTCTAGCAACTTCATTGGGCCGGATTCATGAACGCCTACGCTAAGTATGCACTAAGTGTACATGATCTGTATTCAAGAACATCCCTGTCACATTTTTTGTAATGTCCATTCACTCAGAAAGATTAGACTGAATGCAGATGTAGTCTACACATTGTGGTAACCTTTATGATTCCCCCTCTATATTTAAGGTTGCAGGAAAATCAGTAGTAAAACTAAAATTAGGAGGAAGAAGGTGGGAGTTATGCTTGTGTTATCTATTCACCCAGAATGGTATACACTTAGTAAACACTTGGTGTAGGCATTAATGAATTTATATATTAACTTTTTTCTCACCATTCATAAACTAGATAGATCTCTCTTTCTCTCTGCGACATTTATTGTCAAGGATGCCAATTTTCCATTATTCTAAGAACAATACCAGTAAATCTTAAATCTGGACTGTCTGAGTATGGTTAAAAACAAGGGATTTTCATGGAATCTGGCATTTCAGGCTGTAGCACGCATTCACCACATCCTGTATTATTTCTTATATTGATTACTTATAACACTGTATGGCACAGTGGTGCAGCAGTAGCATTGTCACCTCACAGCAAGAGGTTCTCCGGTTCGATTTTTGGCTGGAGTGCCTTATGTGTGCAGTCTGCATGTCCTCCCTGCGTTCGTGTGGGTTTCCTCCAGGTGGTCCGGTTGCCTTCCACATTACAAAGATGTGTCTGGAGCATTTCTCCCTGGGCCTCTGCTGAAAACTGGCTTTATTCCAAGTTGGACATTCCCAGTTAACAAATGTTAAATAAAATAAAAATAATACTGTCAGATTACTTTATTTAGAGTTTTTTTTTACACAGAATCTGATTTAATTGTGTAAATACTTGTTGGTGCACTAGAAAATTGTAATAAAATCACTGCAAAGACTGAAAATTACACTTAAAATCACAGATATAGTTCACAAATTTAATTTAGTGAGAAAAGAATTTTATTTTTTAGAGCCATAAATCAGGGTCCATGTTTTTGGTGCATAATAACTGCTGCCACTTACTGATGAGATACCACAGAAAAATAGTACGTCTTTCGAAAAGTACTTAATTTACATTAGAAAATTAATTAACACAAGTTGTATCACAAAACTTTTAGCACTTGATCGCCATACCTTCAACCTCAAATAGTTGTTTAGTTATAGTTGAGAGCTTTTGTGTAGCTACAGCTTACAGTAATAAGCAATGGGTGCAGTGCAGATTACCAGTCACAAATGGATGCTGATTCAGCTGGGGAAGTGGGTGTACATGGTCAGAGACACACACACACACACACACACACACACACACACACACACACACACACACACACACACACACACACGCGGGAATCAGGCGGACGTGGTCACAGACACACACACATGCACAGGAAGCAGGAATAGATGGTCTCTCTCACACACACACACACACACACACACACACACACACACACACACACACACACACACACACACACACACAGACACACACGCACACACGCACACACACACATGGGAATTGGGCAGATGTGGTCACAGACACACACACACACACACACACACACACACACACACACACACACACACACATGCACAGGAAGCAAGAATACATGGTCTCACACACACCCACACACACACACACACACACACACACACACACACACACACACACACACACACAGGAAACAGATGTACATGGTCACAAACACACACACACACACACACACACACACACACACACACACACACACACACACACACACACACACACACACACACACACACACACACACATACACCTCATGTATACATATGGGCAATTTAGAGAATCAGAAGACAAAAACAAAAATGGCCAGCACAACAAACAATGGCTATAATAACTGATTTAATGCAGAATAATGAATCCAATACAGAATAGCTGCATATTGGTTTCAGCAAAAGCCTTCTGCAAGTAACAAAGTTTATTGTACTGACCATTTTTGTTTTCGTCTTCCGGTTTTGGTATTTTGGCCTTGCAGTTTTGCCATACGTGTGCACCATGGAGGTTTTTGTCAGTTTAGAGAATCAACAATTCACCCAGCATGCATGCACGTGTTGTCTTTGTGATGGTGTAAAAAAGAGGAGTATCCTGTGACAATACTCACATGTACAGAGACAAGGAGAGTAGAATGTAAATCATACTTGTGAATCATGAGGTGAATTGTTTTTTTTTTAGGCCTGGTCTCCCTGGCTGATGTTTAAGCCCTGTCCTTTTGATCATGCTTTGAATTTTTTCATTCCCCTGGGCAAGAGTGTTCCAGCCCATCCATTCCCAGAGCCAAGAGTCAGGCAACCCAGGAGAGGGAGTCTTCGTCCATGTCCCTTAGATCACCGTTTTTCACTAAGCCTTGCTGTCTCTTGTGCTTACCCATTCAAGTCAAAGGAGTTGGAGTGCAATGGGACTATGTGCTCTACAGCCACAATTTCATTTGTGATATGATCAGTTGGCACCGTCCCCCTCACAGAAAGCACCCCTTCCCGTTATTACCGAACTACACTGGGGATTTAATTCCAGTTTGCATGCCTAGACATATGCTCGCTCCTCACAAGGTTCAGTCTTAGTATTCCTTTCCTTCCTTGTACCATCTCCAAAAGGTGCCTGAGCTGGTAACTAAACTTGTGTCTCCCGAGTTATAATCCTGCATGCCTAAATAATTGAAAGTAAATGAAGAGCTGTGAAGAGAACCATTAATTGCTGCACCCCTGTGTCAGCAATCTTCAGGTAATCTTGAACTTATTAAAATATAAAACAAGATATCTAGTCAATTTTTTGAAAAATAATAAGCAATACATTTATCAGTTGCTGTTGTTAGTATTTCATTTTTCTTACTCTGTTATAGACTACTCTTTGGCATTTACAGAAACAAATCTAATACTTCTTTATCCTACGGTTCCTTTTTAATTGAATTCTATTTAGTTATAACCAAAAAGAAAAACAATAACAATAGCAGATGTCAAATCAACTACATACTAACACTAAAGAAAAACAATCATGACCAAGGACAAACTACATACAATAACAAACCTATCTACAAATATTTAGAAACTCAGCACTTCAGAATATATTAACATATAATTTATTACTAGAACATTCATGAGCAAAGAGATGCTATCTGCCATGTGTGTCAGAGTTGACTATAATAGTCTAGTAACATTTACCATTGGTGGGGGATTTTAATTGCTCTGCCAAAATACTTAAATGCATATAAGTCATTACTCAAGTGTTGCTGCAAGAGACTATATCCAAATATTAAAGAGGGAGCACCCCTACATTTCCAACACTTGACACATAAAAATTTGATGACACTGACTAGGACCCAAAAAACTTCAAGCAGAAAGCAATCCTTAGAGCTTGGCCAGGAACTTTCCCAGATACCCAGAATACCCACTCACTGGAACAGGCAGCCCATAAATCAATGCCAGCTTATTAAACAAAGGTACCCAGTAAGTCTGAATCTGAGGACAACTCCAGACCATATGTAATAAATCTGTTCTGCACTCTCTGCACCTTCAACAGCTGGAGTCAGGTTTATGCTTGGACCTTAACAGTTTGTTGGGATAAGATTCCACGTATGAACTGGTCTTAACCTTAAGTATTGGTACTTCAGCTAATGACTAAGTTGTGAATCACATGCCACAAATATTCCCATGGTATGGAGTTCATGCATAGATCCTCTTAAGATCTCCATTTACTCAATCTCCCTGCCTTCAAACAAATCCCTATACATCAGACTTGCTCTGTATTTTAGTACTCTAGACCATTTTCCAAAAAGTCAATACTCTGCCATGTCTCCTGGTCAACTAAATATCTTTGGTTCAGATTTTCCCTAACTGATTATACACAAAACAACCTCAGGTTTTTAGACTCAATTCCTGTTGAACTATGAGAACATTTTTCGGGAGCTACAAGACTTTCCCCAGGTGATTTGAACCCACTCACTTATACCTTTAGAGCTACAGTAGTTGATGGAGAATGTTATACCACCTTCGCCTCTTCAGGATGATGCCAAATGCAAGTTGTCAGACCTTCATCCCATACCTGGTCACCCCCAAGTTGGCTTTTCTCTAAGAACATTTGAAACTATTCCTGTGGCATTAAACTGATCCTTTAAATGGGTTTTCTTATCATGTTCTACATACCTACTTTTTAATGGACCATTTTCTATGCCAGAGCCATGTCAGACTCGAGACCAGTTACAAGTGGTGTCCCACAAGGCTCAGTCCTGGGACCTCTCTTGTTCAGTATATATTTCTCGGAGGTACAGGCCAACACAGAAGGACTGTGGCTGATCAAGTTAGCAGATGACTGCAAACTGGGCGCCATAATCGACTATCCAGCCGACACAAGCATCCTCCAAAAGGGCCTCATAGAAACAGACAACTGGTGCCAGATCCATGGCCTCAAGCTAAACGCCAAAATGTGTATAGTCATCCCCTTTGGCAAAAACAAAGTGCTCACAAATTACCACATAGGTGGTAATCCATTAAGTACAGAAGAAGTAATTAGGGTCCTGGGGACCCAAGTTGATAGCAATCTCTCATTTGACAACCACATGGCCAAAGTGGTTAGAAAAACATTTTATATAGCCCACCTAATCATGAAGGGATTCACATCTAGATTAGGGGAGGTCATCGTGCCTCTTTACTCATCCCTCATCAGTCCCATAATCGAGTACAATGCCCCCTTTGGGATGTACATTACCAAACACCTGCAGCAACTGGAAAGACCCCAAAAGTACCTCACCAAGAGGATCAAAGAGCTCAAACAGATGCCATATGCTGCCTGGTTAAACAAACTCCAGCTCTACTCAGTGGCATACCACCTGCTCAGAGGCGACCTGTGCCTGACGTATAAAGCCATGTCCAACCCGGAATTAAGGGACATGTTGCACCTCAAAAAATCCAAATCCCATCGAGCTACACACTCGAGAGACTTGAACCTCAGCACTGAAATAAATAGGACATGCTGGAGAGACAGATTCATAACCCAGAGGCTCCCTTCACTCTGGAATAAAATCCCAGTCCAGGTTAGGCAGAGTCCTTCATTGACTCTCTTCATGAGGAATCTTGATGAGTGGATGGGAGATCGTAGGTTTACCCCAGGTATCACTTCTGTGTCACTGTTAGACAGAGGCACAGTATACTAACCTCGAAAAAGGCATAGCAAAATTAATTTAAAATGGGTGGTGAAAGCCAAACATACTCTGGCTAGGCTTATAAATGCCCTAGGGCAGATAGCCTAGTATGAACCTATGAACCTATGAACCTATGAACTTGTAGTGAAGAATGGTTTGCAAGGGATTGGGACAGAACACACCTCTCAACATCTTTACAAAATAATTCAAGACAAAGCAAAGATAATTGTGGGGGGTGGGGGGGGGGCTAATGCTCAAAATTAGTGACAAATTTTAAACATTACTCCAATCCATATAAAAATATAGTAGGACAACAGTTTTTTTTGTTAGCAAGCATTTTATGAGCAAAATGTGAAAGTCTAATGCCTAGCATAACTGACTTGTCTGTAATCATTAGTGATTTAAATGAAAAGTCAAAAATATTATGAGGGACAGGCCAGAATGTATGAGATAAAATCAAGGGTAGTTGAGAGGTTGGGGCTAGAGTAGTAGAGTCTGTCAACAGAAAGATAGTCATTGCCTTTATTGCTCCTTACAAAATGGCTCCTGACTCTAGAATAGTTTAATGAGAGGAGTCACGAGATTATGACTCTGACGATCATTACCTCAAGCCTTTATGTTGTGCTGCCTTAACATAACTCAGTTTAGTAACATTATTAGATAAGTAAGACATATAGTGGTACTAGAAAGAGAATGACTGTTAACGTTACCCACACTTTCATTCATTTTCATATACCCTTTTATCTTGTTGCATCATTACAGAATTTATCTAGCAGATACTATGTAAAATGCAAATGGGATGAAGCTTACTCATACTACGATCACATTTTGAAAGAGCTGGGAGGGGACAAAGTGGTGTGGGTGATAAGTATTAGACATATAAAGTAATCAATGAATTCATAAATTATAGAATAATAATCGAAAGTTGCAGTAGTATTGTGTTTACAACAAAGGAGGGAAGACTGAGCCAGCTTCATTACTAGACAGTACTGAATGCAGACAGACTTGGCCTTCAGAATGCTGAGTCATCTATGAATGCAACTGGCATTACATACATTTAGATGTACTGTTGGTACCTTTCCTAGGTTATGCACACTGAAGTACTCCCGTTGTCTCATACATCACCATAAAGTACAAAGTGCCTGGTAATCTATAAACCAAACATATTTTAGTGGTTATTAGTTTGCAGTATGCTGTGACATTTGGCAGTTGTGGAAAGGACATGTAACAATATTTAGAATATTCTTTCACTGTATACATATACATTTATGGATGCTTACACCTTCAACTTTATATAAGTCCCCCATTTTGTTGTTTAGGGGTGCAAAGTAATAGATGGTTTGTTAGGTTTTATTTTATTACTTTCTAGGTATTGTTAATGTGGAATCAACAGTTTTCATATTTTTAATATGGTTTATACCTTTAAGGAGATAGCGGCAATTTTAATTAACTTAATTAAGGTAGTCAGATAGTTTGGTTATATTGTATTTAAGCATTGTATTTGAATTATACATTTGTTCTGAGGAAGTCAATAGTTTATCATTTACGAAAGCACTCAACTGAATAAACGTTTTTTATTTCAGTTCCCGCCTCGGTCTGTTTCTTTCCTTCTCTAGTTTTGTGTTATTAGTTTGTGTTTGGATCATTTTCTATCAGCTGTGGAAAGGTTTTCCCCAGATAGTCTAGGGTACAGTTCATGTTGCCTTTATAAGACACACTTTATTAATTTATACTAGCCTATGAATCTATTTTCCTGCCAAGCAGTGTTTTAAATACCTGATTTGTTTGTTGTTTAAAACATTCTTTAGTATCTCCTTGCTGTTTTTCTGCTGTTTAAAACATTTCTAGTATCTCTCTGCTGTTTTTCTGCTATTTAAAACATTTTTTAGTGTTTCCCACCAAAATTAGTGTAGCTAGTAGCTGTAGCATAGTCCAGATATAGGTTTGCTGCATCTGGATTTGTTTGTAGTGTCTGTTGTATTATGAGCACATTTTCCAAGCCGTCTTTGATTGGAAGGGGCCCTTCTGCACCCTTATGAGAGAAGTGTGCTGACTGAAACCTATCTGGTGAAGGGTGATTGGTCTAGGGCTTGGAGTAAGAACCCTCATTGGTTGTTTTGAGTTTTTAAAAGTTTTTTTTTTTAGTTTTTACCTTCTTGTGTTTAAGCCCTGCATATGAGTGGGTTTCTGCTTGTTTGCATGTTGCTCAGGACCATGCACTGCAGTACAATTATGCACCATAGCCAGACAGATAATTCTGACAATTTTTGCCTTAGATACAGCTGTAGTACATTAGTGTAGTCCTCACCTTTAGTACATCTATGATCCAAGAAATATTGCTATTGAGCTGTGACCTATTAAATCACCAGCCAAGAACCTCATCATAAATACCCATCTACACAGCACCTGTTAGATCAGTCCTGAAAGCACCCCCTTTGTGATAACAGTTCTTCAAACCTAGCATTATTGACAGTTGGACTACCCTTGTTTCACCTGCCAGTCTTGTTGACTTACTTGGGTCTCCTGAGGTAGTGTAGCAACTGCCTCATGTACAATCTCTACTAACAACTCACTTTAGTACAGAGTGCAAGAGGTGTATCTGCACCAAGAATCTTCAATCCCTGCTCTCTCACACTCAAAACAGTAACACTGAAGAGGTTTTCAACTCACCCACCACTACTCATGACCATTGTACCACTACTCATACACATAGTACGCATCCAACACATAAATCAACATATGCAGAGGTTCTCTCAAAAAGCTTAATGAAACACCAGAGACCTCCAAAACAAATGACTGCTACAACTAGTCTCACCTACCAAGCCCTTAAGGGGCACCACTCAAAAAACAAATGTTCTTGTCATTAGAGACTCCATAGTGAGACAAATGGATGTCCCACTCACCAGGTTAGATAAGGAGAAAATCATGGTCAGCTGCCTGTCCGTGCCAGGATTTGTCAGGTCATGCATACACTCAGATCTCTCGGCAACAAGTACCATTATGACCCTGTCATAGCTCATGTTAGAGTGAATGATCTGAAATGTACTTTACTGGACTATATGAAAAGAGACATGATTGAGCTCTCCGAGTATGTGTCCCAGCAGGTATGTCCCTAGCCTTAAGCAGCATATTACCCTCACCTAGAATAAAGCCACAGTATAAACAAAAAATGATTGATTTCAATAATTGGGTTACTTTTTGGTGTCATTCAAAAGGGATCCAGTTTTTGTCAGTCTGGGATGACATGGTCAATAAACATCGCTGCTTTGCCAGAGACAGCTTGCACCTGGCACCACTAGAATTTTGGTTGCTGGTGAAGGCTCTTGCCTCCCTTATAGTACCTGTTTTAGGCAAGGTCTCAAAAACAAAATTGCTGATGTGAAACTTGCCAACCATAACAAAATAAGGGTTATGCTGCTAAACACTAGGAGCTTAAACCAAAAACTACACACCATGGAACCATTCTATTACTGGAGGGTGTAGATGTCTGTGCAGTCACAAAAACCTGGTTCAAGGCCTCAGAAAGTACTCTGGCCTTGCAAGGCTACAATGCTTTCCCCACCTTCAGACCACAAAGTGAACATGTAAGAACCTAAGGAGGTGGTGTTTATATCTATACTAGAGATAAATTCACCTCCCGACTAGTTAGACTGGACAACCCATGGAGTTACTCCAAGTTCAGATTACTGTGGGTAAGACCCCCCCATTGAAGTCATAGCTAGTTATAGATACCCCCATGGACATGATGTGCATGAGGCCTACTTGACCAAACTGGAGTCAGTCCAGATACTGCCAAACAGTCTGGTTATGGGGGATTTCAATTATACCATCATCAACTAGGAAACTTACTCTAGCCCTAACTCACTAGCGCAAAAGTTCTTGAATTTGTTAACTCAAATTCCCTGGAACAAATTGTTCAAACCCAAACAAGAGGAATAAACATAGTAGATCTGGTCCTCACTAACATAAAAAACAGATGCACCACCACAACTGTCGGACCCTCATTAGTTAAATCTGACCACAGATCAGTCACCTTCAAACTGGCACTAACACCAGAGCTCACAAAGAGTGAAGTCACACTAAAAAACTTCACCAAGGCAAACTAGATCCTCTTAGGGGAAGGTATAAATGTATTCCAAGCCCCACCCCCAGCTGGAAGTGGTAACCACACCAAAGCTGACACTAAAGCCCTGTACAATCACTTGGATAAGTGTATAGAGTTGGCTGTTCCAGAGAGAATCAAAGCCAGAGACCAAAGTTAAAAAAAAAATGACCTGGTGGTTAACCACATCAACAAACATTACAATAAAAGTAAAAAGTTGTTGTCTAAGAAAACTAAGGTGAGGCCCCATCAATGGAAACACACCCTCCTCAGCCTCAACAGGCAAATAAGACAACATGTCAAATCCTCTAAGGGTAACTTTGAGAAAACCTTAGTAATCAAAGCCAAGGATAATCATAAGAACTTTTACAGCTATATACGTAGCTTAAAATGTATGACCCAAGCATGTGCCGAATTGGTGACTAACAGTATCACATACACTGATCCCGCAGAGATACCAAACCTGCTAGCATACAGATTTGGTGAACATTTTACTCCCTTATCCCCACCAAACTTATCACATACACACACACACACACACACACACACACGCAGACATATCCAAAGAGCAGGCCATTAGAACCTTGTCTAAGGCAAAAACATAGCCTCTATGGGACCAGACAGCATCCCAGACTGTCTTCTAAACAAACTAAAACATGAACTAGCATCAGCATTAAGTACCCCATTCAATCACATCCTAACCACTGGTATTGTTCCTGCAAAACGGAGAACAGCAACAGTTATTTCCCTCCACAAAGGTGGCTTAGCAACAAATCCAGGGAATTATAGACCCATAAGTCTGACCAACTGTGATGTGGATATACCACCACTACCCACCTATATGTGGTGTCAATATCCCACCACTGCCAACCAATATGTGATGACCCACCACTGCCAACCAGTATGTGACATGGATATCCTACCTCTGAGTCATTAATCAAGGAGGCTCAATCCTCACCACTGGCACCTGTTGGGGAATGTTCACTGGGAGGATAGCAGGTACAGACACAATATTTCCAGATGCAGATCTCTGCATCAAAAGCAATTTCCCTTAACAGCGCACATAGACTACAGTCAGTCCAGGGCTGGTTCATCTCTCTTTCTCCAGATCCCCAATAAGGCTCCCCACTGGCAAAGCTATAGAGTTGAGATCTCAGCTGAGTGACCAAGCCCAGACCTCTAGCACCCTCTCTGTCCAGCCAGTGCTTCATGTCCCTGCCCAAGTAGCTGACACACACACACACACACACACACACACACACACACACACACACACACACACACACACACACACACACACACACACACACACACACACACACACTCTATGAGATTTGATTTACAGACACACACAACCTGGGAAAGGCTGGCACAGGTTTACTAGCTATGCCCCCTTCTGCCCAGACTAAAATGTAGTTACCACTGCCACCAGTCACTCCTTGACAGCTACTTTAAGGCCCTTAACAATGGCTGTCCAAACTTACTGTGTAATATTAATATTAATACAAATGGTAGTTTGACCAAGACCAAGGCTGTTAGGAGTGGCCCAAACCGTGTCACCAAATAAATATGCAAGTACTCTCAAAACTTAAATATCTCTGCAAAGATCAGTCACAATGAAAGGTTTAAATATATTTAATAATAAGTAATAAAAGAACAAGACAGCACTAAATATATATTCAGAGTGACATCAGAGTTCAAAATTACAGGAAATAATTAAAACAATATTGAAAGACAGTCTCAAACAAATAAAGGAAAAATAATATCTAAACTAAGATTCACTATATTCCTGACTGAATCTAAGAGAATTATATTATTCCCTAGTAACCTACTTACTAGAGCAAGGCAGATGATGTGGTGAATGGTTCTTCTTGTTTTCAGGTCCAAGACAAAATACAGAATGCTCTGTCTCACTAAGAGACTTCTCAGAAATAATATCTAAAATATTACTGCTGGGATAGCTTGCAGAATGACATCACTTCTTGTCATCTGAGTTCTAGTTCCCAGGCAAATCCCCCCATTGCTGGTGGCTGGCAGCATTTAGCATGACCTGCAAATATACACACACACAAGAGTTTTTGCTCAGTTCTGCTGAACTTCTGGAGGTCTTGAAACAACTAAACACATCCACTCTTCCTGAGTGGCAATTAATTCACCACAAAGACAATACAGAAAGCTTACTAGTGCAGACTTTGTGTCTTTGGCTGGCTTGAAACCTGTAAGATAGCATCTTTATGTACTAGCCTATAAAGTCATTTAATTTCAGATATTTTTCTAAAATTTGCTGGACTGAAGTTAACCCTCCAGTTTCCTCTGTTAAAATATATATATTTAAACAGTTACAATAGTGCATGTACATGTCTGTTCTCTGCAGTAGGCACACTGTGGATACAGTCCAAACTCAAGCACTTTACAAATACCTTTTCAACACACGTCTGTACAAATCAGTTTGACATATACATGAATGCAGTTCTGATACATTTATAACACTAGCATCTTATATAAATCATGTTGATATTCACAAATGACATATAATTATTTACAAAATTCCAGCTAGCTGTGGCGGCAGTACCTCCTTTTGTCACACCAGGCTCATCTGTAAAGCCATGGAATGTATCATCATGGACCTCATAAATAAAGACATACGTGACCTCAAATCCCTGGATCCGGCCCAATTCTGCTTTGTCAAGTGCAGATCCTACCTGTTAAACCTGGTAGATTTCTTTGAAAATGTGACCAGGGCCATTGATGAGGGCAAATCCGTGCAAACAGTATACTTCAACTTGGCAAAGGCCTTTGACACAATCCCTCACTCAGGCATTACTAATAAACATAGCAAACTGAATGTAAACCCCGTTGCTGTAAGATGAGTTGTCAGCTGGCTCACAAACCAGTCTCACACACTATCAAAGTGGGTGATTCCACATCAACCAGCAGATCTGTCACCAGTGGAGTGCCACAAGGGTCATTGATGGGCCCCCTACTGTTTGGTATATACCTCTCAGAGGTTCAGGCCAAAACTATGGGAGGGTGGCCTAACGGTTAAGCTGTTTGCCTTACAAACATAAGGTGCAGGGTTTGAGTCTCAGAAGGGATAATCAGCTAGGCTTACTATGGCTCGCAAGGGTAGTTAGCTTAGTACTAATCTATGAACCTATGAACCTATGGTTGACCAAGTTTGCGGATGACTGCAAACTGGGTGCAATTATTGAATCCCCAAATTATGTCAGTATACTTCAGGAGGGTCTTACGCAGACCAACAACTGTTGTCTTAGTTATGGTCTCAAACTGAATGTAAAGAAATGCATCATCATTCCCTTCGGTAAAAACAATGTCACTTCACACTATCAAATTAACAACAATAACCTACGTATTTATGAAGTGGTAAGAGATCTGGGATTGCAAGTAGACTATGACCTTAACTTTGACCATCATGCATCTACTGTAGTAAGGAAGGCTTTCTATGTAGCACACTTGATTAGCAAAGGCGTTGCCTTTAGAGAAAAGGAGGTTATAACCCCTCTATACACTAATCAGGCCCATAATTGAGTATAATGCTCCTTTCAGCATATACCATACAAAGTACCTGCAGCAGTTGGAGAGACCTCAGAGGTTTCTAACTAAGAAGATCAAGTAACTCCAGCAAATGCCTTACACGGGACTCCAGCAAGTGCCTTACACAGACTGACTAAAGTCCCTGTCAATATACTCATTATCATATAGACTTCTTAGTGGAGACTTATGCCTGGGTTACAGAGCAATCTCTGACTCAAACCTAATGAATTTGCTGCACATCTGTAAATCAAACGGGACTAAAGGTACTCATTCCAGGGACCTAAATATGGCCTGCCACTTGAATAGACATGCTGGAGGGACAGATTTGTCTTCTAGTGACTGCTGCATCTTTGGAATAGGCTAACAATTCATGTGAAGCAGAGCACCCCTATGACACTGTCCAAAAGGAACCTGGATGAGTGGATGGAGCACCATAAATTCTTACTGGGTATAGCACCCACAACCCTGCTGGACATGGTCAGTCATTAATAAATACAATCCTGGGTATTAACTAGACTATCTATGATATTACATTGGAAGGAAAAAATCTAGGCTTGAAATGACCTCCAGACTGATAGGGTCTATATTAAATCAGCGAACCCTTAAAAAAAGCTAACGCTGATTTATCGACCCCATGTAAACGAAAGCTTACAATCCCGAACACACGGAACAGTGATTTTTTTTTTCCCCAGGGAAAAAGATCGCTGTTCCACAAAAAATAAATAAATAAATAAACAAAAACTTCAAAACATTACATAAAGTGGGGGGCTTCACCCCCCCATGCCCCCGATATGGGGGCTGTACCCCCCACACCCCCCTACTTAAATATACCAACTCCAAGATCGCACTACAGTGACAAAAACAGCAAAGTATTGGAGGCGGCCAAGCGATTTCTTTCCCAGGGAAAGATATCGCTTATATGCCGTTTCGCTATTTTGCTGTTTCGTGCTTTCAAGTTCGATCAAGACGCATTAAAAGGATTGCATCTTCAGTTATATAATAGGAACCCGATTGATGGCCTAGTAACCTTCTATGATCCTATGGAAAATGAAAAAAATTTACTCTTTCTGAATCGGGCATAGCTGGAGATTACCCATGAAGGCTTGTATGCTTTGTTATTTGCATACATCACTTCAGGAAATACATGTGACATCTACTCTTGTGTTATGCATGCTATTTATGTTTAATGTCTGAGACAGTACCTTGCCTCATGTAGAAAAATTATTTTTTGTATTTGGCCTAAAATCTTTGTTCTACTAATTTCCAAAACACAATGTAGAAAACTTGGTCTCAAATTTCTTCTTGCTCATTACATCATTTTACCTTGCATGCTTTTTTTCTGCCTAAGAATTATTTTCACTTTTTACAGGAAACTTTCCAAGTACCACTTTGCAAAAAAGTTGTAATGTAAAAATTGTATGATTCCTTTTGGTTGATATTACCCTAATTCTTTTTTGGTGGATATTTACTTCATTTATCAGTCTTGTAAAAGCCATCCATTTTAAGTTCATACATCTTCTATCGTCTACTCCATTATTTATCACACATAATTTCCACAAACACTTTTTATAAAATTCCATGTTTAGAGCATATTTTAATAAAAATGTATTTTTTTCTTTGTTAAACTGTATACCATTTACTTTCTTGTAATTTGGATTCATCATGAATCCCTTTCCCATTTTTCTACATGATGTCAGGGTGTTGCATCATCTATGGACATGGATGTCGATTTATTGCTTCACTCCTACTTTCTTCGACAACAATACATCCTTCTCTTGGCTGGTCATCCTCATCTCCTTTTCTCTTCTTCCTGTCTCTTCCAAATTTTTTTCACCAAATTGTCTTCTGCTTTCTCCTCACATGTGACTAAACCAACATGATCTATTCTCCTTGTTTGTCTATGCAAATGGGATGCTTTGGCTTCTGCTCTAATGTCCCCATTTCTTCATCTATCCCACCGTATGCATTCTACTATCCATCACAGTTTCTTCATCTCCATCTCCTCAAGTTCCCACAACTGCTGTATCTTCACTGCCCAGGATTCTGTGACATACAGAAGTAGTGGCTGCACCACTGTTTTGTATATATAAGATTTCAGCTTATTTGGTATAGCCCTGGCACTGTTTGCCAGCTGGCTGCAGCACTCTTGATTCTAAGTTTGACCTCCTCATTCAGTCTTCCCTTCTCCTCACCTACCCCTCTCAGACACTTGAACCTGTTAACCTGCTCCACTATTTTCCTCTCTACCTCAAAGTTCAGCTTCTTCTTATTTTCCCCATTTGGTATGAGGACAAGTGCCTTGTCTATAATCAGTTTCATTCCATGTTCCTTCACAGTTTTGCATTCCAGCCCTCTATCAGTTGTATTTTCTGAATAATAAACTTAAATTCTTATTTGTCCTGTTTTTCATATGCTTTCTTTCTTCTCCTAGCAGGTGATAAAATAAATGTCTGGCTCATTCCCAAGCATCCTTCTTTCTTATTTCTGCACAGAATACATTTACTAACAGATTTAAGCATGCAGCCCAGTGTACCATAAAAATTAAACTTAGAATTTTTTTATTTACTCTTTGTTGACAGTGTTAGCCCCACTAGGTCAATGAGCTCTTTTCAGGGGAGACCCAACATGGTATTCGGTTTACCTTTGAAAGGTTGAAAATCAACCTACCGAATGGCCCTTTGTGTGAACTGGAATGACAAAAATCGTCAGTCCGATCTGCACCGAAGTTCGAAAATCAGCAAATCGAAAACCAGATTTGCTGATTTTCGAACTTCAATTCAAAGACAAAGCATAATGCAAGGGGGATGTGCCCCCCTGCACCCCACACACCCTACTTTATTATTCTAACTCCAAGGTTGCACTACAGTGGGAAAAGGGTCCACTTCCCGATCCCTGCTATAGTGCACCTCGCACCAAAAATGCCGAATCTGCAATGACCAAAAGTTACTGTGCATTCACTCATTGCACATTCGATGCATTTTGTTTTCGGCCATCCGAAAACTTGAAAAAGACCTTTCAGACTTTTGTATTTCACATATGTGCATTACGCACATGTAAAGGTAAACCTGGTATTCATGCCTTAGTACCAGACAACTTTCACCACTCTTTTGGATAAGTGCTGTAGAATCTTTTACATCAATTTGGGCTACCATCAATTCTAGAAGATGGGACCTTAGTTTGACATCTTATCAGAAAGATAGCACAACTCTTAGGCTGCACTTCTGTATCAGTACTGGAAATTAAGTAAAGAGCCTTGTTTGGGACTAGAACCCACAGCCTTTTTCATCTTCTAGCACCAAAGGTGAGTGTGCTACCTGTTGAACATTAGCATTACCTCAGAGTACACAGCATTAGTATTACTATCTGTGTAACAAGAAGTCACTAGTGCAGTCCTATAAGCATCATTACTTGGAACTGTCATGTTTGTAGAAGCTGCAGAGTCTGTGAGTGACTCTGTGATAGAAATGCAGCTATATTGTGATTGACACTCATAAGTGTGTACAAAAAAAGAACATTTCTTCCAGCAGTTGGTATTTGAAACAAAATATCACTCCAGAAAACATTTTACAGATGTTCTTTGCTCTTCTGCACACCACAGGAGGCTCCATCCAAAATCCATACTACACATACACACACACACACACACACACACACACACACATAGGTATGTATGTATATATATATATATATATATATATATACACCTATACATACACACATAGAGTGAGAAAGACAGAGTGGGTAACTGTTAGACAGCTGTATCCTGGGAAAAGGAGAAATCCCTGTACACTGCAGTCTCATTTTTTAATTACAAAACACATCAGCTGCACATCAATGATAGGACATTGTAATGTTGATCACCAATGCCTTGCAATTAAGACTGATATATTCTACATTAAGATGTATGTTTGTTTACAAATAACACAACCATATTCAAGAGGTATAGACCATGTTATGGAGGACTTAAATTGCAAAAAATAATCTAATATTTGACAGCTTATTAAAAGAAAAGATAACGTATCATGGAAGAAAAAAACAGGATGGAATACATATTGGAGACTGAAGTACTTTTTAGCACAGATAGAAAAGTACCTTGGGGTGCTTATTTTAACTGACTAAAGAGTGAAAATGAACACAAGCATACCTGTCAACCCCTTTTTTCAATAAAATGTCTAGTGTATTTAGTGGGAAAATATGCGACAATTTATCAAATTTGAAACTGGTGGTACAGTCAAACTCATTTCAATAAACTGTGTCACACTATGTATAACAAGTAGGAACAATGTGTGACATTTGACCAAACTTGAAACTTGTGGGACAGTAAACTTTTTTCAGTAAAATGTGTGGTAAAATGTGTGACAACTGGGCAAAATATGCAACAAATGACCAAATATGTAACCGGATTGACAAAACACAGTGGAATCAGGACCAGTATTATGTTTGTTTATTATAGGCCGCCACTAATAATTATGACTTTATGTTTTTTAATATAATAAAACAGAGTGGAGGAATTACTTTGGTTTTGTGAAAAATCTTTTACTCTGCTGCCTTGTGAAGTTTTCTGTAGCAGCCAGACCAGGGATTGTCACCCTTTTAGTATCACTGGCCTCCTTCGCTGAAACTTTACTGGGTTAGGTACATAAAAATAATAAGTATCTATGGTTCAACAAGTAGCACACTTGCTTTTGGTGCAGATGTCTGTGGGTTTTATACCCACACTAGGTAGATTGCCTACACTGTAGTGTAGCATAACGAGGTCCGTACTGCACTCCTGAGTATGTCATCCTTTGGCTGAGACATTAAACCAAGACACCATCTGTTGGATTTGGTGGTAGCCTAGGCAGATGCAAAAGATCCCACAGCATGTATTGAAAAAAGTAGGGAATGTCTTCTGAAGCCCTAGCCAAATTTCACTTAGTACAAACAATACCACCTTGGGTCTTCCCTGATAAGAGGTTAGTGGGACTAACCTGGTCAACAAAGAATAAATAAATACATAAATAATAATTCCAAACAAAACATGCAAATAATGAAGTTTGTTGAGGTTATCTAATGAACATTCATCAAAGAGTTTAAACAAACACACTGCCTTATTAGCATATGGGTAATAGTGCTCTTCTACCCTTAAGTATGGCAGACTACCAAAGTCCAAAGCTTCTCTCCCCCCACCACTTGTCTGTGGGTGTGAAGGACCAATCACCTGAGAGTACAGTGACTGCCTTTCAGACCCACAGACAGAAATCTTCCAGTTTTCCAGTGCCACAGTAAGAGAAGGATCTCTGAGAAGACTACTTCTTTTTCTGGATTTTTAGCTGCTGAGCTCAGATAAGAAACTCTTTTGGGTTTTATTTCCTCCCGCTGCCTTTTTCTATCAGTACTTGAGCAGTATATTCTGCTGGTTTGACCATCTTTTTTTATTAGAAATTTTGTATATTCATTTGTTTTTACTTTGACTAGCACAGTAGTACTTTTTTGACTTGCTATTCTCTGCCTGATTATTGCTGATCTCTGTCTGCATTTCATTTTGGATTGGAGTCTTGGACAGTTAGAAAATAATTATTTTGCAGATAGTGAATAACATCCAACTAATTAGTGGGAGAAGCTGAAAAATAGCTTTCCTCATTTAACTACAAATATTTAGTGGCATCTTTATTTAGCTGTAGTGCTTGTTTGACTTGTTGCTCTCTGCCTGACTATTACTAATCTCTGTCCGCATTTTATTTTTCATGCCCACTTACTCTACTGCTATTGCGCTTTTAAATTTGGTGGCTTTTGAGTTGCCTGCCCCTACTATAAATCTGATTTTGGACACACCTCTCAATCTCATCTCATCAGCTCATTCTACTGAGCACTGAGAGATCAGCTGGTAATGCCCTCCCCCTTAATCTGTAAAACTTGAATTACACTCTGCTTCCTAACTTCTTACTTACTAAAAAATGCACTTTATTCAGATTCTTTTACTGTATTTTTGCCTCTTCTTACTTTATTTATTTAGCTTTTTTGCTGCACATTCTTAATGTGTTCAGTTGCATTTAATCTGCTGCATTTATTAATGCTTGTTAGTAGCCTGATTATATTGTAACTGTTATTCTAAGCCAATTAGTTCTGATTTAAGCAATTGGGAACCAAACTAGTTATATTACATAAGGAATGTTTGTAGTCTACACTCTTGTGGCAGAAGAGGTAGCTTACACCCTTCTGAGTTAGGAATTGCTGCTTGAAGGCTTATTATGTCTATTATTCTAAAAGTGTCTTAGTTCTGGTTTAAGCACTTGGGCTCCTAATCAGTTATTTTAAATTAGGAAGGCTTGTGGCCTACATTGTTGTGGCGGGAGAAGATATCCTATGCCCTTCTGAGCTGGGAATTGCTGTTGTAAGTCTTATGCATTTATTTGATTATATAGAGGGCTAGGTTATTTAAACATTTGAATCTCTGTGCCTAGGGCATTTTGTGACATTTGGCAACCCCACTATTTGAGAAGAAAAGTGTTGTTGGTTTCTGCTAAATTCTACAAAAGCTAAGACTTACATTACCATATCCACTGTTTTGGTACTTGTTTCTCGCATTGATTTTTGTCACACCTACATTAATTTAGTGTTTCTGTTTTGAATATCTGAACTTTTTGACCTTTTTTTACAGTCTTTAGTTATAACTGCCTTGGTTCCACTTTTGTGAGAGTGGAGGGGACCTGAGCTATTTTCTGGACTGTGACTGTATAAAGGAAAGAAGAGTATGGTGTTTTTGATTGGCCAAAGGGAATTGTTTATGTTCTTTTATCAATCCTCTTCTGCTATTTAAGCCTTACAGCTGCACAACACTTGGCCTATAGCCTACAAACAAGCTAAGACTTACATTACCATATCCACTGTTTGGCACTTGGTTTTTGCATTGTTTTTGTCACAGCTGTGTTAATTGAGTGTTTCTGTGTTGACGATCTGTACGTTTTGACCTTTTTTTACAGTATTTAGTTAGAACTGCTGCTCTTAGTGCAGCAGTGCCTGGCAGTTATCTGCATAGTCTCTGATATCTCGCAGCATAATTCCTCCTTGTAATCTGTCTAAATGTTGATCCCTCACAGTGTAAGTTTCACTTAAAATATTCTTACTGTCTAGACAGATTTTTTTAACTACTAGAGCATCTTTTTGCACATAGTTGAGTGTTGCTTATTAACTTCCTTGTATTACTGACCTATTCAATATTTAAATTTCCACTTATGCTTTCCTAGTAGATATGCACTTCCCGACTCTCTCTGTGGCCAGACTTGTTAGGATGGGTATTCCGAGGCATTGTAGCAATTGCCTCATGTACACTGACAACCCACTTATTCTCAATAAAACTGATAAAGTATGTGAGAGGTGTAAATAAATATACTTTAATGCTGGAGCCCAAACTCTCTCAAATAACCAAAACTAATCCTATAGAGGTTATCAGTGACACTTGCACCATATCTACTGCACAGGGTAAAGACATTACACATAAAACTACTTTTGCTGAGGTACTTACAGGTAACTTTCCAAAAGCACTAAGATCTCCTGCACAGCACAGTCAAAAAAAGGGTCCTCAGCCATCATGTAAACTCTTTGTTAAAACACCACCCACAGTTAAACGTTGTAACAATGTATCCAATGCCTCTACTTTAGGCAAACCAGCAGACAGCCAAATTTCTTTGTCAATGGTGATTCTATAGTGAGACACACTGATGTCGACCTCACCAGACTGAGTAAGGTTAGCTACCTTTTTGGGGTCTAGGAGCCATCAAGTTACACTGGCACTCATGTCATTGAACCACATGATCATTGAGACATGATTGAACTCTCTGATTATGTGTCTCAGGCAGGTATGTGCCTAGCACTGAACAGTATACTACCTTCTCCAAGTATGGTACCACGTTACCAACAGAAAATGATTGATTTTAACAACTGGTTCAGCTTCTGGTGTCAGTTCAAGGGGGTACAATAGTTGAAGACTTGAGAGGACATGGTTGACAGACCATGCTGCTTTGCCAGGGACAGTCTGCGCTTATCTCCTCTAGACTTTCAGGTATTGGCAAATGTGTTTTCTACCCCCCCCCCCATAGTGCCTTTTTTAGGCAGTGCCAAACTGATAAACCTCCTGACTTAACTGAACCTATGAAGGAATATCTGAAGGTGGTACTCCTCAATGCTAGAAGTCTTAACAAAAAACTCCACTGGCTACAAGCCTTCCTCTTTCTGGAAAGGGTAGACATCTGTGTAGTAATAGAGACAGTTTAAAGTCACAGAGAGTACACCAGCACTGCAAGGTTATAATGCCTTTCACACCTTTAGACCATCTACTGTACAGGAGGGAACTAAAGGAGGAGGAGTCTCAGTCTAAAACCAATCTCACATCCAGGCATGTTAAAGTGTATGACTAACTGGAACTCATACATATGCAACTCACCATAAATAGGGTCTCATACCATATCCTTGCAACATATGGGATCTCCCTCCTTGCCCCAGGAAACCCATACTTCCTATCTCAATGCACTAGAGTCCCTCACCGTGCCACCCAATATGATATTCATGGGGGATTTCAACAAATCCTGTATAGATTGAGAATCCTACACCACTTCTAATGCACAAGCCTGTGATTCCAAAACTTTGTTAATACCAACATCCTGGAACATTTAGTCCATTCTCCTACCAGGGGTCCAAACATCCTTGACCTTGTACTCATGAATGGGGGGGGAGAGGGGCTGATGTTCTTCAGCCAATGTAATGTTTTCGCTTGTCAGATCTGATCATAAGACAGTACTACTTAAAATAAAAATTAAATCTGGGGATCCAGTGAGACTGAAAACCTTTAGGAACTATTCCAAGGCTAACCTGTCCCTATTTAGTGGTATCTTGGCTAAATTCCAAGCACCTCCAAACTCAGTATACACAATAGCATATGTGGAGCTATTTATAAAATCTCAGCACAGACATATTGATAGAGTATAGAGTAAACTGTGCCCACTTGTATTAAGAATAAGATAAACTCAAAAGACAAGCCACCCTCGTGGAATCACAATATCAATTGGTTCTGCAACAAAAGAAAAAAATCTTGTAAAAACATAGGAAGAACAAAGCCATACATACTAAAAGTCTCCTGACCAATCTAATCAAGCAGTTAGGAGGGTTAAGTAATACTTCAAAGGATATATTTAATGAAATAGTAGCTCCTCAAGCAAGTGACAACCACAAAGCTTTCTACAGCTATGTCAGTAACCTCAGGGGAAATATGCAACAATGTGCAGAACTTTTTGTAAGTGGCATCATCCAGTATGATCCTGAAGTTATTGCCACCCTTTTGGCTGATAGGTTTAGCCCAAATGTCTCTCCCACACCCCCCCAATAATCCAAAGGAAATACTGCATACCACAATCCCCAACCATTACTATGGAACAAGTCATCAATGTACTTTCCAAGGTCAAAAACACTTCATTAATGGGCCAGGATAACATAGTGGAATGCTTAATAAATAGCATGAGCATGACCTCTGTTCCACTTGAATCACTTTTAAATTGGAGCCTACAGTCAGTTTTTGTGCCCAAGGAATGGGATATGGCTGCAATCATTCCCCTGCACAAAGGAGGCCCAACCTCTGATCTTGGTAACTACAGGCTCATAAATCTGAGCAGCCTTATATGTAATGCCATGGAAAGAATCATCATGGACATCATACATGAGGACATAGGTAACTTGCAAACATTGGACCCATTACAGTTTGGTTTTGTTAAAGGAAGGTGATGCCTATTAAATCTTGTGGACATTTTGAGGGGATCACCAAAGAACTGGATGAAAGCAAGACTGTGCACACAGCAAACTTCAACCTGGCTGAGGCTTTTGATACAATGCCCCAGTCAGGCATTATAGAAAAACTCACTAATTTATGTATAAACCCTTTTATCACCCACTGGATAACCAACTGGCTCACTGGTAGGACCCAGGAGGTCAAAATATGTGAGGTCACACCACCAGGTTAGTTGCCCAACGCAATGTGTTTTCTACCCCCCATAGTGCCTTTTTTAGGCAGTGCCAAACTGATAAACCTCCTGACTTAACTGAACCTATGAAGGAATATCTGAAGGTGGTACTCCTCAATGCTAGAAGTCTTAACAAAAAACTCCACTGGCTACAAGCCTTCCTCTTTCTGGAAAGGGTAGACATCTGTGTAGTAATAGAGACAGTTTAAAGTCACAGAGAGTACACCAGCACTGCAAGGTTATAATGCCTTTCACACCTTTAGACCATCTACTGTACAGGAGGGAACTAAAGGAGGAGGAGTCTCAGTCTATAATAAAACCAACCTCACATCCAGACATGTTAAAGTGTATGACCAACTGGAACTCATACATATGCAACTCACCATAAATAGGGTCTCATACCATATCCTTGCAACATATGGGATCTCCCTCCTTGCCCAGGAAACCCATACTTCCTATCTCAATGCACTAGAGTCCCTCACCGTGCCACCCAATATGATATTCATGGGGGATTTCAACAAATCCTGTATAGATTGAGAATCCTACACCACTTCTAATGCACAAGCCTGTGATTCCAAAACTTTGTTAATACCAACATCCTGGAACATTTAGTCCATTCTCCTACCAGGGGTCCAAACATCCTTGACCTTGTACTCATGAATTTGGGGGGGGGGCTGATGTTCTTCAGCCAATGTAATGTTTTCGCTTGTCAGATCTGATCATAAGGCAGTACTACTTAAAATAAAAATTAAATCTGGGGATCCAGTGAGACTGAAAACCTTTAGGAACTATTCCAAGGCTAACCTGTCCCTATTTAGTGGTATCTTTGCTAAATTCCAAGCACCTCCAAACTCAGTAAACACAATAGCATATGTGGAGCTATTTATAAAATCTCAGCACAGACATATTGATAGAGTATAGAGTAAATTGTGCCCACTTGTATTAAGAATAAGAGAAACTCAAAAGACAAGCCACCCTGGTGGAATCACAATATCAATTTGTTCTGCAACAAAAGAAAAACATCTTGTAAAATCATAGGGAGAACAAAGCCATACATACAAAGGTCTCCTGACCGATCTAATCAGGCAGTTAGGAGGGTTAAGTAATACTTCAAAGGATATATTTAATGAAATAGTAGCTCCTCAAGCAAGTGACAACCACAAAGCTTTCTACAACTATGTCAGTAACCTCAGGGGAAATATGCAACAATGCACAGAACTTTTTGTAAGTGGCATCATCCAGTATGATCCTGAAGTTATTGCCACCCTTTTGGCTGATAGGTTTAGCCCAAATGTCTCTCCCACACACCCCCAATAATCCAAAGGAAATACTGCATACCACAATCCCCAACCATTACTATGGAACAAGTCATCAATGTACTTTCCAAGGTCAAAAACACTCCATTAATGGGCCAGGATAACATAGTGGAATGCTTAATAAATAGCATGAGCATGACCTCTGTTCCACTTGAATCACTTTTAAATTGGAGCCTACAGTCAGTTTTTGTGCCCAAGGAATGGGATATGGCTGCAATCATTCCCCTGCACAAAGGAGGCCCAACCTCTGATCTTGGTAACTACAGGCTCATAAATCTGAGCAGCCTTATATGTAATGCCATGGAAAGAATCATCATGGACATCATACATGAGGACATAGGTAACTTGCAAACAGTGGACCCATTACAGTTTGGTTTTGTTAAAGGAAGGTGATGCCTATTAAATCTTGTGGACATTTTGAGGGGATCACCAAAGAACTGGATGAAAGCAAGACTGTGCACACAGCAAACCTCAACCTGGCTGAGGCTTTTGATACAATGCCCCAGTCAGGCATTATAGAAAAACTCACTAATTTATGTATAAACCCTTTTATCACCCACTGGATAGCCAACTGGCTCACTGGTAGGACCCAGGAGGTCAAAATTTGTGAGGTCACACCACCAGGTTAGTTGCCCAACGCAATGCGTCTGAAATTCTCCAGGTGCAACTAACACTAGGTAAGACTGCAATCCAAATTGTAGCTTGCTACAGATCCCCCACCATGCCCCAAGATTCTCACATCTTTCCAAACATACTGGAAAATATTAAGATACAATCGAACACCCTAATACTGGGTGATTTCAACTACCCTGCCATTAACTGGGAAAACTACACATGTACCAACACCTTTGCCCAACGGTTCTTGGAATTCATAAATTCCAATGCCCTGGATCAACTAATCCATAGTCCCACCAGGGGCTCCAATATCCTAGACCTGGTCATTACCAACATGGGAAATCGATGCTCCACACTTATGATCACCCACTCATTGGTCAGGTCTGACCATAAGCTAATCACTCTTGATATTCACATCCCTCCCCCACCCCCCAGTAAGGAAACCTCCGTAAAAAACTTCTCCAAAGCCAACTTCATGCTACTCAAGTCAGAAGCGACAAACTTCATGGCAACCATGCAGATGGGAACTGAAAGTTTGACTGCTGAATCCTACACTAAGGCACTGTATGAGCACATCCACTCGTGCATGAATCGTGCCATCCCAAATAGAACTAAGATGCTCTCCTCCAAAAAAGGAAGCCAATCTGGTGGTCCCCTGCCATAAACAAACTTTACAACAAAAGGAAGAAACTGTTGCAGAAAAGAAGAAAATCCCAGGATACAAAAAACACCCTTACCAGCCTCAGTAAGAAGCTGAGAGCCCTCATAAAATCCGCCAAAGCTAGTTACGAAAATAAAATTGCCAAAGATTCCAATGACAACCACAAGGCATTCTATAGCTATGTGAAGAATCTAAATGGCAATGCTCAGATCTGCTCTGAGCTACAACAGAATGGCATTAAATATACTGATCCCAAAGATATTGTCAATATCCTGGAAGATCAATTCAGTGCCAACTTCATCCCCCTCTCACCCCCTAAAGGGCCCATCTCAATACTGAAAGATTGCCAATTTCTGGTAATAATGGCCACACAGGTAAAAATTGCACTCTCCAAAGCTAAGAATACAGCATCCATGGGACCAGACAACATGTGTACTACACAAACTACAAAATGAACTGGCACCTCACCTAAGTGTCATGTTTAATCATAGCCTCACCTCAGGCTTCGTGCCCACTGAGTGGTGCACAGCTACAGGTATCCAACTCCACAAGGGGGGGATCCACCTTGGATCCTGGGAACTACCGCCCCATCAGTCTGACGAGCCTGATCTGCAAGGCCTTGGAATGTATTATCATGGAACTTATAAACAAAGACATTGGCAACCTTCAAACACTGGATCCCACCCAGTTTGGGTTCGTGAAGGGCCGTTCTTGTCTCCTGAACCTGATTGACTACTTCAAATCAGTCTCCAGAGCTGTGGACAAGGGTAAGGTGGTCCACACGGCCTATCTGGACCTCGCCAAGGTCTTTGACACCATCCCTCTTTCTGGAATCATAGATAAACTTACTAAGTTGGGCATTAATCCCTACATCACTCGATGGCTTGCCAACTGGCTTACTGACAGAACCCACAATGTAAAGGTAGCCAACTCCAAATCCAGCTCCAGACAAGTGACAAGTGGAGTACCTCAGGGTTCAGTCCTGGGACCACTCTTGTTTGGCATCTACTTCTCTGAAGTACAGGCCAACACTAAGGGACTTTGGCTAACAAAGTTCACAGATGACTGCAAACTGGGAGTCATTATTGAATCCTCAAACGATGTGGATATTCTACAAAAGGGCCTTACAGAAACAGATGCTTGGTGCCAGAGCCATGGGCTCAAGCTCAATGCCAAGAATTGTATAGTTATCCCCTTTGGGAAAAAAACATGTGCCCATGAATTACCATATAGGTGGCAGTACACTAAACACTGAAAGTGTGATAAGAGACTTGGGGATACAGCTGGACAGTGGTCTCACCTTCGATAACCACATCACCACAACAGTTAGGAAATCCTTCTATGTGGCACACCTCATCACTAAGGGCTTTTCATCCAGAAAAAAGGAGGTCATTGTCCCACTGTAGTCATCCCTCATTAGACCCATTATAGAATACAAAGCCTCATTTGGTATGTACTTCTCGAGACATCTGCAACAACTGGAAAGGCCACAGAAATACCTCACTAAAAGAATTACAGGCCTAAAGCAGATGCCTTTTGCTGACCATCTAAAAAACCTCCAGCTATACACTGTCGCATATCGTCTACTCAGAGGCGATCTCTGCTTGACATACAAGTCCATGTCAAACCCAGACCTGTTGGACATGCTACACTTAAAGAAATCCCAATCCCTCAGAGCCACACACTCCAGGGATCTAAACCTTGTCATCACAATGAACAAAACATGCTGGAGGCATAGGTTCCTGACCCAGAGACTCCCCAGACTTTGGAATAGACTGCCCATACATGTCAAGCAGAGCACCTCTTTGGCCCTCTTCAAAAGGAACCTTGACGATTGGATGGGAGATAGGAAATTCACCCCGGGGATCATGTCAGTCGCCCTGCAAGACAGGGGTCCAGGGAAGTAAATATTGTGGGAAGAAATAGCCAAGGAATTGTTATGGCTAGGCTTGTATAGGCCCTAGGGCTGATAGCCTAGTACCAACCTATGAACCAAGTGGCCAGTCACTAGGAAAGTATCCCTAGGCTTGGTACTGGGCCCATTCCTTTTTGTCATCTATTTCCTGAAATGGAAGCAAATGCTGAAGGTTTATGGCTGTCTAAGTTTGCAGATGATTGCAACCTGGGGGGGGGGGGGTGATCATTGACTCCCCTGCAGACACTAGCATTCTTCAAAAAGGCCTATCTCTGACTAAAGAATGGTGCCAAAGCCATGGTCTTATACTCAATGCTAACAAATACAAAATTTTACCCTTTGGGGAGTCAACCATTCCAGTTAATTACCATCTTGATAATATGCCTCTAAGTCTCTGGGTACACGCATAGACAGTAACCTTACTTTCGACTACCACAGACCACAGTGGTAATGAAATCCTTGTATGCTGTGCAACTTGAAAGTAAAAGCATGGCATCCAGGTCTAAAGGAGTCATTATCTCACTGTACTCCACCCTTATCTGACCAATCAGAGAGTACAATGCTCCCTTCGGTATATATCAGGCATATGCAACAACTAGCGTGACCTCAGAGTTTCCTTACAGAAAGAATACAAGGCATACATGGTGTAGAAGCCAAAACCAGTGGTCTGTGGCTCACCAAGTTTGCAGATAACTGCAAGCTGGGTGCTGTCTTAAATTCCCCTAGTGATGTGAACATCCTCCAAGAGGGTCTTACCCAATCTAATGACTGGTACCAGAAGCATGGCCTCAAACTGAATGCCAAGAAATGCATCATTATCCACTTTGAGGAAAATGGCATTCCCACTAATTATAACCTTAATAATAATGTACTAGGCATGCAATCAGTCACAACCTGACCTTTGACCACCATGTTGCTTCCATTGTACGGAAGGCTTTCTACATGGCCCACCTCATAAATAAGAGTATTTCATCCAGGAACAAGAAGGTCAAAACATGCCTGTACTCCTTTCTTATCAGACGTATTATTGAGTATAATGCCGCCTTTGGCATGTACCTTGCAAAGCACATGCAGCAGCTGGAGAGACCACCAAGGTTCCTGACCAGGAAAATCCAGGGTCTCAAGCACCTATCCTATACAGATAGGCTAAAAGCCCTGTCCTTCTACTCAGTTTTGTACAGACTCTTCAGAGATGACCTGTGTCTGGCATACAAAGCCATCTCAGACCCAGCCTTGATGGAGCTGCTGCATATCCATAAGTTAAACTCCACTCATGCAACCTGCATGCAAGGTCTTAACCTGATATGTGACATAGATTTGTGTCCCAAAGTCTCCCCCATCTAGAGTACCTCTCTAGCCTTCTTAAAGAGGAACCTGGATGACTGGATGGGAAACAGAAAATACACTCTTGTAATCCCACCTGTGACCTTGCTGGACAGAGGAAACAGGTGCTGATTTGAGGGAACATGGGTTAAATTCTTGGCTAGGCTTATAAGGGTCTCCAGGCCAATAGCCTAGTATCAACCTATGAACCTATAACAAACCTGCCTTATGCATAGTGTCTTAAAGCCCTTTCCCTCTGTTCAATCTCCTATAGATTGCAGAGAGGTGATCTATGCCTAGCTTACAAAGCATCTGTAAACCACAAACATATGAATCCCCTGCATGTCCATAAGTTAAACAGTACCAGAAATACAAGGTCTAGAGACCTAAATTTTGTCTGTGACTTAAACAGAACATGCTGGAAATGCAGATATGTGTTCCAGAGACTGCCCCTCCTATGGAACAGGCTTCTCATCCATGTGAAGCTAAGCGCAATCCAGATCGGTGGCTGGGGAATAGGAAATTTACATCGGGCCTGGCAACCATGTCCTCTTATGGAGAAAGGTAACTTATAGATGCTTGGCCTTCAATGTCCAGTTTGGATACAGGACATCATTATTCTTTCGGGGAAACTTGCCTAGGATTAGAAAGGCCCCTGGGGTCATTAACCTAGTAACAATCTGTGAATCTATAATGTTGATTAAAAGCTTTATTTGGAAGTTTTTACAAGCAAACATGCTGATATTGCATTTTTTTGTGGGGGTTATGATTATTTGAGGTAACTGAGCAGGATTACAGCATTTAATGATTTTTTTTTCATTTAAATTGTGATTTTGGCTCCATTTTGTATTTTAAATAAGATAGGAGTTTTTCAACAGATTATGATTTGTTTCTTGTCTAATACTGTTTTAGGCTGTGTTCATTCATTTTGACTGATACTAGCCATTTTTTACAGAATTAAGGGACTTTTGTGTACGTATTTTGTGCTTAGAACTTTGTTACTGAAACTGCCATTTTCTTCAGTGCAGTCTTTAGAATAGTAACCCCTGCAGAAATAGACTTCAGATTGCTTCTGGTGCCATTTTGTATGTTACACTCTAGCAAGCATTTTCAGCAGTTTATGATTTATTTATTGTCTAATACTGTTTTAAGCTGTTTTTCTTCATATGTTGCTGAAACTGGACTTTATTTGTTAAAACTGGGAACATTTTGTGACGTGTACTTTGTTCTTTGAACTGTGTTTTTTAAAATACTACCATTTTCTCAGTGCATTTTTCAAAAAAGTATTCCTACAGAAATGGTCTTTAGATTGCTATTTAGAAGGAGAATAGTGAGATTTGTTTGTCCTTTTACTGGGCTGACCATGCAGCCAGTATTTGTATTGAACTGAATAGTTTCTTATCCCCTGTCTTAATGGATTCAGATACGGCAAACTCTCACCATCTACCCCCTGTGCAGCTGAAAAAAATAGAAATAAGTCAAGAATATGCCTCAGCTGATATCGTGTGACTCTGTAGTAGTCTCAAGCAGGCTTTCTGACCAATTACTTTGTTTTGCTTCTGGGTTCCCTTAATAATACCATGGTTAATACCATGATTGTGCATGACACAAGGGTCAGACATGTCCTCCATGGTTGCAACAGTGCCTGGTTTAGGTACAGAAGAAGCAAACTCTTCAGGTGCAGGGAAGGCTAGGATGAGGAATCTGCTGCCAGTTTTGATACACCTTCTCAGGGATTCTCCCACTTGAGAAATACATGCAGAAAAGAGACAGAATACCCACCACATCACAGGACAACAGTCTTTGATTGGGTTTCCACCTGAAGTGGTGGCTATCACTAGATCCATTGTTCAGGCAGTTGGTTACAGGGTGGAAGCTCAAGTTATGAGTAACACCAGGGCTCAAACCCCTGTTGAACTATCTGGGGATCCAAGATTTGAAAGGGATTCGGAATCTAATGGTAAGTGTTAGAGTCTGATCAGTCAGCTTCCTCTAAGAGCGAACAGGTGCAGAAAACTAAACAGATGTTTTCTTTTTTCCCAAATGCTAGATAGATTTAGGGATGTATTCAACTGAAGAAGTGTTGGGTTGCTTCTGAGGTCAGCAGGGTATGATCTTTTTGAGGATGAGACCTCAGATGTGACAGCCCTCCCTCTATTAATCCCAATGTTGGTGGATGTTTTAAGAGAGTTTGCAATTCTCCTCTATGAAATGATTCTTTGGCTAAAAAGTGTTTAAGAAATCTAAGATGTTCTTGATCATGCTTGGTCTCCAAGCCCCCTTGTCTGTGGATACTGCTGCTGATTGTATCTGCTTTATTTTCTGAAAAAAACAAAAATACAAAAAATATATACTTGTTTTCCTGCCTTTCTAAGCTAGTATAGTCCAGTTTTCAGGTTAGTGCTGAATTCAGGGCTGTGTTACAAGTTTCTGTGTTTGCCCATACCTTACTTGGATAGAAAGAAGTTTCTCTGTTCACTGTGAGAGAGGGAGCTTTGAGCAGCCTATCTGTCCCTGGAGGAGTGGTTTCAGCCCAGAAATTAGTAGTTTATTGGCCATTTTGGCCTAATTTCTATCTCTTTCATTTCCCTGCTATAAAACCCACATTTGCAAGGTTTTTGTGCTAGTATACAGCTCAGCAAGCTCCTGCCTGGTGCCCTGCAGAGTTCTATAGCAGCAGAGAGACAAAAGAGAGACTTTGGAGTGATCAAGTATCATTTTTCTGCATTTTCTTGCTGCCTTTAGCTAATTCCACCTAAAACACCAATTTTCTAGAGTTTCTGTGATTTAAAAAGCTTGTTTCCGCTACATATTGTACTTATTTTACTGCCTGCACTTTAACAAAGTCATTTTTGTGTTTAAATTACCTGTTTAACTGTTGTAGGCTACACACACAAGTGTGATAGCCATTTTTGTGCATTTAAAGTGTTTTTTTATTGTATCTGCTTTATTTTCTGAAAAAAAAACCCCCAAAAAAATACTTGTTTTCCCACCTTTCTAAGCTAGTATAGTCCTGTTTTCAGGTTAGTGCTGAATTCAGGGCTGTGTTACAAGTTTCTGTGTTTGCCCATACCTTACTTGGATAGAAGGAAGTTTCTCTGTTCACTGTGAGAGAGGGAGCTTTGAGCAGCCTATCTGTACCTGGAGGAGTGGTTTCAGCCCAGAAAGTAGTAGTTTATTGTCCATTTTGGCCTAATTTCTATCTCTTTCATTTCCCTGCTATAAAACCCGCATTTGCGCGGTTTTGCACACCGGGCAGCACCAGTTAGCTAGGGTATAAATATTCCTGGCTCCACAAAGTCTATTCTTCAATTTTTCCCTTGGAACTAGACAAACTTTCAACTTAAGCACTCAAAGCATTCACTTCTCATACCGGCACTTGCTCAAAACTCATAGCAAGCACTAATAAACCTTAGCACTAGACCCCCCCCATATTGTAGAGAAGGACAAGGTTCTCTATTCGACCTTACCAGCCAATCAGTAAAACAGTTCACTGTACCTATCCAGGCATGTCCAAAGGTCAGTTTCAGTTGTACTCTCCGGTCTAACTGGTGAATCTGTCCATTTTGAGATAATGTTACAATTGCCTCATGTACACAGACAACCCTCTCCTCCTTCCACCAAACACTAATACATGCGAGAGATGCAATTATATAGCCAAACTGGAGGCTAAGCTCTCGCAACCCAAGACTGGACCAGGCAGTCAAGAGGAGAATTACTTGCATCACACCACCAGTCTCACATAGATCTATGAAACCAGCACCGGCAAAAAACACACATAAATACACGAAAACATACTCGGAGGCTCTAAATAAAAATCTGCAGAAGCAACAGAGACCTCCAAAGCAGACATCCAAGCAACCTCCACCCCCCCCAACACAAACCATGAAACACATACTTCACAAAACCAGTGTGCCACACAATCACAGCCCTAAAGGCAAAATAACATACCCAACACACTAATAGGTGACTCTTTAGTCAGGCACACTGACGTCCCACTCACTAGGCTGAACAAGGAGAAGGTTACTGTTAGCTGCCTGTCGGGTGCCAGGATCCGCCACATAACACAAGCACTCAGGTTACTCCAGAAAAAGTACAAATATGACTCTCTCATTGTTCATGTTGGTGTGAATGACCTGAGCCGTACCTCCCTGCACTACATGAAAAGAGACATGGAGGAGCTCTCTGATCACGTAGCCCAGGCCGGTATGACCCTGACCCTGAGTAATATCCTGCCCTCACCAAGAATGATACCACAGTAAAGAGAAAAAAATATCAATTTCAACAATTGGCTAAGCTTCTGGTGTCATTCAAAGGGGATCCAGTGTCTGTCAGCCTGGGATGACATGCTCGACAAGCCACGCTGCTTCTCTAGAGATGGCATGCACCTGTCACCCTTAGGCTTTTGAATACTGGCCAAGGCTCTTGCCACCCCCATAGAGCCTTTTTTAGGCAAGGCTCAAAAGACAAACCCACTGCTGTAAATAGCACAAGTAACAAAAAACTGAGGGTAATGCTACTCAATGCCAGAAGTCTAAACCTCAAAATGCACACACTCGAGGCACTCCTCAGTATGGAGAAAATCGATATATGTGCAGTAACAGAAACCTGGTTTAAGGCTCCAGAGAGCACCCCAGCATTACCAGGCTACAACTCATACCATACATTTCGACCACAAAACCCGGACCAAAATACAAAAGGCAGGGGAGTATCCATATTCATCAAGGATACCCACACCTCCAGGTTAGTGGCACAGTACGATGCTTCAGAGATCATCCATGTGCAACTAACAATGGGCAAAACTGCTATTCAAATTATAGCTTGCTACAGATCCCCCACCATGTCCCAGGACACCACTCCGCATTCCTGGAAACACTGGGAAACATAAAGGTCCTACCAAACACCCTGATATTGGGTGATTTCGATTACCCAAACATTAACAGGGAGAACTACTCAAGTACAAACTCCCTTGCCTAACATTTCCTAGAATTTATAAACTCAAATGCCCTGGATCAACTGGTCAATACCCCCACCAGAGGTGACAACATATTGGACCTGGTCATCACCAACATGGATGACCGGTGTTCCACACCAGAGGTCAACCCCTCGCTGATTAGATTTGACCATAAACTAATCACTCTGGATATTCACATTCCACCACCACCCCGGTCAAAGAAACCACCGTGAAAAACTTTTCAAAAGCAAACTTCACGTTACCTAAGACCGAGGTGGGAAGTTTTAAAGCCCCCATGCTAAAGGATAAAGCTGTCCAAGCTGCAAAATCCTTTACTAATGTACTCTACAGGCACCTAAAAGAATGCATGGATCGTGCTATCCCAAACAAAACCAAGACTCACTCCTCCAAGAAAAGGAAACTAGTCTGGTGGACCCCTGCCATAAACAAGCTATACAATAGAAGGAGGAAACTAGTACAGAAAAGAGTAAAATTCCAAGAAGGAAAGTCATTCTTGATCAGTATCAGCAAGAAACTTTGTTCCCTCATAAAATCATCCAAGGCTAGCTTCGAAAGAAAAATTGCCATAGACTCCAGAGATAACCACAAGGCATTCTTTAGCTATGTCAAGAATCTAAGTGGCAATTCTCAGATCTGCTCGGAGTTAGTGCAGAATGGCACAAAATACACTGAACCGACTAATATAGCCAACATCCTTACAGACAGGTTCAGTACAAACTTCACCCCCTTTCATCCCCAAAAGGGCCCATAACTATATCAGAAGAATGTAGTGCCCCCAAAATCAGGGAAACTCAGGTTAAAACAGCCCTCTCCAAAGCCAAAAACACAGCATCAATGGGACCGGACTGTGTCCCAAGCTGCGTCCTACACGAGCGCAAAGATGAACTAACCCCCCACCTAAACACACTGTTTAAACTCAGCCTCTCCACAGGTTATGTGCCCACAGAGTGGTGCACAGCAACTGCTATCCCATTCCACAAAGGTGGAGCCACAACGGACCCCGGGAACTATCGCCCTATAAGCCTGACAAGCTTGGTCTGCAAAGCTATGGAGTGCATCATCATGGATCTCATTAACAGAGACATTAGAAACCTCCAAACTCTGGACCCTACCCAGTTCAGCTTTGTTAAGGGCAGATCATGTCTCCTAAACCTGGTGGACTTCTTTGAGACAGTTACCATGGCTATAAATGAGGGAAAGGTGGTCCACACAGCTTACCTAGACCTTGCAAAGGCCTTCAACACCATTCCCCACTCAGGTATTATAGACAAGCTCACCAGCCTGAACATAAACCCCTACATCACGAGATGGGTTACCAACTGGCTCACAGACAGAACCCACCTGGTAAGAGTTGTGGGAGCTAGGTATGACTCTAAACTGGTTACAAGTGGCGTTCCTCAGGGCTCAGTCCTAGAACCCCTCCTGTTCGGCATATACTTCTCAGAGGTACAGGCTAGCGAAGGAGGACTATGGCTGACAAAGTTCTCAGATGACTGCAAACTAGGGGCTATAATTGACTCTCTGGCTGACACAGACATCCTCCAAAAGGGTCTCACTGAGACAGATACCTGGTGTCAAAACCATGGCTTCAAGCTAAATGCCAAAAAGTGCATAGTCATCCCCTTTGGAAAAAGCAAAGTACCCACAAACTACCACATAGTTGGTATCCCCCTAAATATGGAAGATGTAATAAGGGATCTGGGGACCCAAGTAGATAGTAAGCTCACCTTTGATAATCACATTGCCAAAGTGGTTAGAAAATTCTTCTATGTGGCCCACCTAATCACAAAAGGGTTTGCATCCAGATCGAAAAAGGTCATTGGGCCCCTCTATACATCACTCATCAGACCCATCATAGAGTACAATGGCCCATTTGGAATGTACCTTACAAGACACCTGCAACAGCTGGAAAGACCACAGAAGTACCTCACCAAGAGGATCACTGGCCTCAAGCAGATGCCCTATGCAGCTCAACTGAAGAAACTCCAGCTATACTCGGTTGCATACCACCTACTTAGAGGTGATCTCTTCCTGACATACAAGGCCATGTCCAACCCAGAATTGATGGACATGCTCCACCTAAAGAAAACCATATCCCCTCGAGCCACATGCTCCAGGGATCTCAACCTCACCACAACAATAAATAGGATGTGCTGGAGGGATAGATTCCTGTCCCAGAGACTTCCCGTGCCCTGGAACAAGATTCCAATCTACATTAGGCAGAGCTCCTCACTAACCTTCTTTAAGAGAAACCTTGATGAGTGGATGGGAAACAGAAAGTTTATCCCAGGGATCACTTCAATGGCTCTTCTGGACAGAGGCACAGGGAATGAATCTAAGGGGGCGGCGAAAGCCAACACATTCTGGCTAGGCTTATAAATGCCTTCGGGCAGATAGCCTAGTACCTACCTATGAACCTAAGAAGACTATGTCTTCATCAAACACAGTTCCTTCAGATAAGCTAAGCAGGAAAGAAGATGGCACTGTTCAGCATGGTAACCTTTAAGGTATTTAACTACAAGTGTTTTATGTGGAAGTTTGTGTTGAGGTGTATGTATGGCTTAGACAAATTAATTGCGTTGTTACCTGGTGAACAAAAAGCCTACATCAAAGATATTGTGTCTAATGTTTATCAAGGCTCTAAACATGATACAAAGAGTGCCTTGGAAGGGGCCAGTAATGTTTATAGAAATACAGTGACATCTGAGGTGATAAGGAGATGTGCATGGTTGCACAGCTAAAACTTTTCTGATGAGTTAAAAAGATGAGATTATGAATGCTCCACTTGACTCTGATTGCGTGTTTGGTACAGCAGCTAATCAGATCCTTAAACAGTGGGATGATAGAGGTAAACTGATGGAAGGGTGTCTAAATTGTTCCATATTCACAAATTTCCCTCCATTAAGAAGGATAATTTTCTGCGGCTCAAAAAAACAGAAGTCCCAGCCATACAAAAGCCAAGGCACTAAAAGAAAAATGACAAGTTGAGAATTCTGCCAAATCTAACAAGAGAGATTCCTTTCCCAAACAGGATAACTCTGCTTCCAACCAATGGTGATGCTGAGGCATGGCACCCATTTTTCCCAAGTACCCCTCTGAGTGCCCTGTCTTGAAAGCTAGCTCTCAGCAAGGCAGCTTGGCCATCAGTAGTTTATGACAAATGGGTGGTTAACATTGTTGGCAGAGATTACAGGTGGCAGTGCAATGAACATCTGCCTCAGTTCAAGGGGGTGCCCCCCCCCCACCACCCAGAGAACCAGAATTTGTTATTCCCTCCTTTACTCCAGCAAATGTTGGACTCAGTGGTCATAGAACTGGTCCCTCCTTTGGAAAGAATGAAACGTTTTTACTCCAGAATTTTCCCAGTTTCCAAAAATGAGCTGTTGTGGAGACTGCTGTTGGACCTATCCTTTTTGAATACCTTTTTAGGGTTCCTAAGTTCAAGGTGCTAACCCTGCAGACACTGCTTTCTCTTTTTCCAGACCACTTCCTCATGGTGATCCTGGACTTGAAGGATGAATGTCATCCTATCCCTATGGAAATAGCTAACATTTGCTGTGTCTGGTTCACACTATCAATTCCATGCATTGGCCTTTGGGCTATTCATTGCACCTCTAGTGTTTACCAAATGTCTTGCTTCCGTTGTGGCTCACTGCTGGACTCTTGGCATTTGCATCTTTCCTCACTCAGATGACTTGCTAATCTGTGCAGAGTCTGTACCAGGTATTTGGAATCACTAGAGAAAATCTTAGCCTTATTCTCCCACCTAGGGCTCAAGTTGAATCTTTGCAAGTCATGCCTTGATACCCTCACATAGACTTGTCTTCCTAAGGTGCTTAATCAACTCCATTGAAAGAATGGCCTTTTTTCTTTCAGACAAGGTCCTCCCTTATCAGGTGGTGTTTCAGGAATTCTCCAGTAGGAACATCACCTCAGTAAGAGAATTCCTAAAAATTCTCAGATTTATGGTGTCTGATTCTCATGACACCACTGTCCTGTCTCCACATGAGGAAAATTCAGTGGTATGTCCAGAATTATTGGACCCACCTACATTCCCTGTAATCTCAGCTACCAGTACTGCCCTTCATCAGATGAGAGTTACAGTGGTGGAAAGCACAGCTGAGTATTAATCCAGGACTTCCCCTCTTTCCTCATGATCTGACGCAATCCGTCCAGACAGATTTTTCTGACTTTGCTTGGGGAGCTGTGTCAATGGGAGTGCATGCACAGGCCACTTGGGGGCCCAGGGATAGACAGAAACATACTAATATCAAGAAAATGTTGGCAGTGATCCATACCTTGAATGTCTTTCATCACCTATGGACTCCAGGACATCTTCTTGTTGTTACGGGCAACACCACAGTGGTATGGTACCTTAACAAACACAGGGGTACAAGGTACCCTCTGTTCTGGTGGGAATGATGGCCTGGGGGCTAGCTTTACTGCATTATCTGACTCTTCAGACATTATATATCTCATCAGAACAAAACATTGTGACAGGCAGACTAAGTAGATCCTTGGCAGACCTGCACAAGTGGTAGCTCAAGGTAATGCTCTTCCAGGATCTAGCCCAGATGTGGGGAACACCTCAGATGGATCTGTTCTCCTCCTTTCAAAACACAGTTGAAAAAATTCTGTTCTGGGCATCCTTGCAGCCATGTTTGGAGGACAGGAGCATTCTCATTCCCTTGGACCAGAAAGCTCCTGTATGCGTTTCCATCCTTTCCACTGATTCACAGTGTACTTCTAAAAGTTCTGAAATAAATGCCAAAAATCATTGTGATGAACCCCTATTGGCCCAGGCAATCTTGGTTCTCCCTTTTAAGGGTATTGGCTAAGGGCAATTACCACAGACTTCCTCACACAGTAGATTTTCTCAGGCAGTCTCAGGGGTGACTGGTGAACCCTAATTTGGAGTAATTACAACTAACAGCCTAGATGATTCAGTCTTGACTCCATTTAGGAATTTGTTTCATGAGGATGTGCAGTAGGTATTTATGGAAGCCAGAAAACCTGCTACTAGAAAATCTTCTGTTTACAAGTGGGTGAGATTTTCTAAGTGGTGTCTAAATGGGAACAGAGGATTCCTTGAGGTTAACTTCCCTCTGGTCTTGGACTATTTGTATGAGCCACTTCAGGATGGCTTATCTTATGTGTTCATTAAGATTCATTTAGCGGCCTTCTCTGCTTGTCTGCCAGTGGATCCTCCTTTTCTACACTTGGTAAAACAGTTCATGAAAAGCGTATTGCATATGAGACCCCCTTGCAAGCAAATTCTTCGTTAGATCTTAACTATGTTCTGGAAAATTTGACCTTACCACCTTTACACCCTGCCACTCAGGCTGCTCTTAAGTTCTTAATGTGGAAGACTGTTTTGCTTATTGCTCATACATCTGGAAGATGAGTCACTGAGCTGGAAGCTTTCATGGTGGGACAACCTTGGCAGGGATGGAGTTGTGTTTCACACTAACCTCTCCTTCATGCAGCAAGTGGTCTCAGAATTCACCCTCAATCAGTCTGTTAACCTCCCTGTGTTTTCGTAGAACCTAAGAATAATGGAGAGAGGATACTTCATACCTACACAGGGATAAAGGAGTCAACCTGTCTCTAAGCAAATCATTGCATGTCAGTTGTCCTGTGGTATTGTTTTTTTGTTACACTCACCATGGCAACGCAAATCCAGACAAGATAAAGGTGAATTCCACCAGAACCTTTTTCTCTTCAGTAGCTTATTGGAAAGGAGTGGATTCTAGATGCATTAGAGGCAGCAACTTGGTCCTTTGTCCATACCTTTATGAAGCACTACAAGTTGGACCCCTTTTCTAAACCCAGAGCACGTTTCACTAGAACTTCTCTCCAGGGGCTCCTGGACCCTAATCCTTTCTCCTCTCAGGTTGAGTAAGTTTCAGGACTCTCTCTGTATGCTAGTAAGGCAGTGTGTTAGTTAAACATAGTGCAGTTGCATGAGTCCTACTTAACTTGTAACTGTAGATGCTCATAGAACACACTACCTTACTGACAGTACCTACCCACTATCACCCTTTTCTGGATCTACATAGTTTGGGGTAGGAGATACCACTGAGTTATGCTCAGCAACCTGTTGTGTGTGCATTTGGTTTGGAACAACAGATGTTTGCAAGCTTGCATTTCGATCTTCTCTTCCTTCTGGACCCTAGAAAAATGAAAAGGTTCTGCTTGCAGGTCTGAAACGTATTCGCTGTACTCTCAGGTGATGGGTCTGTCACACCCACAGAAAAGCAGGGGAAGAAGTACTGAGCTTTGATAGACTGTCAGAGGAAGGGTAGCAGGGGTCTACTACCCATATGACAGGCCATGTGTTCTACCAACATTTACTGTTACACATAAGTAGGACTTACACAACTGTACTTTCCTTTGCATACAAGTTTCTTATTAATTATGATGTTAACAGTTTTAGAGGGAGCTTTTAATGTCTTATGCTATCATATGGCTCTTGGACCTCTGATTTTCAGTCTGTAAATCCCATTAATATTGCATTTGTACTTTCTTCTGTAAAAGAACATCATAATTATAGATATTATTTGCTGTTAACTCAAAGTAATTGTAAACAGTTTGCTGCAGTAAATAGTGTTCACAATTCTTTTCCAAAAAAAAAAAAAAATTCCAAAGTTTTCTGAAGCATGTGACAGTTGACTAATTCACCAACTAGTGCCCTCACTCAGCAGCCAACTTCCTTCTGCATATTGACAGGAAGCCTTCTGCAAGTACTCCGCTAGGAAGAACAGTTAGTAGTTTCCTCCCTCTGATAGACAAAAAGCCACTCTGCAAGTGGCTGATTTGCTGAGTAACACCTATGACAGCAAGTTCCTCTTGCAACCTGACAGGAAGCTTTTCAATGTGTTTGAAATGCTGATTGAAATCCTTCACTATGCAATTCTCTCTTGTTCAGTGAAAAAAGTATTCTGTAAATTGCTGAATTACTGAAAAAGACACAAAGCATGCAGTTTACTTCTGGACTCAGAATTGCAGATGTTAAGTATGTCATGTTCTTCTCACCCCACCTACATGATTTATACCTTCACTGTCTTCTGTGTCTCTTCACATTTAAGTATTTCATTCTGTAATTGCAGGTTTATGTTTAAATTGTAGTAGTTGTATAGTCATAGTAACTTAAACTATTGTATTATCAGGTCCTTTCATACTGTTGTACCAAAATGTTTTGTCTGTGTGCTGTCTTTTCACTCATAAATTGTTTGCATTCCTCATTTCTCCATTTTTTATTCCTGTGCCTTGATTCTTTAGTATGCTGACTTGCATGTGTCATGTTTATTTATTTACTGCAGTGGTACACATTTATCTTTTGTACCCCAAGCTTTGATATGTCATCCTCTTTCAGTTAACAGCCACTGTGCGATCACTTTCCCACAGGCATTAAACAACGTCCCACTATCACATCAGAATAACGTTCTACTTGATTATCTCTGTAATAACTCTTCTACATTCTTTCATTATACACCTCAACATAGCCATTCCAGGTTTTTAAACCATAATTCCCATAATCATACCTCTCAAGTATACCTCATTACAAGGAACATACCTCATTTGGGGTCTTAAAAAGTTCATGTTCCTCGAAGTTCCACATTGAAAGACTCTGTCACATATTCAGTGTTAGGACTTTTTTTTTAAGTGAAATCCATGGTAAATAGAAATAGATCATATTAATTCACTAAAACATCTTTATAAGTAAAACCAGCATATTTTAACCATCCTATGACCTTCCTAGCTGAAGTTGTTAGTAAGCCATTAGTATGTGGTTCACATTTTGCCCATTTGTTCCACATTATGAGGGCTAGTGTTCCTTATTTTGGAGATGGAAGGTTGAGAGCTATGCCCATAATTTAAGTTAGCACCCTTAGTCTAGTGTTTACAATTGATGACTATTTGGATACAAGCAGTCCAGTACATTCTTTGTGACGTCAAGGAAAAAAATAGCTTTTTCAAGGTATTGCTGTTACCGAAAATCACATGATAGGGCTAATCAGATACCTGAATGTACCTTGTAGATAAGAGAACCATCAGCTCTGCTTAAACTGCAAGAATCCTGTGAAAAATGTCATATTTACCCTCCCTTGTGAGAATTCTAAAGGGGAAATAGTGTCCCTCATTTGTTCTGATCCATGACCATTACTGTTAAATGCTGTGTATGCTACTTAGTACAACATGCTTGGTTTGAAAGACAGTTTTACATTGCCTCTAGTTTCCTTCCCACCAGGTTTCCATTATAAAGCATGTTAATCTCACTGTTAGCTCAATTCCTGTGCAGTTCTGTCAAGTGTCATTAAAAGCCACATCCTTACTTGGTTTATTATTAAATGGAGTAGCAGCATCTAATTGTTGACCCATTTTTTTTGTCACCTGATTCCATAGTTATCTTAGTGTCATGATTTTCTTAATAATGGCTTCCTGTCATCTGTATTCTGTCTCTTATACCAAAACTGCAATATAAAACATAAATACATGGGTTAAACAAACACATTTAGTTTCTAAACTGTGACTAGTCTTCTTCTTCTTTCGGCTGCTCCCATTAGGGGTCACCACAGTGGATCGACTGTTTCCATTTCTTCCTGTCCTCTGCATCTTGCTTTGTCACACCAACCACCTGCATGTCCTCTTTCACCACATCCATGAACCTTATCTTAGGCCTTTCTCTTTTCCTGTTACCTGGCAGCTTCATCTTTAGCATCTTTTTCCCAATATAGTCTGCATCCCTCCTCAGCACATGTCCAAACCAATGCAATCTTGCATCTCTGGCTTTGTCTCCAAACTGTCCAACCTGGGCTGACCCTCTAATATACTTATTCCTAATCCTGTCCATCCTCGTCACACCCACAGCAAATCTTAACATCTTCATCTCTGCCACATCCAGCTCTGACTCCTGCCTTTTTGTCAATGCCACTGTCTCCAACCCATATAACATAGCTGGTCTCACTACCCTCTTGTAGACCTTCCCTTTCACTCTTACTGGTACTTGTCTGTCACAAATCACTCCTGACACTCTTCTCCACCCACTCCATCCTGCCTGAACTCTCTTCTTCACCTCTCTTCCACACTCACCATTACTCTGAACTGTTGATCCCAAGTATTTAAACTCATCCACCTTCACCACCTCTACTCCCTGCATCCTTAACATTCCTCTATCCTCCCTCTCATTCACACACACATATTCTGTATTAGTCCTCTATCCTCCCTCTCATTCACACACACATATTCTGTATTAGTCCTGCTGACCTTCATTCCTCTTCTCTCTAGAGCATACATCCACCTCTCCAGGGTCTCCTCCACCTGTTCCCTAATCTCACTACAGATTACAATGTCATCTACAAACATCATAGTCCTCGGGGACTCCTGTCTGATATCATCTGTCAACCTGTCCATCACCATTGCAACTAAGAAAGGGCTCAGAGCTGATCCTTGATGTAATCCCACCTCCACCTTAAACGCATCCATCACTCCCTCCACAGACCTCACCGCTGTCACACTACCCTCGTACATATCCTGTACCACTCTTACATACTTCTCTGACACTCCCGACCTCCTCATACAATACCACAACTCCTCTCTAGTCACCGTGTCAATTTCATTCGCTAGGTCCACAAAGACACAATGCAACTCCTTCTGACCTTCTCTGTACTTCTCCATCAACACTCTCAGAGCAAACATTGTATCTGTAGTGCTCTTTCCTGGCATGAAACCATACTGCTGATCACTAATCCTCACGTCCCTTCTTAACCTAGCTTCCACTACTCTTTCCCATAACTTCATGCTGTGACTGATCAATTTAATCCCTCTGTAGTTACTACAGCTCTAAACATCACCCTTATTCTTAAAAATCGGTACCAAAACACTTTTTCTCCATTCCTCAGGCATCCTCTCACTTTCCAAGATTTCATTAAACAATCTAGTTAAAAACTCCACTGCCATTTCACCTAAACTCCTCCATGCTTCCACAGGTATGTCATCTGGACCAACAGCCTTTTCATTCTTCATCCTCTTCATAACTATCCTTACTTCCTCCTTGCTAATCCATTGCACTTCATGATTCACTATCCCTACATCATCCAACCTTCTCTCCCTCTCATTCTCTTCATTCATCAACCCCTCAAAGTACTCTTTCCATCTGCTCAACACACTCTCCTTGCTTGTGAGTACATTTCCCTCATTATCCTTTATTACCCTTACCTGCTACACATCTTTAGTAGCTCGGTCTCTCTGTCTAGCCAATCAGTATAGGTCCTTTTCTCCCTCCTTAGTGCCCAACCTTTCATACAACTCTTCATATGCCTTAACCTTAGCCTTTGCCACCTCTCTCTTTGCCATGCACCTCATCTCCTTATACTCTTGTCTACTTTCTTCATCTCTCTGACAATCCCACTTCTTCTTTGCCAACCTCTTTCTCTGTATACTCTCCTGTACTCCCTCATTCCACCACCAGGTCTTATTGTCCTCTTTCCTCTTTCCAGATGTCACACCAAGCACCTTTCTAGCCATCTCTCTTACTAGCTCTGCTGTAGTTACCCAGCTATTCGGTAACTCTTCACTGCCACCCAGTGCCTGTCTTAACTCTTCCCTGAACTCCACCTCACAATTACCCTTTTTCAATTTCCACCATTTGATCCTTGGTGCTGCCCTCACACTCATCCTCCTCTTCTTGATCACCAATGTCATCCTACAAACCACCATCCTATGCTGCCTAACTACACTTTCCCCTGCCACCACTTTACAGTCTCCAATTTCCTTCAGACTGGCCCTTCTACATAAGATATAATCCACCTGTGTGCATCTTTCTCCACTCTTGTATGTCACCATATGCTCCTCCCTCTTGTTAAAATACGTATTCACCACAGCCATCTCCATCCTTTTCACAAAATCCACTACCATCTGACCTTCTGCATTCCTTTGCTTAACACCATACCTACCCATCACTTCCTCATCCCCTCTGTTCCCTTCACCAACATGCCTATTGAAATCTGCTCCAATCACCAGTCTCTCACCCTTGGGTCATCATCACTTCATCCAACTCACTCCAAAATTTTTCTTTCTCATCCATCGCACACCCAACTTGTGGAGCATATGCACTAACAACATTCATTATTACACCATGTGGTTTGAAAAAACACCATCATAGAGCTAACCTTTCTGATTTTACCAGAGTCTGCAAATTAAACCTGAGATGCTTGCAAATTAAACCTGAGATGCTTTTACTGGTCAGTAAAAATGCTGAATGAAGCTGAAAAGCTCATGGACCTCTGCCAAGTTGTTTTGACTCATAAACTCTAGGGACTGCTTATGTGTCTTTTTTCCAGGGTATAGATTTCAGTGAAGTTTTGTTGTGTGATAGAGAGGACAGAAATGCAGCAGACTCAGTGATTCAGAGGGTTGTAGTTTATTATCTTTAAACAACCCTCGTATGCCATCTAGAAAGTGTTAGTGCTTTAGGAAGACCTTCAACTCAGCCTTATACAATAAGAAGAAAAATTGACAAATAAAGCATTGCCTGCATAAATTGCAATAATAGCCGTAATGTGTACATTTGCAAATGTAACTTCTTTCACCAGAGTCTCATGCTATTGTTACAGGGGATATCCACTTGGACAGAAGTATGCAATATGCTTCACAATGCTAACTCAGTTCACTTTCACATCTCAGTGGCTTCCTGTGGGATAATTGCACTTATATATAGTAGTGATAGGACATGTCATTTTAGCTTATATCAGGACTGGGCTCATGAAAGAACTATTTTGAATAGAAACTTCCAATTCAGACGTGTCACCAGTATACCCAGAGATCTTAGCTAGTTCTTGTAGAATATCTAGAAGGGCTTAAAGGTTCTCTTGGAGTGAATTAGAATAACATGTAAGTTTTGCATAGAGATTTCAGGATGAATGAGTTAATTGGGAGGGTGGCCTAACGGTTAAGGTGTTTGCCTTACAAATACAAGGTGCATAGTTTGAGTCTCACAAGAGATAACTGGTTAGGCTTAAAATGGCTTGCAAGGGCAGTTAACTTAGTACTAACCTATGAACTAAGACTACTCAAGGTTCAGTTATCTAGAAGTGGAGACAGGTCAACTTTGACATTTTCCACTTCTCATGCATATTGTCCCTGATAAAATAGGTTATCCAGCTTAGCACTAGCTAATATATCATAGGTTCATAGGTTCATAGGAGGTTACTAGGCTAATGGCCCTAGGGCCTTTACAAGCTTAGCCAAATTCAACCCTTGTTCCCTTAAGGGTCTAGAGATATGGTCTATGTTATAAGCAGATCTAAATCAGCACCGACTGCCCCATCCAAGAGGGACACAGGTGAAAGCCCTGTGGTGAATTTGCAGTTTCCCATCCATTCATCCAAGTTACACTTAATAAAGCTTAATGAGGGGCTCTGTTTAACCTGTATTGGAAATTTATTCCAGAGGCAAGGCAACCTCTGGGAGACTTATCTGTCTCTTCAGCAAGTCCATATATATATATTGCAGACCATGTCTTAAAAGACTAGATATTAAATGTAGATTAGAACCTGGAATACATAATTGCATTTTACTTGTTAAATACCTTTTCTGCATCTAAGGCTATTGTCAGTGCTTGCATTGTCACTATTTTTTATAATATCTTGGGTAGCCACTTTTCGTAAAACTGGCTTCATTATTAAACCAGTCATCAGTTTTTCTAAAACTCACCCATATTTAGATATCTATCCTGTAGCTATTACCACATACGGATATGCATCAATATAAATCTAGTGGGAATAGATCATTCCTACACATGTAGATAGGTACTGTGAACGCTTGGCTTTAAGACTTTTGTAGAATTACTTACACCCTGATGCACCTAGTAAAATATATATTTCTGTGGCCAAGAATTGTAGAACGTGCATAAAATCCATTTATTCTCATGGATTTCAGTTGCTTAATTTTTTTTATGTCCACTATCGACATACAGTTGGCCGATTCCTTTTGGGGACATGGGAACTGGACATTCCTGGGCTAGGCAAGAGCTCTACAGCCCATTCATTCCTACATGAGAATCCCAATCAGCTTTTCTGTTTCCTGGCGAGATCTTAGTGGTAGGCAGTGAGTTAGCTTACTGTTTCTGGTGGTGGCCTGCCCTCTTCCCATTAGGAGCATCTCCTTTCCCCTTGGTGGCACCTCTGTGCTTGCTGTTGCTTTCTCCTGAGAAGAAGTGTGACTCTACATGTTGGATTCTCCTCAACATTACTAGTGCTAAACACCAGGAAAGTTTGAACTCAGCTGGCTTGAACTTCACTGGGTAATACCTTGTGCTTCTACTAGGAGTTACCCTTGTGGTAAGACAGAGCTGCATCCCTACCTCTAAGATGGTTCGGCTGACAAGGACTGGTAACTCCCATCTTCCCCAGTCCATTCCTTCAGGTACCTCAGCTACTACTTTAACTAGGATTGCCATCTGTGACATAGTCAGGACTTTATCCTCCTCTCCAATGGCGCTGATTTCAATTGCTTATATTCTGAGATAATCTGAAGCAATCCAAAACTGGCTAGTGAGCTTTCCAGTATAAGTCTTTGAGGTTTTGAACACATTTTAGTATTTGTCTCTTCTGATAAGGACTGACTTCGAGAAATGAAGGAGAATGATTACTATCTGAGACACCTTGGTGATGTTGTTCCCTAATGTGCCCCCTAAACTGTACTTTGCTGTACCTGCTTGCATATGCACCGCACTGATTGTTATGCTTTGGGTATGGTTCCTTTTCAGACTATAAGCCAATCTTGTTAAGCCTGGGGAGTAAAATAATTTAATAGTTTAAATTTTTAAGGATATTTTAGTCCAATTGTCTAAGAACTCTTGTAACTATATTTTCTAAACAAAAGGGTAAGAAGGTCACACAGACATACCATTCATTATAAACTGCAAGTAAGACGCTGACAAATTTGAGTATTCACTGTGTAACAGATTAAATCGCCTGTAGTAGATGCCCATAGGATATATGCAAATGACCCATTATGGACATGCCAGTGTTTCAACTACATGGCTTCTGAATGCCCATGACTTTTTACTTAATACTTTTTAAGCCAAACCCTACTAAACCCTACTAGCTGTAGACATGCATGTTTCTTCCATTTTTATGACATTGTCAGTACACCATAAGTAGATTTTTTGGGTATACTTTAGAAACACAGAGCTTACAATCAAGCTTGATGTCCACATAAGGGTGCTACACAAGATTTAAGGAATTACATAGTTGAGACTCAAGCGTGATTGGGTCTTTCTTGCAGTTTATAATGAATGGCTTGTCTGTGTGACATTTTTACCTTTTAGTTTGGATGTTCTTTAGGATATTTTGCAGGGACACTTATGTAATTCAAAAATTTCACTGACATCAGGGCATCTGATAGAACTTTCATAGCTGCAGTAATACTATTTTAGTACCTAAATATAATGATCAGAATGAGAGTTTGGGAAAGCCTGAAAGGTCTTTTAATTCCTTTAAGTCTCTGCTTAAGAAGAACCTAATTATTGTTATAAATGTCTTGTAGGTAACTGACAGTTATTTGTAATTTAAAAAAATTAAATTTATACATGATTCCTATATCCATTAATCATTTATAAAAACTAAAGTAGTGGAGACATTTTGTCAGAACTGAGAGCCCATGTTTGCACATTGCATTAGAATCTGCCCTAGTAAGTAAACAGTTTGTCTCTTACACTTACCTGCTACCCTGTGGTAAAATCTTGCAGCTTTTGTAGGATTTTCCTAAATTCTCCAAATGCCATTTCAGAATGCGGGTATGGGGGTATTAATGCTGCCTGGCAATCTAAAAATATCCCTCTAACTCCTGCCATTGTCCTTGATTTTTCAGAAAGAACATAATTGGGGATATAGACCCCTGATGTTTTTTTTCACATAGGATAGATACTCGATTCTCTCAGTTTTGCTTTTACATAAAAATAAGAAAAAAAATAATGAGGCACCCCTCTCCACCAAACTTCAACTTCCATTTAAATGACAGCATTTTTCCCAGGGGTATACCAGGTCTTCTCCATTATATTTAACACATCTGAATAACATGACACATTTTACTGGGTCATTCAATCCACTAATGTTGAATAAGTAATAAAGTATATAGCATACTCATAAATTATTCATAGTTTTGTCTTAGCTAATAAAATTAATGAACTACCAGGTAAATCTGACAAAATACCTAAAGGTCACTCATTCTTTCGGTTTAGAAGTAAAGACAAAAGAGTAAACTAATACTGAACTATGTTAGAGTCTATAATCTTTGCTTGAAAAAACATTTGTGAGATGATTTAATATATTATATGAAACTGAGATGCCTCAGACTAATGTAAACATCATTTGTTAATGTTTCTACTCTGTCTCTTTCCAGTGACTTCAATTTTCAGTACTTTCCCTCTGTAAAACTGCTTCAAGGGATGAAGAAGTTAACAACTCTGTAATGTTTATGAGCAAATATGACTCACAAATAAAAAAAAAAAAAAAAAAAAAAAGTTGCATGAGGAAACAAGATAGTTTTAATTTAAACAACTGTTTAAAAATTAATATTTGACATCAGAAATTTAGTCATAATTAAGTTTCAAATAAATAATCATTTAACTATATTCATCTCCAACCTTTTCTCTATAATTGTGTTTTTTGAGATGCATTGAAAATAATTATTTTTAAGGTATTTAAACTCCAGCACATTAGTCTTAACATTTCTTTTGTAATAAAATGAATGTTTATGCTTCTGAATCAGTTTGAATCAGGAGACAGCTCATGTGGTATGCACTGACCTGACATGTGACAATGGCCGAGTGTAAAAACATTCTCTTTGTAATTGAGATCACTGCAGAGAAATGCACCTTTTTATGGTGTAGGAACGGTGGAACTAATTATATGAAGTAAGGTTTACAGGGATGTTGCTGGATTTGCAGTCCCATGGAAAATCAAGATTTCAAATCCAACTTAACTTTGTTTTTTTTTTTCAAATCCAACTTCATTTGATTTTTATTTTGAACTTCAGTCATTAATGACAATAACATGGAAATCAGAGCCATTATTACATTCTTAGGTGACTTCCTGCTAATCATGCCGCACAACTATTGCTATCGGTGATGGTTGCTCCTATTAATCAGCATAATATGTTTGCCTAAGTTTTTTTTCAGAAAGAGATAAATGAGTAACATCTACCTAGTTAAATCCGAAAGTTATATCTGCCTAGTAAAATCAGAAATACATTTTTCCTATGGACAATACTTGCGATTGCCAGAAATAGTATTACGAGTAAATGGAATTCAGTTTCTCCTCCACTCATCGAAGACTTCTTATCCTTTTTGAAAGAAATTGCGCTTAAAGAGACTAAAGTCAAAGAATACAGAATTCATCCCAAACCTGAACAACCCGTTGAAAAAAGTTATGTTACTGACACTTTGCAAATGGATTCTATCTCTCTACAATGAATAACTGAAAGTCAACTTTATATTGTTTATTCATTTTTTGAGAAATGCAAATTTTTCAAGCTCTCTTCTTTTTTCCTTTCAGCCCATTGCACATACTGTATATAGTTAAACATTTTCATTCTGTGTTTGTCAATTAATAGTTGTATGTATTATTCATTGTCTTATTATCAGAAAATAAAAATCTTTTGAGTTAAAAAAAAGAAATACATTTTCAACCTTTTTTTGTAGTGCAACTGCCTACCAGCTCACACAAGAACCCTAAATCCTGACCCTAAAACCATAACCTTAACCTTAAATCTCTAACCCTACCTTTAAATGTCAAACAGTAGCACCCAAACTCTTTAACTGTAATCCTAACTCTACAACTCTAATCCTAAAACAATCACGCTAATGCTAAAACCCTAAAACAAACCATGCAACAATCTTTAGAGAGATTAGCTTGCTATTATGATTCTTTCACAGAGCAATTTCTCATCTGCTTGGAGTAAACAATACTTCTGATAGCTAGGGTTACCCATTTTTTAAATTTATGATAGTTGGTGATCCTCCTATTTTGCTCACCCACTTAAACACTCTGTTATTGCTCAAATAATATGAGAAGGTTAATACATGGCTGGTGTTAATCTTCTAGCCACCACTGATTTCAGAATTCAGTATTCTCACTTAAATATTTACAGAAGATATTGTTTACCAGCCTCTCAACAGCACTGTATTAACTATAGGCTGAATTTCATAAACAAATGCTATATATCTATATAGTGCTAATTTTCGAGGGGTCTGTTGGATGAAGAGCTGTACAGCTAATTAGACATGGATTAGGCACTGAGCAGATTGGGAAAATGTCAAACAATTAAAAAGAAGCATGGTGTTAACAGTAAAAATGACAGGAGGATGCACTGTAGCTGTAGCAGAGCTATATCTGGACAAAACCAAGTAAATACAGAAGAGGTAAGCACAGAGTCTACCATTACTTAGTCACATACAACAACAAAAAAACAAGAGAAGTTTAAGGATTCCTATTCTTCTGAAATAATTGTTTTGGCCTGCTGTGATCTGTCTTAATAGGGAATGCACCTAAGTATCAAAAACATATTATTTCCCAACATACAGGTCGTAAACAGAGTGAGACTGAGGTTAGCACCAACTCGGAGATGCACCCTTTTGTTTGTGCAATCTTTGGGATGCACTTCTTAACAACATTATAAACTGTCATTTAACAAAAGAAAAAAAAAAAACTACAACTACTACAATACCAACAAAAGGAAACCATGTCTGAGATTCAAAAAGATGGGTGCAGTCATGTCCAGCCCACCTCTGTTTACCTTGTTTGTGTGACAAGACTCGAAGCTCATTAACATTGAAAAGGAAGAGAAAACAGTGTGAGAAGGTGGGCTTAATATCCCACTTATGGCTGTAGCAACATCCGTGGGAACGGGATTTGCTACTGAAGTGCAGCTGCAGGAAAAGATGAGGAAAGACTGTGAATGTGCGTCAATCCAAGAAGCTCTGCGTAATCATATGTGCAAAGTAGTGGCAAGAAACAGAAGTCATGTGGATATGCAAAATGGCCATAATATGGCTGTGCTCATCTATTTTTTAAACACATTAAAAGATGGAAATGGGAACAAAGAAAGTGATAAAAAAGCAGAGAGTACAACATAACATGAAAACCTGAGAAATGAGCAGGGAGGAGATGGGGAAGGTGGAGGAAAATATTTCTGTGGATCAGGTGCCCAGTTTGTCAACTGTCAGATGCAAAGTTGGGGGTAAAGCAAAAAAGAATTATGTTACAGATAACAAATAAGGACCAGAATTTACCTGCCAGTCATATTAACTTAGTATGACCAAAACACTGTCCAGTTTTAACAGAGATGAGGCAGAACTGGTATAACACATTAAAGGGCCCTCCAAATGGTTACCATAGGCAATCTTACATTTATATAAAAGCAATCAAGCCATATTAATAGGTTCACATTTGCAAACATTATATACTATATATAAGTGGGAGAAGGTCGTAAGTGAAGTAAAAGGAGGGAGGGTTAGGGTAGGTAACAGGGGCACACAAACAACACATATGACAGACAAGACTGACAGAGTAGCTGCGGACATAATGAGAGAGAGGGAAGTACAATGAAAACAGAGACAGACAAACAGAGGACTGACAGTGGGTATTGGGATGTTTGGACAATGAATAGAAGTACTCATGGACACAAAGGTGATGGTAACACAAATATGGGGGATAAGGTGAGGTTGAGCAGCTGTGATCCATTCCAGCTGAGACACAGTGAGAGCTTACTTGCCACCCTGGGCTCCATCACCACTGGGCTATGGCTTAGACAGAGGAATCACTGTGGGGCAGGGATCGACTCCATGAGTCGCAGGAAGAGGTTTTCTAGATGGCAGATACAGGCCATCTGGCCTCTGGACAACCAGCTACTCCATGATGTCAGTCAGCTGTTGGATGGTAATGAAGCTGTCATCTCATATTCCACTGCAACTGGAGGGTTGGTGAAATATCTGTTGTATCTGATATTACAGGCATTGAGGTGAACATGGCAACCTGGCCCACAGATGTTGTGGATGGTGGTGGCACCACATGGGGGGGGGGCTGACAGGTCTTGCTGGAGCAATGGTTGCAGTCCTAAATGCTGCGATATATAATTTTTAAATAAATGGAGAGAAAAAAATAATAAACAAAATATACAAAGGATAGCAAGAAAGAGGGCAGAGGAGAGATAAGTAGGGATACAATGAAGAAATGCAGCTCATATATCTTTTCTATGATAATGTAACAGATAGTATACTCAAAACAACAAATAACATCTAAAAATACTAGGTAATGGCACAATATATTAATATGGGGTGAATCAGTCTAGCAGCCATCTGTACTCGTAATCTAAAGGTAAATCCTTTAACATGTGGAACTCCTTGTACAAGTCCACTGAAGCATGTAGGAAAGCACACAATAGCAGCATCAGAGAGTCATGCTACTACCACTGGAACATAGCACAGACTTGATAGGACCAGATAAAGCATACTGTGGCAGGCTACTATTACAAGTTGTGAATGTATACAATACAAAGTGCATTAAGAAAGATTGTGGGGGAGAGAAATGCACACATACAATGAAAAAAGTGCTGCTTTTATGTATTTTCCCATGTGACATAGTATGTGTTTTACTCAAAATTACAACGAGCACCCACTCCAGGTTACCAGTGGTGGCACTATGGACACCCAAGACAAAAACTTGAATAACAAAACCTAGAAGATTTAGGACTTCTGCCTGCATGTATTTCAATAGATACTTTTATACTCTGAGCAGACTCCAAATAATTTTTCCTCAGGTAGATGGCAAATGTTGGAGGTATAATGGGGAAGAAAGAAGTACCCAGGGGCATATGTTCTCAGAGTGTAATCAGCTGGCAGACTTTAAAAATTCCCCACACAGCATTCTGTCAGAAATACTGGTTGAGCAATGAGTGTAACTAAGGAAATTGTTTTTTTTTTTGAGCTGAGAGGCAGAATCTGAATTTTGTAGACCTGGTAAGGCCTTGTTAAGTTTACTTCTAGGTGCTGTCAAAAAAGCAATTACTAGAAAATGGAAACCAATGTCTAAACCAAGTATACCTGTAGCAGTGAATATTGTAACAGAGATAAAAGAACAGGAAGTAGAATCTTTAGGAAAGGGTAGGAGTGCATTGCATAGGATAAAATGGAAATTGTGGGAGCAGTACATACAGAAAAATGTTCTGGAGAAGGAATGGGTTTAGGAAAAGGCAGGAATTTAGCAATTTATGTAAAGTTGCTTTGATTATGTGGTGTAGAACAATATAAGTAATGTATCATGTTTGTAAATGTGAACTTGTTAATATGGCTTGATTGCTTTCATATTAATATAAGATTGCCTTTGTCACAAGTGATAATTCAATATTTGAAAAAAAAAAAAATAAATAAATAAAATAGGGAGAACTTAACACAGAGTCATAGGCACATGCAATCCAAAAGGCAATGTCTTAATATGTGGTGCCACTGACATTACTTATGCTGCAGAAAAACAGTTGTCTACTTGGTATGGTAACACAGTTTAATGTTTGGTGGGGGCATCAGTCAGGCCATCTCAGACAGAGATGGAGGAGTTTCTGGCCTCTCTTAGAGGCAGTGACAACTTTACATGTTCCCACAGTGTAGTTCTAGATTTTGGCACAGAGCTTCATCATGCATCAGCAGTATTGACCAGAGATGTCTTCATGTGTAACAATAGACGTGATACCTCTTGCACCATTACTCCCTAGAAAACTTATTATAGCTGTTTGATTTGGGTTATACAGGAACATTGGGGATTACACCTGCATGATCATCTGCATAAGCTGCAGTATTTAACTGTTTGTTTTCAAAACGCTGCTATTTCTGTATCAGGCTTTGAGATATGGTTATGGTGTTGGGTCATATTTATACAGGGTATTGTACTGTTTTCACAAGTGATTCTTTATCTGGCACCAGCACTGTTGAATTTCCATGCCCTGATGTTGCAGGATCTGCTACCTCTGGTGGGGATGAGCTGGTATGGATAGGGAGTGCAGTATGTGGATTTGAGACAAAGAATCTGGCCACTGGATCCACTACACAGACTACAGACACAACCGTTGTGCCTGTGGACACCAAGGAGACATAAACTACACAGAGAGAACAGGTTACTAGGGACACTAGCAGTCAAGGAAGTGTGGTACCCCCTAATGGATATGTGTCTGGATCTGACCACAGGCCTTTCGAGCGAGGGAGTATATGGGAGTTACTGATGCTCATTGGAGACATGGTTACCCCTGAAGTTGACGTGTCAGTGGCTGCAACTCAGCATATGTGCAGGACCATCATGAAGGCACAGAGTAGTGCAACCATGGCCATGAAGGAGTTAGCAAGGCTGATGCAGGGTGTGTCAATGGTTGCAAAACAGCATACATGCAAGGCCATCATGAATGCAGAGATTGTTGTAACCATGGCCATGTAGAAATTAACAAGACTGATGCAGGGTGTGTCAGATGACCTCTGGGAGTACGTCTCATATGCATGACTGTTTTCATAGACTAAATCACAAACTTGATTGTCCCATGTCCTCTCAAGCTTAACTGATGTATATCAGGTGCCATCCAAAAGCTTTTCCAGAGCAATCTCCATGTATTGTGGCGCAGTGAGTCCAGCCTATGTATGGGTTAGCACAGCTTGGTGTTGGGTTGCATGAATCACTTTTTATGTAGTGTATCTGCTTCATTATGATTTAAAGCTATATACCAGTCACTAAGTCTTTTCCAGCATTGCAGCATACTGCACCCATCTTTGTCTCGCATGTTCATCTCTTGCTGCTGACTCCTCATGTGGCTCAGCCTCTACTACCTGGTGTGCTGGGGGCTGCTCCTCCTGCAACTGCCATCCCTGCTGTAACTACATCCTAAGTATGATATTGCATAACGTTACACATACTGATATATTTGCAGACATGACAGGATCATACTGCAGGGACACCACCAGATGAATCCAGACAGCAAAAGCATACTTTCAGTGGCCCAAAAAAATTCTCACCAATGCACCTTGTTTGTGATTTAGCATAGTTGTACCCTTAATCTAAGTCATTCTGCGGATTTCTGGTAGGTGTCATCAGCCAAGGTTCCAGAGTATAACTGGCATCATCAGCAAAATGCTCCTGTGGGATGTCACCCTCTCTCAAACTGATGGTGCAATTCCCAGGTATGCCATATGTTGGACTCATGACAACCACCTAGGCTGCCTGCAGACGTATTGTAGATGATACCCTGTGCATTACAGACTATTAGGCAGCTGATGAGTGACACCCTTTGTGGTTCATGTACCTCCTTCACAGTTCCACAGGTGGGGCCTTCATTTCAGTGCGGATGCCCAGTACCTCAAAGAAATGGGCTATATCACAGAATTCCTGGATGGTGCTCCCTCTCTCTCAACTCTGTGGTGCATGAGAGCCACATTCATTCCCCATATGTTAAAAGAATAGCATTAAGAAACTGACTGATTATTCTCAAAGCAGATTCCTGAAATACCCCCACTATGTCCCCAGCAGGACACTGAACGGTCCTTGTAACTAGAATACATAAAGCCACACATACCTTGGCTTCTACTATGATAGTTAAGCCACATCTCCCACAGGGTTGCAGATGAGGCAGGAAAATGTCTGGAATGGTTTCCCTATCCATATTGTACTAGTCCAATATGTCAGAGTTGTGGGTTCCATGACATGTAAATAATGTGCAATGACAAAGCATCTCTGAGGATGATGATGTGCTCAGCCATGCCACACAGTGTAATAGGAGCTTCTTGCAGATACACGTTGACTAATGCTGTGGCAACAACTAGCTTTTTTCTGATTTGATTGCATGAACATGGAGATTTCACTGTGTTCATTAATGCTGAGGTAGGGCTTCTCATTGTGTCATTTATACATTTCTTAATCTGCCATCTTAATTTGCCTCATTAGCATACATGACAGCCCTCATTTTAATATGGTTGCTCTTAACCATCTGACTGTATGACCATTAGCATATGCCATGACCAGCACTGCTGCTCTGCATTCACAGCTAGTTGTATGTGTGTTTCTGAATCATACAAACCATGTGGGTGGCTACTTATACAGCAAAAATCTCTTACTGCAAAGCAAATAAGTTTTCTGAATCACAGTGCACGTGTTTCTGCTTTAAGCAACATGCTGCAATATAAACAGAGTTTCAAAATAATTACCTCCTACTGACCCTCCTACAGTTTTTCTAATTAAACAAAGTTCTCGTAGATATGTTTTTCTCTTTTTTTTATTCTCTGACAATGGCATTAAACTCGAATACATTTGTCTGTTTGAATACATCCCATCACTGCATGGTGCTCAATACCCTCAACTAGCTTAAACTTCCTCAACATATCACCCTCTCCCAGCTACTCACAGCTCACAAAAATACTTCACCATCCATTTAAAACACCCTCACTGTCAAATCTCTTCCAATGGCATGTACCAAACAGAACACCACGATCTTTAGAACTTAAACTAATTCTTGCTAATAAATCTACTAATTACTACAGTGACTTGCTATTCTTTGTCACCATCTCAGAGGCATGGATCAAACTTTCAAACCACATCAGGCTTTGTAATAATAAGCAACAATTCAAATCTACGATAAAACATCACATGACAACTAATAAACTATGCAGCTGTACTCCATCTACAGTTTAAAGTATGTAATTCTAAGTTTGCCCTCTATGGATACTATACAAGTGTATTAATATAGTATTTTTGATTCTACTCACAATATCTTGAAAACATATATTTCCTTAATCTGATAATGCTTTTTAAATAATGTTTGTTACCCTTTCACTTTGAAATACTTAGTAAATGGCGTTCATTGACAGTTTTATTTTGAATTGTCAAAAATGTATTTTTATCCTTGTTTTGGAGCTTTCTTCCCTGGGCCTTCACTGAAAATGGGCATTTTATTTGCCAGACAGTTTCACAATAAACATAAGCAAATAAATAAAAAATAAGTAAATAAATCTATATTTTAACAGTTTCAGCTACTGTGATTGTGTTATATAATCTGCCATTATAAATAACTTAGCTTGAGCTTACTTTACAAAACATTGTACACTGTTCTTTTCTTTTTTATATTCATGTTTTGTACATTCAGTATTTCCTGGGCTGTGGCAGAAATGGACCCAAAATGGATTAGTCCACTACTCTGTTAACAATCTTAATACAATAAATAAAAATGAAAGGGGACTGTCTATAATATGTGTAGTCAAACAACCTTTCACTCTGTGAAAGGGAGATAATGCCAGCCCAGCTATTTAGAATTTTGTAAATAATTATATGTCATTTGTGAATATTAACATGATTCATATAAGATGCTTGTGTTACAAATGTATTAGAACTGTATGTCATGTATATATCAAACTAGGTTTGTACAGACATATGTGTTGAAAATATATTTTTAAAGTCCTTGTGCTTAAAATGTAACCACGGCATGCCCTACTGGAATAGAACAGAAATGTACATTTGCTATTGTAGCTGTTTAAATATATATATATATTTTAACAGTGGAAACTGGGATACAGGAGGTTAACCTCCTGTAATATAACCTGTATTGTGTTAAGGAGGTACATTTTTGGAAAATAACTGAAATTAATTTACTTTATAGGCTAGGCTGGAGACTTGGAGTCTGTGCTGAGAAGCTTTCTGTATTGTCTTGGAAGTGTTTTATTGTTTTATGAAATCCAGCATCTGCCAAAGATCTGAGGAAAAGCCCTTGTCTATGTATTTTTACAGGTAGATGCTAAATGCTATCAGCTGCCATCAATGGCTGTTTTAGATCTGGGGACAAGAAGTCAGATGACAAGAAATGATGTCATTCTGCAAGCTATCCCAGCAGTAATATTTAAGATATTAATTTGAGAGGTCTCTGAGTGAGACACAGCATTCTGTATTATGTCTTGGACCTGACAACAACTAGGAGATCCATTCACCACATCTGCCTTGCTCTGTAGTAGGCAAGTTCATAGGTTACAGTATAACTCTCTTAGATATAATCAGAAATATAGCAAAGCTCAGTTTAGATATTTTTCTTTACTTATTAGAGACTGTTCTGCAATGTTCTAAATATTTCCTGTTATTTTGAACTCTGATGTAACTGTGAATATATAGTTAGTATTGTCTTGTTTTTTTTTTATTTATTATTAAATATATTTAAACCTTTCGTTGTGGCTGATCTGTCTAGAGATATTTAAGTTCTGAGAGTACTTGCATATGTATTTGGTGACACTGTGTAGACCAATCCTAATAGCCTTGCTCTTGGTCAAACTACCATTTGTATTAATAGTAACATAACACAGTAAGATTGGACACCCTTTGTTAAGGGCCTTAAAGTGGCTGATAAGGAGTTGGCTGGTGGCAGAGATAACTACCTTATAGTCTGGGCAAAAGGGGGCATTGCTAGTAAACATGTGCCAGCCTTTCCCAGGTGTGTGTGTATGTGTGTGTGTGTCTGTGTGTGTGTCTGTCTGTGTCTGTGTGTGTGTGTGTGTGTGTGTGTGTATGTAAATCAAACCTCAAAGAGTGTGTGCCTCAGCTACTTGGGCAGGGACATGAATCACTGATGTGACAGAGAGGGTGCTGGTGTTCTTGGCTTGGCCACTCAGTTGAGATCTCAACTCTATAACTGTGCCAGTGGGGAGTCTTATTTGGGATTTGGAGAAAGAGGGAGAAACCAGCCCCAGACTGACTGTGGTCTCTAGTGCTCTTAAGGGAAATTGCACTTGATGCAGAGAGCTGCATCTGGAAATACTGTGTGTATGTACGTGTTATCCTCCCAGTGTGTGTCCCCCACTGTTGCCAGTGGTGAGGATTGAGGCTCCTTTTTACTGGTTCAGTAGTGAGGCATCACCCCCTCTTCAAAGGAAACCTGAAAATAGAAGCACAATTATACAAACCAGTCCTTATTATACAAAGGAATTCCTGCCCCATCAAAAACAGGAAGCTGGCCTGGCTATGGGCAGTGCAGCAAATGGTTAGATAATTTGATAAATAGTTCAGGTTTTACCTGCATGGTAGTATAGTTGGCATTATTAAGTACAAAACCTTGTCCTTAATCTGGCATCAGAAACTAATCACATATATCTAGGAAAGTAAATCATGTGTTGATTTATAATGTTGACTAGTATGGAAATAGGTACCGTTGGCACAACAGGAAGCAATCGTATGTGACTGGGAAAGCAAGGTATCTGTTGAATTATAGTATTAACTACTATGGAATTAGAAGCCCTTGCCTTTGATAATTATTTATAAATATAAATTTGTTGACTATAGTAGAGCAACATTAACCTTTTTCAGACTCTGCCTGGGAACATATTGTGGTTAACTGACTTGCAGAGAGTAATGCAGTAAGTAAATGGATACTAAGGGAATCAAAGTTGGGATTTAAGGAAGCAGCTTATTTACAGCTCCTTGCTTTAATCCTTTCTTTTTTATCAGATTCTCTGTTATAGCTCCTACCTTACTAATTATCTTTTTTTTGTCAAAGAGCTATGCTTTCCTTTTGACTTCACCTGAAACATGGATTAATGTAGACCATAATTCCTGCCAATATATGTTTGACTTGATCCAACTGGTGTACATTGCCCCTTTGTTTTATTTCCTCCTTCTTGCTGTTTCATTTACGGTATTTTTATGTTGTAACAATGTCACATCTGAAAGGGGATCTTCTTTTAGGATAAATAAATAAATGACTAAATTACTAAATAAATAAATTAATAAGTAGTGCTAAGTCTGTATACTCTCACATAACCACAATGGGCACCATCTGAGTGAATGCCCATATGAGCGCTATGTGTCTAAGACTTTCCAATGTTTTGCACATTGATTGTAAATAGTAAATTAACTTCACTTATCTTAACACTTTCTCTGACAAATCATTTGTACCTCATTGGACAATGTCACAATTTCATATTACCTCACACTCAGTAAAGCTGCACCGAGGAGCCTAATAAGTCACTCATTCGATCTAACCAAAATGAAATATCATTCCAACAGTGAGTTGCTTTCCTCTCCTTTGGAGTCAGTGATTTTCATGGCACACTTTTTGGTGGCCTGTGTAGAACAGTGCAGGATGGCTTGGTAGTAACATCTTTGTCTGAAAGATTCAAGCATTAGGATTCAGTCCTGGCAGTCCTGGCTTCTAGGTGAACTGACAATTAACTAAGGCACAGATTCATCCCACATAAAAGCAAGGCATCTCCGGTAAGTAATGTTTTCTTTCTAGGAACTCTGGAAGTCAGACCAGGAGGAGCATATATTTTCTTGGTAAATATCCTTGCTGTGACCAAACAGGATGTGGTAGATGTGGAAGGTACATTGTCAAAAGTTCGCATAAACACCACACTTACTCTTTTCCCTGATGATAAATTCTCCAAACGCTGTTATGACTAAGCAGTAAACCAAAATTCTGTCAGCAACTCTTTAAATTTAAAAAGTAGTCTGACAGAAATAGTAGCATTGTCGCCTCACAATAAGATGCTGTCCAGTTCGCTTCTCAGCTACAGCGTCTTCTGCATAGAGACATGCATGAATGGGCGTACCTTCTTTGAAGGTTGTGCATCAGGGCTGGTAACTCGGCACGTAAAAATCAACTACCAGTCATTAGCGGACTGGAGTTCCGCTGTGGCGAGCCATAACCAGGAAAAGCCGAAAGACACAAACAAACAGTCTGACAGAAATAAAGTACAGGTAAGATATTGCCCTGTGCACACTCATAGCTCCTGCCTAGTAAATGTACAAACAGTATATTAAACCCTATCAGAATCCCATTTAAGCAAATTTAGATTGACAGTAAAAAAGGGCATGTAAGTTGTCATTGAGTGGACACAAGCAGCATATGCCCCATAAAAACATAAGCGAATCATTAATTCATGCCAGAACACTACATGCAAACACTTCAACCTTACAGAAAGGAAATGGCCAGTAAATCATGACCAGATGCACACTCAACACACATACCCTATAATGCACAAGCAATGCGTTAAAATCCCATTAGAAAGTCCAAAAAATAGAAATTAGGCTGAAACTGCTGATATGTTATCAACATGTGCACACTAAACATACACAATCCATAAATGCGCATGCAGTACATTAAAAATTCCGACACCCACACATATAATGTAAATAATGCTGAGACAAAATGGCAGGTAAGTTGTCATAGTGTGAACACAAGCAGTACATAAAACTATGTCCAAACCCTTAAGGAGTACAAGTAGCCAGACAGGGGTAAATGGCAGGTAAGTTACCACAATGTGCATAGAAGCAGAGCATTTCACCTCAAACAGAAATGGTAAACCAATAATATGTACAAGTTCCTTAGAAGAAAATTTAAACCAACATAGCGCCAAATTTAAACCATAAGCACTACTTACACTTATACTCTCTATGATTACCTTGTCCCCTATTGGTCCATCTTAATTCAGTTTCCTTATATTACTCTAGCATGTCCAAAGGTCAGTCAATGGTTTTCTCTCCAGTCCAGCTGGTGAATCTGGGAATTTTGAGGCAATGTTACAACTGTCTCATGTACACGGACAACCCTCTCCTCCTCCAAACAGGTTCAAATATATGTGAGAGATGCAACCATATAGCCAAACTGGAGGCTGAGCTCTCTCATCTCAAAACTGGTGAAACCAGTCAGGAGGAGAAGGTAACCTCACACAACACAACTCCAGTATCACATAGTCACACCACATCAGCGAACCAAACACATAAATGCAGAAAAACATACTCGGAGGCTCTAAATAAAAATCTACCTAAGTAACAGAGACCTCCAAAGCAGACATCCAAGCAAACGCTACCCCAAAACAAAACACGCACAACACATAGCCCACAAAGTCAGTGTGCCAAGCAGCCACAGCCCTTAAGGCTGAATAACACACCTGATACTCTTGTAATAGGTGACTCTATTGTCAGACACACTGACGTCCCGCTCACCAGGCTGAATAAAGAGAAGGTCACAGTGAGCTGCCTGTCGGGCACCAGGATCCGCCACATAACGCAAGCACTCAGGTCACTCCAAAGCAAATACAAATATGACTCAGTCATTGTACATGCTTGTGTGAATGACCTGAGACGTACCTCCCTGGACTACATGAAAAGAGACATAGAGGAGCTCTCTGATCATGTAGCCCAGGCCGGTATGACCCTGACCTTGAGCAGCATCTTACCCTCACCTAGAATGATGCCACAGTACAAAGACAAAATGATCGATTTTAACAATTGGCTAAAATTTTGGTGTCATTCTAAGGGGATCCAGTGTCTGTCAGCCTTGACAAGCCACGTTGCTTCGCTAGGGACGGTTTGCACTTGTCACCACTGGGCTTTCGGATATTGGCAAAGGCTCTTGCCACCCCCATAGTGCCTTTTTTAGGCAAGGCTCAAAAGTCAAACCCACCTCCATAGACAGCACAAGAAACAAGAAACTAAGGGTAATGCTACTAAATGCCAGAAGTCTTAACCTCAAGATGCACGCACTCAAAGCTCTCCTCAGTATGGAGAACATCGATATCTGTGCAGTGACAGAAACCTGGTTCAAGGCTCCAGAGAGCACCCCAGCACTACCAGGTTATACCTCATATCATGCTTTTCGGCCCCAAAACCTGGACCGAACCACAAAAGGAGGGGGAGTGTCCATATTTATCAAGGATATCCACACCTCCAGGTTAGTGGCATTGCACAAAGTATTGGAGACCATCCATGTGCAACTAACAGTGGGCAAGACTGCTTTTCAGTTTATAGCATCCTACAGACCACCCTCTCAAAGTCAGGAATCCCACTCGGCTTTCCTGAAAACATTGGAGAACATGAAGATCTCTCCGAACACCATTATATTGGGTGACTTCAACTACCCAAACATAGACTGGGAGCACTACTCAAGCCCCAGCACCTTAGCCCAAAGGTTCCTGGAAATTATAAACTCAAATGCTATGGAACAACTAGTCACCACTCCCACAAGAGGGGATAACATACTAGACCTGATCATTACCAGCATGGGGACTCTATGCTCCACACCTGAAATATATCCCTCATTGGTAAGATCAGACCATAAATTAATTTCACTGGATGTCCACATCCCGACCCCACCCCCAGCCCAGAAAACCACAGTGAAAAACTTCTCAAAAGCGAACTTCTCACTTCTCAAAACCGAAGTGGAATCCTTCAAGGCCCCAGGGCCAGTGGAAACTACGGCCCAAACTGCAGAATCCTATATAAATGCATTCTATGGACACCTCCAGGAATACATGGATCATGCTATCCCAAACAAAACCAAAACCCAAACATCCAAAGGCAGGTGTCCAGTCTGGTGGACCCCAGCCATAAATAAACTGTACAACAGAAGGAGGAAGATACTACATGATAGAGCAAAATCCCTAATAGGGAAGGCATCTCTGATCAGTACTAGCAAAAAATTACAATCCCTCATAAAATCCTCCAAGGCCAGCTTCGAGAGAAAAATTGCTCAGGACACTAAAGACAATCATAAGGCTTTTTTCAGTTATGTTAGGAACCTGGGATGCAACTCCCAGACTTGTTCTGAGTTGATTCTAAATGACAAAAAATACACTGAACCCACAGACATCGCCAATATCCTGGCAGACAGGTTCAGTGCAAACTTCTCCACCCCCCAAAAAATGAGCAAGTATCTATCCCGGCAGAGGGCTGCCTCCCAAACATCTCTGATGCTCAGGTGAAGGCTGCCCTCTCCAAAGCAAAAAACACTGCTTCCATGGGACCAAATGGCTTCCCGAGTTGCGTCCTACATGAACTCCAAGAAGAACTAATTCCTCAAATAAAACAGCTGTACAATCTCAGCCTCACTACAGGATATGTGCCCACAGAATGGCGTACAGCAACAGTGGTCCCACTCTACAAAGGTAGAGCCTCTATGGACCCTGGAAACTATCGCCCCATAAGCCTGACTAGCTTAGTCTGCAAGGCTATGGAGAGGATCATCATGGAGCTCATAAACAAAGACATTGGGGACCTACAGACACTAGATCCTACCCAGTTCGGCTTCGTCAAGTGCAGATCCTGCCTTTTGAACCTGGTTGACTTCTTCAAAACAGTCACCAAAGCCATGGATGAAGGGAAGGTAGTCCACACAGCCTATCTGGACCTAGCAAAGGCATTTGACACAATACCCCACTCGGGCATCATAGATAAGCTATCCAGCTTAAATATAAACCCCTATGTCACAAGATGGGTCGCAAACTGGCTCAAAGACAGAACCCACAGAGTGAGAGTTGCTGGAGCCATGTCAGACTCAAAACCGGTCACAAGTGGCGTCCCACAAGGTTCTGTCCTGGGACCGCTCTTGTTTGGTATATACTTTTCTGAGGTACAGGCCAACGTGGGAGGACTATGGCTCACCAAGTTCGCAGACTACTGCAAACTAGGCGCCATAATCAGCTCTCCAGCTGACACAAACATCCTTCAAAAAGTTCTCACAGAGACGGATAACTGGTGCCAGAGCCATGGTCTAAAGCTAAATGCCAAAAAGTGTATAGTCATACCGTTTGGCAAAAACAATGTGCCCACAAATTACCACATAGGCGGTAACCCATTAAGTACAGAGAAAGTAATTAGGGATCTGGGGACCCAAGTTGATAGCAATCTCTCCTTTGACAACCACATTGCCAAAGTGGTTAGAAAGACCTTTTACATAGCCCACCTCATCATGAAAGGATTCACATCTAGGTCAAGAGAAGTAATCGTGCCCCTTTATTCATCCCTCATCAGGCCCATCATAGAATACAATGCCCCTTTTGGGATGTACCTTACCCGACACCTGCAGCAATTAGAAAGACCCCAAAAGTACCTCACCAAGAGGATCAAGGGACTCAAACAGATGCCATATGCTGCTCGGTTAAAAAAACTCCAGCTCTACTCAGTTGCATACCGCCTCCTTCGAGGCGATCTATGCCTGACATATAAAGCTATGTCCAATCTAGAATTAATGGACATGCTCCACCTCAGTAAATCTAAATTCCTTAGAGCCACACGCTCGAGGGACTTGAACCTCAGCACTGAAATAAATAGAACTTGCTGGAGGGACAGATTCATAACCCAGAGGCTCCCTTCGCTCTGGAACAGAATTCCAATTCATGTTCGGCAGAGCACCTCACTGAATCTCTTCAAGAAGAATCTTGATGAGTGGATGGGGGATCATAGGTTTGTCCCGGGGATTACTTCCGTGTCACTATTAGACAGAGGCACAGCAAACTAAACCTTAAAAAGGGCACAGTATACTCAAATCAAGGGGTGGCGTAAGCCAAACAAAATCGGGCTAGGCTTATAATTGCCCTAGGGCAGATAGCCTAGTACGAACCTATGAACCTATAGAAAAATGTAAGTTGCCATAGTGTCATAGTATAAATTGTCACAGTGTGAGCATAAAACACACATATTCAAACAATGTACTTGCCATAATGTAAAATCCTGTCTTTGAATGAAGTAAGAACTAGTCTGAAGGATAAAATGTTAGGTAATTTGTCACAGTGTTCATAAAGCACTACATGTAATGCCATAGTTCCTGCCCAAACAAAAGCTTTCCAGATACAAAATGCAATAGAAAGGTTTGTATAAGCAATACATTTTATGACAAATAAGCCCCTAACCTATGCAAGGCTAAATACAGAATTCAAAGGCAAGAAACAAACAGCAGGACAGAATTCCAGTTTTTTTCAAGGACCAGAACTGCTGTATAAAATAAAAGTAAGAAATACCTTTTTGGGAAATATCTATGTATTTATGTAGATATTTTATATGTAACAACTTTTGAGTGGAGGGTATCCCAAAGGGAACTCTCTTTCTCTTTTTTTTCTATATATAATAAAATAACCAAGATCATATTCTGATTTCAGGCACTCCTCCTGTGTACAAAGAGAGCATTTGAGAAGGACAACCCCTGTAGCCTCTTAATCCTGCTGTGTTCCCTCCCTCAAAAAAAAAAAAAAAATATATATATATATATATATATATATATATATATTCAGCTTCTCTTACTGTAACTCTCTTAGTTGCTGTTCTGCGTGCTATCTGTTCAGTTGTTCTTACTCTGCATTTATTACTGCTTGTTAGTAGCCTTCTAATTTAATGCCTTCTGCACTTGTTTTTTAGTCATTTGTTAATTTAATTGCATTTAATTAAACTGTATTTGCCGTAATATTGATATACGTGTGCTAGCCTGCACTGCATTTGAATTGTAATACTGATACACGTGTGCTAGCCTGCACTGCATTTAAATTGTATTTACTGCTGTTTTAGCTGCTTTCCTGTAAAAAAAAAAAAAAAAAATCCTAGCTTGTTTCCTGCCTTTCCTGTAACTTATCTAGTTCAGATACAGACTTGCTGTATCCAGGACTATTTGTAAGCTCCTGTGCCCCCCAAGCCTTTCTGTGTTGGAGGAAAGCCTTCTAGATTATCAGTGGGAGTGGTAAGCACTAGGTAGCCTATCTACCACAGGAGGAGAGGTTTCCTGTCTAGAAATGATAGTTTATTGGCCGTTTGGGAAGCTCTTCCATCTCTTTCAACCTTTTGATTCAAAAGCCTGTGTTTGTGCTTGTTTCTTGCCTTTCCTGTTACTAGTCTAGTCCAGGTACAGATTTGCTGTATCCAGGACTCTTTGTAAGCTTCTGAGCCCCCCAAGTCTTTCTGTGTTGGAGGGAAGCCTTCTAGCTTATCAGTGGGAGTGGCAAGCATTAGGTAGCCTATCTACCACAAGAGGAGTGGTTCCTGGCCCAGAAATTGTAGCTACTGGCCATTTGGGCAGTTTTTTCCCATCTCTTGCAACTTTCTGGTTTAAAAGCCGCACTTGCGCTTGTTTCCCACCTTTCCTGTTACTAGCCTAGTCCAGATACAGAGTTGCTGTATCCAGGACTGTTGGTAAGCCTCTGAGCCCCGCAAGCCTTTCTGTGCTGGAGGGAAGCCTTCTAGCTTATCAGTGAGAGTGGTAAACACTAGGTAGTCTATCTACCACAAGAGGAATGGTTCTGTCCCAGAAATTGTAGTTTATTGGCCGTTTGGGCAGTTGTTTTCCATCTCTCTCAACTTTCTGGTTTTAAAGCCCGTGTTTGCGCTTGATCCGCACCTTTCCTGTAACTAGTCTAGTCCAGGTACAGATTTGCTGTATCCAGGATGGTTTGTAAGCTTCTGCGCCCCCCCAAGCCTTTGTGTTGGAGTGCAGCCTTTTAGCTTATCAGTGGGAGTGGTAAGTACTTGGTAGCCTGTCTACCACAAGAGGAGTGGTTCTTGGCCCAGGAATTGTAGTTTATTGATCATTCGGGAAGTTGTCCATCTCTTTCAACCTTCTGGTTTAAAAGACCACATCTGCGCTTGTTTCCCATCTTTCCTGTAACTAACCTACTGGAAAGCACTAGAAAGCCTTAAACTGATACAAGTCTTCTAGCTTAAAAGAGAGACTTTGGAGTGATTATCAGTTTTCTGTAATTTCTTGCTGTACTTGACTGTTTTCCTTCTAAAACGCTGATTTTTCCAGCACTTATTGTGATTTAAAAGCTTGTTTTTTTTTCACATATTGTACTTATTTGACTGCCTGCACTTTTAAAAAGTTGTTTTTTGTTTAAATAAATTGTTTAACTGTTGTAGGCTACACACTAAAGTGCAATAGCCTTTTCTGATTGCTTGTAGTCATTTAAAGCTGTTTTAAGTGTACTTTTTACTGTTTTTGCCTTATCTTTTCAAAAAAAAAATTCTTGTTTCCCGTATTTCTAAGCTAGTATAGTCCAGTTTTTAGGCTAGTGCTGAATTCAGGGCTGTGTTACAAGTTTCTGAGTTACCCATACCTTACTTGGCTAGAGGGAAGTTTCTCTGTTCACCTGTGACAGAGGTGAACTTTGAGCAGACATCTGTTCCTGGAGGAGTGGTTCCAGCCCAGAAGTTAGTAGTTTAAAAAAACGCATTTGCACGGTTTTGTGCGCTGGGCGGCACCGGTTAGCTAGGGTTAAATTATTCCCGGCTTCACTAAGTCTCCTCTTCAGTTTTTCACTTGAAACTAGTCTAACTCTCAACCTAAGCACTCAAAAAGCATCCTACAGTCCAGCACTTGCTCAGACCTAATAGCAAGCACTAATATACCCCGATGTACAAACAGTATATTAAATCCTATCAGAATCCCATTTAAGTAAATTTAGATTGACAGTAAGAAAGGGCATGTAAATTGTCATTAGGTGGACACAAGCAGCATATGCCCCATAAAAACATAAGCGAATCATTAATTCATGCCAGAACACTACATGCAAACACTTCAACCTCACAGAAAGGAAATGGCCAGTAAATCATGACCAGATGCACACTCAACACACATACCCTATAATGCACAAGAAATGCGTTAAAATCCCATTAGAAAGTCCAAAAAATAGAAATTAGGCTGAAACTGCTGATATGTTATCAACATGTGCACACTAAACATACATAACCCATAAATGCGCATGCAGTACATTAAAAATTCCGACACCCACACATATAATGTAAATAATGCTGAGACAAAATGGCAGGTAAGTTGTCATAGTATGAACACAAGCAGTACATAAAACTATGTCCAAACCCTTCAGGAGTACAAGTAGCCTGACATGGGTAAATGGCAGGTAAGTTACCACAATGTGCATACAAGCAGAGCATTTCACCTAAAACAGAAATGGTAAACCAATAATATGTACAAGTCCCTTAGAAGAAAATTTAAACCAACATAGAAAAATGTAAGTTGCCATAGTGTCATAGTGTAAATTGTCACAGTGTGAGCATAAAAGACACATATTCAAACAATGTACTTGCCATAATGTAAAATCCTGTCTTTGAATGAAGTAAGAACTAGTCTGAAGTATAAAATGTTAGGAAATTTGTCACAGTGTTCAGAAAGCACTACATGTAATGCCATAGTTCCTGCCCAAACAAAAGCTTTACCAGATACAAAATGCAATATAAAGGTTTGTATAAGCAATACATTTTATGACAAATAAGCCCCTAACCTATGCAAGGCTAAATATAGAATTCAAAGGCAAGAAACAAACAGCAGGACAGAATTCCAGTTTTTTTCAAGGACCAGAACTGCTGTATAAAGTAAAAGTAAGAAATACCTTTTTGGGAAATATCTATGTATTTATATAGATATTTTATATGTAACAACTTTTGAGTGGAGGATATCCCAAAGGGAACTCTCTTTCTTTTTTTTTCTCTATATATAATAAAATAACCAAGATCATATTCTGATTTCAGGCACTCCTCCTGTGTACAAAGAGAGCATTTGAGAAGGACAACCCCTGTAGCCTCTTAATCCTGCTGTGTTCCCTCCCTCAAAAAAAAAAAAAAAAAAAAATAAATAAATAAATATATATATATATATATATATATATATATATATATATATATATATATATATATATTCAGCTGCTCTTACTGTAACTCTCTTAGTTGCTGTTCAGTTGTTCTTACTCTGCATTTATTACTGCTTGTTAGTAGCCTTCTAATTTAATGTCTTCTGCACTTGTTTTTTAGTCATTTGTTAATTTAATTGCATTTAATTAAACTGTATTTGCTGCAATATTGATATACGTGTACTAGCCTGCACTGCATTTGAATTGTAATACTGATACATGTGCACTAGCCTGCACTGCATTTGAATTGTATTTACTGCTGTTTTAGCTGCTTTTCTGTAAAAAAAAAATCCTAGCTTGTTTCCTGCCTTTCCTGTAACTTATCTAGTTCAGATACAGACTTGCTGTATCCAGGACTATTTGTAAGCTCCTGTGCCCCCCAAGCCTTTCTGTGTTGGAGGAAAGCCTTCTAGATTATCAGTGGGAGTGGTAAGCACTAGGTAGCCTATCTACCACAGGAGGAGAGGTTTCCTGTCCAGAAATGATAGTTTATTGGCCGTTTGGGAAGCTCTTCCATCTCTTTCAACCTTCTGATTCAAAAGCCTGTGTTTGTGCTTGTTTCTTGCCTTTCCTGTTACTATTCTAGTCCAGGTACAGATTTGCTGTATCCAGGACTCTTTGTAAGCTTCTGAGCCCCCCAAATCCTTTCTGTGTTGGAGGGAAACCTTCTAGCTTATCAGTGGGAGTGGCAAGCATCAGGTAGCCTATCTACCATGGGAAGAGTGGGTTTTGGCCCATAAATTGTACTTTATTGGCCGTTTAGGCAGTTTTACATCTCTTTCAACTTGCTGGCTTAAAAGCCTGCATTTGCGCTTGTTCCCCACCTTTCCTGTAACTAGTCTAGTCTAGGTACAGATTTCCTGTATCCAGGACTCTTTGTAAGCTTCTGAGCCCCCCAAGCCTTTCTGTGTTGGAGGGAAGCCTTTTAGCTTATCAGTGGGAGTGGCAAGCATTAGGTAGCCTATCTACCACAAGAGGAGTGGTTCCTGGCCCAGAAATTGTAGCTACTGGCCATTTGGGCAGTTTTTTCCCATCTCTTGCAACTTTCTGGTTTAAAAGCCGCACTTGTGCTTGTTTCCCACCTTTCCTATTACTAGCCTAGTCCAGATACAGAGTTGCTGTATCCAGGACTGTTGGTAAGCCTCTGAGCCCCGCAAGCCTTTCTGTGCTGGAGGGAAGCCTTCTAGCTTATCAGTGAGAGTGGTAAACACTAGGTAGTCTATCTACCACAAGAGGAGTGGTTCTGTCCCAGAAATTGTAGTTTATTGGCCGTTTGGGCAGTTTTTTTCCATCTCTCTCAACTTTTTGATTTTAAAGGCCGTGTTTGCACTTGATCCCCACCTTTCCTGTAACTAGTCTAGTCTAGGTACAGATTTGCTGTATCCAGGACGGTTTGTAAGCTTCTGAGTCCTCCAAGCCTTTGTGTTGGAGTGAAGCCTTCTAGCTTATCAGTGGGAGTGGTGAGTACTAGGTAGCCTGTCTACCACAAGAGGAGTGGTTCTTGGCCCAGGAATTGTAGTTTATTGATCATTCGGGAAGTTGTTCATCTCTTTCAACTTTCTGGTTTAAAAGACCACATCTGCCCTTGTTTCCCATCTTTCCTGTAACTAACCTACTGGAAAGCACTAGAAAGCCTTAAACTCATACAAGTCTTCTAGCTTAAAAGAGAAACTTTGGAGTGATTGAATATCAGTTTTCTGTAATTTCTTGCTGTACTTGACTGTTTTCCGCCTAAAACGCTGATTTTTCCAGCACTTATTGTGATTTAAAAGCTTGTTTTTTTTCACATATTGTACTTATTTGACTGCCTGCACTTTTAAAAAGTTGTTTTTTGTTTAAATAAATTGTTTAACTGTTGTAGGCTACACACTAAAGTGCAATAGCCTTTTCTGATCGCTTATAGTCATTTAAAGCTGTTTTAAGTGTACTTTTTACTGTTTTTGCCTTATCTTTTCAAAAAAAAAAATTCTTGTTTCCCATCTTTCTAAGCTAGTATAGTCCAGTTTTCAGGCTAGTGCTGAATTCAGGGCTGTGTTACAAGTTTCTGAGTTACCCATATCTTACTTGGATAGAGGGAAGTTTCTCTGTTCACCTGTGACAGAGGTGAACTTTGAGCAGCCATCTGTTCCTGGAGGAGTGGTTCCAGCCCAGAAGTTAGTAGTTTAAAAAAACGCATTTGCACGGTTTTGTGCGCCGGGCAGCACCGGTTAGCTAGGGTTAAATTATTCCCGGCTCCACTAAGTCTCCTCTTTAGTTTTTCACTTGAAACTAGTCTAACTCTCAACCTAAGCACTCAAAAAGCATCCTACAGTCCAGCACTTGCTCAGACCTAATAGCAAGCACTAATATACCCCGACACTTGACTGCCCAGTAGGGCAAGGCTCTTTATCCACCTCTCACCAACCAAGTGACTAAGCAGCCCACCCTACTATTCAGGCATGACCAAAGGGCAACTTCAGGTGCACTCTCCAGTCCAGCTGGTGAATCTGGGTATCCTGAGGCAATGTTACAACTGCCTCATGTACACAGACAGCCCTCTCCTCCTACCACAAAACACTGACATATGCGAGAGATGCAATTATACAGCCAAACTGGAGGCTAAGGTCTCTCCACCCAAGACTGGAACAGACAGTCATGAGGAGAAGCTTAACACTTGCACCACACCTCCAGCCTCACATAGACCTACTAAACCAGCACTGGCAAAAAATACACATAAATACATGAAATCATACTCTGAGGCTCTAAATAAAAACCTGCAAAAGCATCAGAGAGCTCCAAAGTAGACACCCACAAAACCTGCACCTCCCGTCACAAACCAGACAACACATAAAGCACAAAATCAATGTGCCACACAATCACAGCCCTTAAGGCAAAATGACATACCTAAGACACTAGTAATAGGTGAATCAATAGTCAGGCACACTGACGCCCCACTCACTAGGCTGGACTAGGAGAAGGTTACTGTTAGCTGCCTGTTAGGAGCCAGAATCCGCCACATAACACAAGCACTCAGGTCACTCCAGAACAAGTTCAAATATGAATCTGTCATTGTTCATGTTGGTGTGAATGACCTGAGATGTACCTCCCTGGACTACATGAAAAGAGACATAGAAGAGCTCTCTGATCATGTAGCCCAGGCGGGTATGACCCTGATCCTGAGTAGTATCCTGCCCTCACCGAGAATGATACCTCAGTATAAAGAAAAAAATTATCAATTTCAACAATTGGCTAAGCTTCTGGTGTCATTCAAAGGGGATCCAGTGTCTGTCAGCCTGGGATGATATGCTCGACAAGCCATGTTACTTAGCAAGAGATGGCTTGCACCTGTCACCTCTTGGCTTTCAAATACTGGCCAAGGCTCTTGCTGCCCCCATATTGCCTTTTTTAGGCAAGGCTCAAAATTCAAACCCACCTCTGTAAACAGCACAAGTAAAAAAATGAGGGTTATGCTACTCAACGCCAAGAGTTTAAATCTCAAAATGTATGCGCTCGAAGCACTCCTAAGTATGGAGAACGCCGACATCTGTGCAGTAACTGAAACCTAGTTCAAGGCTCCAGAGAGCACTCCAGCACTACTGGGCTATAAACTAAACCAGTGGTCTGAGTGCCCAAGATAAAAAGTGGTAAACCTGAAGTAAGGCACACATGGAGCTCAGCATAACGGGCAACTGCTTTAATGAACAAGCACAAAAACAATCCATAGCAAGTTAAATCACAGCAGCACAGCACAGCAAACGAAATTGCAAAGCACAAGCAACAGCACTTTTGGTATTGCTTGTGCTTTGCAATTTCATTTGCTGTGCTGTGCTGCTGTGATTTAGCTTGCTGTGGATTGTTTTTGTGCTTGTTCATTAAAGCAGTTGTCCATTTTGCTGAGCTCCATGTGTGCCTTACTTCAGATTTACTACTGGGCTATAACTCATACCACACATTTCGGCCACAGAACACGGACCGAAACACAAAAGGAGAGGGTGTATCCATATTCATCAAGGATACCCACACCTCTAGGTTAGTGGCGCAGCATGATACCTCTGAGATCATCCATGTGCAGCTAACATTGGGCAAATCTGAAATGCAAATTGTGGCCTGCTACAGATCACCCTCCATGACCCCGGACCACCACTCCATCTTTCTGGAGAAACTGGAAAACATGAAGGTCCTACCGAACACCCTGATATTGGGCAATTTCAATTACCCTACTATTAACTGGGAAAACTACTTGAGTACAAACTCCCAGGCTCAGTGCTTCCTGGACTTTATCAACTCAAATGCCCTGCATCAGCTGGTAAACTCCCCTACCAGAGGCTACAACATATTGGACCTTGTCATCACCAACATGGGCGACAGGTGTTCCATACCGGAGGTCAACCCGTTACTGGTTAGATCAGACCATAAACTAATCATCCTGGATGTCCACACCCCACCACCACCCCAGCCAATGAAACCACAGTGAAAAACTTTTCTAAAGCAAACTTCACCTTACTTAAGGCAGAGGTGGTAAGTTTCACAACCCCCATACTAAAGGATAACACTGCCCAAGATGCAGAATCCTTTACAATTGCACTTTATGAACACCTACAAGGATGCATGGATTGTGCCATCCCTAGCAAAACCAAGATTCACTCCCCTAAGAGAAGGAAACCAGTCTGGTGGACCCCTGCCATAAAAAGGTTATACAACAAAAGGAGGAAACTAGTTCAGAAAAAAAGCAAATCCCAAGAAGGAAAGACATCCCTGATCAGTATCAGTAAGAAACTTAGGTCCCTCATAAAATCATCCAAAGCTAACTTCGAAAGAAAAATAGCCAAGGATTCGAAAGATAACCACAAAGCCTTCTTTAGCTATGTCAAGAATCTAAGTGGCAACTCACAGATATGCTCTGAGCTAGTGCAAAATAGCACAAAATATACTGAACCTACTGATATTGCCAACATCCTGGCAGATAGATTCAGTGCAAACTTCACCTCCCTCTCACCTTCAAAAGGGCCCACAGCAATACCGGAAAAGTGTAGTGTCCCGGAAACCACAGAAGCACAGGTGAAAACAGCCCTTTCAAAAGCCAAAAATACAGCATCAATGGGGCCAGATGGTGTCCCAGGCTGCGTCTTGCACAAACTACAGAACAAACTAACCCCACACCTAAACATGCTGTTCAACCTCAGCCTCTCCACAGGCTACGTGCCCATAGAATGGTGCACAGCAACGGTTATTCGGCTCCACAAAGGAGGGGCCACAACTGACCCTGGTAACTATCGCCCCATAAGCCTGACTAGCCTGGTCTGCAAGGCTATGGAGCGCATCATCATGGAACTCATTAACAAAGATGTTGGGAACCTCCAAACACTTGACCCGACCCAGTTCGGCTTTGTTAAGGGCAGATCATGCCTACTAAACCCGGTTGACTTCTTCGAGACAATCACCAAGGCCATAGATGAGGGAAAGGTGGTTCACACAGCCTACCTTGATCTCACCAAGGCATTCAACACCATTCCTCACTCGGGTATTATAGAAAAACTCACCAGCCTGAACATAAACCCCTATGTCACAAGAAGGGTTGCCAACTGCCTTACAGACAGAACTCACACGGTAAGAATAGCGGGCTCCAGGTCCGACTCTAAACCAGTCACAAGTGGCGTCCCACAAGGCTCGGTTCTGGGACCCCTACTGTTCGGCATATATTTCTCAGAAGTACAGGCAAACACAGGAGGACTATAGCTAACCAAGTTCACCGATGACTGCAAACTGGGAGCCATAATTGACTCTCCGACTGACACGGACATCCTTCAAAAAGGCCTTACTGAGACAGACACCTGGTGTCAAAGTCATGGCCTCAAGCTAAATGCCAAAAAATGCATAGTCATCCCATTTGGGAAAAACAAAACACCCACGAATTAGCACATAGGTGGCAGCCCTCTTAATACAGAAGAGGTAATAAGAGATCTGGGGACCCAGGTAGATAGTAATCTCTCCTTTGACAATCATATTGCCAAAGTAGTTAGGAAATCCTTCTATGTGGCCCATCTAATTACTAAAGGGTTCGCATCTAGAAATAAAGAGGTTATAGTGCCCCTCTACTCGTCACTCATCAGACCCATCATAGAGTACAATGCCCCATTTGGGATGTACTTCACAAGACACTTCCAACAGCTGGAAAGACCACAAAAGCACCTCACCAAGAGGATTACTGACCTCAAACATATGTCTTATGCAGCCCGACTGAAAAAACTCCAGCTGTACTCAGTGACATATCGCTTACTCAGAGGTGATCTCTGCCTGACTTATAAAGCCATGTCCAACTCAGAACTGATGGACATGCTCCACCTAAAGAAATCCAAGTCACTGCGAGCCATGTGCTCTAGTGAGCTAAACCTCGTCACAACAATAAATAGAACATGCTGGAGGGATAGATTCCTGTCACATAGACTCCCCATGCTTTGAAACAAAATTCCTAACTGCATTAGGCAGAGCCCCTCACTAACACTCAAGAGAAGCCTTGACGAGTGGATGGGTAACAGAAAATACACCCCTGGGATCACTTCATTGGCTCTGCATGACAGAGGCTCAGTTAATTAATCAATGGGGCGGCAAAAGCCGACACACTCTGGCTAGGCTTATAAATGCCCTTGGGCAGATAGCCTAGTACCTACCTATGAACTGTTCAAAAAAATAATTAATTTTATGGGAAGAAGGGTTCCTCAACTGGTTCATATCTGACAGAGAAACATGCTGAAGTGCCAGCTGCTGCTGTTGTGAAGCTTCTAAGCTGCTTCTTCATCAGGTGGCAAGAAAATACAAAGATACTAAAGATGTTTTTGCACTGACTGCTGATTTTCCCTCTTCAGGGTTGGCTAATCAACAGTCAGAATGGCAGGGTGAGGGATCCAGAGCTTTTGGAATATGGCTAGCTGCTTTGTCTTGGGCAAGACGCAATGCATGGGCTACTGCAGCATTGGGAATGATGAATATCACTACTTTGCATTAGAAACTACCTTTAAAACTTTGCAGCATGAACTAAAAGGTAGCTTAGGAGGTGGCAGTGACATGAAGATACTTAGACTAGGAGTGTCCAGGGGACACCGATTTGACATTTGCTGGTGACCTCCAAAATGCTAACACCGACTTTGTAAACATAATTTTTAACCCAGAAGGCTAAGCCCATCTTTAGAAAGTCAGTCTTCAAAAATAGACACCATATTTACCCATTTCAGTCAGCATTCACCACCCTGCATGTGTAAGTCTAGCATGATCTCTGTGCTATGCTGTCAGTAGCAAATAAACATCTGCACTTGTCAGTCACATGAGGCAGGGGCTGCTTTTTGCAGTTAGCGTAAGCAGATCTGGTTGATGTCAGTTGGTGAAGAGCATGCAATACACTCATCTGTTGTGCATTCTTGTCTTGTAAAATTATAACAATGTACAGCTGACACCTCACCATAGAGGTATGTTTTATTTAGCTACATTTTAAGAGAATCCAGTGACTGGGAACAGAATTATACTGAATGTTGTAAATATGGAAGTGAATTATTCACATTTTCATTCAGTAAACGGTGTGTCGGATTTACATCAATTTAATATGAATGGTCTGCAGAACTCTGTTTGGTTATATTTTTTAACTGGGCTAAGCTCCCTCTTCCTGTGACATAGCCCATTTTCAGGGAAACATGATGAGAAAAACTCTAGTGGATTATGTAACACAAACAAGAAAAAGAATATTGCATATTCAGTATATGGTAATAAATCTATATTAAAGCTGACAAATTAATTACACATCTATTACACATAAAGGCGATTAACTTAGGTAGTAAATGCAATCTTCAGTTACAAATGACCATACATTATTATAAAGATCATTAAGCACAACAAATCAGTCCAAGCTAAGTTAATAAGCTTCTAAGGACATACCACTGCAGGTAGTACAAGCATTCTTCATGCTACAAGCAGCAGTGAATTCTTATTATATAAGCACAACAAATAACTTCAAACTACTAAGTTACTACACTACTATCGCTTATAACCTCAGCATATCACTTAACCTCCTTTGAGCACCTACATTGCTCTGTTTCACTACCCAACTAAACAAACATCCTTTCATACACTCATCTCTCCAAATAATATAAATATAATATCTACACCTAGCTACCTACTTGCAAAGTTCCACAGACTATCCCACATTAAATACTATAATCCCTCAACCAAGAAATATCAATTTCTAATAAGTAATCTACATTATGCACTGTATATTCTAAAAAATCAGTCCTTACAAAATGGTGATATCCAGCCTAACCCAGGCCCTGCAAATGTCCTACCTACTGATTCTTATACCTCCAATCCCTCTATCCCACCCAGCCCCATTAAACTCCCCAACTCTCTCCTGATAGCACATCTCAATATCCAAAGCATCAATAATAAAGTTCCTCATCTCCATTCTCTCTTAGACATATACTCATTTGACATTTTATGTTTAACAGAAACTTGGTTAAAACCACAGACCCAAGATAATGAGATTATCCCACCAGGATATAATGTATTAAGAAATGACAGAACAAAAAGAAAGGGAGGGGGGAGTAGCAATTCTTTTCAAAGAAGGGGTACAAGTTACTACCTCACCATATACCCCACCTAAGGACAATAATGCAGAAATCCTTATTTCCAAGATTCAGCTTAATGCTAATAAATCCATAAATATCCTTTGCATTTATCTACCTCCTGGAAATAATATTAGCACCTTAGAGGATATTCTTAGCTGGGTCACAGCAACCTTCCCACAAGAAACTTTAATCCTAGGTGATGTCAATATAGACTGGAAGTGCATCAATACTGAGCATCCTACTTCTCATATTAACCTTCATGGCTTTTCTCAGACCATCACCTCCCCAACTAGAATTAACAAACCAAACCAAAAAGAGAGCACCTAAGATTGGATTCTGATTAATAATCACCACCAAACATACAAAGTAAGCACCTTCCCTGATGATGTAAGCGACCATTGCTTAACATATATAATTAGGGAAAAAAATAGATATCTCCCACCCAACATCATATAGGACTTTACGTTCCAACAAGCATTTTAACCAAGAACTATTTCTGAGCGAACTTAATGCCTGTAACTGGACTTGTCTAAAAACCCTCCCATTAGAAGAGGCTGTTCAATACTTTAACTCTAAATTCTTAACTATCCTAGACCAACATGCACCTATACGTAATATAAGAATTAGGTCAAAACCAGCCCCATGGCTCACCAAAGATACCAGGCAAAAAATCCTACTAAGAAATAAAGACCGGACTAGGTGGCGAACTACCAAAAGCTCATCTACTCAACAGACATTTAGATAAATAAGAAATGCTACTAAAAAAGCCATACTCTTAGACAAAAAAACTATTACTACAAAATACAGCAAACACACCAAAATAACCATCAAAGATTCTGGGCAAATATCAATAGACTCCTATATCCAGGACACTCCAGTACACCAACACCAATAGGAGTGAACCATGAGACTCCCATCCAAACTGCTAATGACTTTAACTCCTTCTTCACAGATGCCATCCAAACTCTAGCCAGTCAGCTATCTCCTGACACCTCTAATATTCCCACCCCCATAACAAGCACTCTTCCTACCTTCATATTACAACCTATATCTACTAACTTTATTTTCAAACTCCTAGCAAAACTGAAGCCTTGTACCCCTTCTGCTGACCAAATCCCAGCTGAATACCTACAAAAAGCAGCCGGAGCAGTTGCTTATCCTGTATCCATCCTGATAAACAGAACCATCAAAGAAGGATACATCTCTGCTTGTTGGAAAGTCTCACACATTATCCCCCTACAAAAAGGTGGCAACTCCAATGAATATTCTAACTACAGACCCATAGTCGTTCTATCCCCCTTAGCAAAAATAATAGAAAAATGCATTCACCATCAGCTAATAGGCCATCTAACTCAACACAACTTACTAGCTAAGGGCCAACATGGCTTTAGGCCATTCCATAGTACCACCACTGCCCTCCTATCCTTTACAGACACCATTAATAGAAACCACAATAACAATTTACTCTCTTCAGCACTATTTATTGATCTTTCAAAGGCTTTTGCTATGATAAACCGCTCATTGCTTATCAATATTCGCAAATCACTTTCCCTGGATATTCAATCTATAAAGTGGTTTACTTCCTACCTGAGCAATAGGCAACAAGCAGTGCACTGGGAAAATAATCTATCATCCCACCTGCCAGTGACACTGGGAGTTCCCCAGGGCTCCATTCTAGGTCCTCTCTTATTTTCAATTTTTATTAATGATCTCTACCTGGCTATTCCCACTGCAACTTGTATACAATATGCAGATGACTCTACATTAATCTGCACAGCTAAATCTGCTTCTGAACTGCAATGCCTAACCCAGAAAGTATTTAGTATAGTTGAGACATGGTTCTTAAAGCGCTGCCTTTTACTGAATCCCAAAAAAACAAAGCTCCTACTATTTACTCCTACTTGTAGATCCACACCAATAGATATCTCAGTCATTTCTAATAATGGTACCCTCATTTACCCAGACTCTACCACCAAACTCCTTGGTATTAAAATAGACAACAACCTTAACTTCGACACCCACATTAACAATACTATAAAATCAGTTAACAGAAAAATGGGCTCCCTGTACAGAGTCAAACCCTTCCTTACTCCAATAGCAAGAACTACCATTGCCCACTCCCATCTAATCTCTAGTCTACTCTATGCTTCACCAATATACACTAACCTATCCAAAAAGAATCTTCTCAAACTTGCTACCTCTTATCATAATATTGCCAGATTTGCCACTGGTAAACCCTTCTGAACCCATCACTGTCAGTATCTTAAGCAACTCGGATGGCTTGAACTTCAAAACCAGCTTCAACTCAGCCAACTTACAATTGCCCATAAGGTTCTTTACCAGCTAAACAATACTCCAATACTCTCAGACCTCATAACCCCTTACAAAAATCTTAATGCCTTGCATTCTTCAAATAAACTCCTAGTTAACATCAACAAGTCTCACAACATGGCTGGGGACTCTCTATTCTCAAACACAACTGGGAAAAACTGGAACCTACTACCTATTGAACTTACTTCCCTTCCTTCCTTACAACTCTTCAGACAAAAACTTAAAACCTTCCTCAAAACACACTGGCTGTGCCCTTGTACCAACCCTGACTAACCTATCATTAATGCTACTAATATTTTTTCTAGCTGTTCTCCCTCCACTAATTTAATCTTCTGTAGTGCAATGATAAGCATCTAGTAAGAACCTGGATACTATTTTGTTTAGTCACTAGCATATTCATATTATTTTGCGCTAAACTTTGTATATAGTTTTTATGTTATTTACTGTTAATTTTATATAATATCTTCTATATCTACTTATTGTTTTTATTCTTATGTAACAACGCCTTATTGGCTGTTTGTATCTGTCTTGGAGCTTTTCTCCCCGGGCCTCCACTGAAAATAGACATATATCCAGCTGGACTAGCCCGGTCAACAAATGTAAAATAAATAAATAAAATAAAAAGTTGATAAGCTACTAAGCATGCTACTAAGGCAGGTCATTATCATCACCAACCCCCCATTTTCCCATGTTCTACATGAGGTTGGGGTGTCACGTCAACTGCTGCCACTTCTCTTGATTTAATGCCACTCTTCTACCCTTTTTGATGTTCATGCCTGATTATCAAAGGTCTTCTTTCATTCAATCCATCCATCTCTTTGCTGGACATCCTCATTTTCTTTTGTCTTCTTCCTCACTTTTCCAAATCTTCTTCACCAAATTGTCTTCTGCTTTCCTGCACATGTACCTGAAAACTGTGTTCTCTTTCACCTTCCCTGCAATTGGACTTGCTTTGGTTTCTGGTCTAATGTCGTTATTTTTTCATCTCAGGCACTTCTATATCACCTTTAGCTTTCTCAACTACTCCAACTTCACTGGCCAGATGTCTGCACCATACAGTAGTACTGGTCACACTGCAAGTTTTGTAAACTTTACTTTTTGTCTTCTTTAGTATTGTAAAGAATACTTACACTCTATGCCATTTGGCTGCAACTCCAAACATTCTAGATTTGACCACCTCATTAAGACTTCCCCTCTCCTTAAACCCTCCGTCCAGATATGTGAAGCTGTTAACTTATTCTCTTATTTTCTATTCTATCTCAGTTTTCAGCTTCTTCTGATTTCCTTCACTTACTACCATGACAACTGTCTCAACGTACTTAGTTTCACTCCATCGGCCTTCAGTTTTACATTTCATTCCTATTATTTGTTGAAGTTCTTTTTTAGTCTGCTTGTAATGCTACATCATCTGCATTCAGCAGCGTTATTTATCCATCTCCTCCATTCTGTTTGCTGATGTGATTCATCAGTAGTATGAACAGCAGTGGGCTCAGAGCTCAACCCTCATGCACCCTTGCTTCCACTGAGAACACCTCTGTGAGTCCTACTACTGTTCGTACATGTGTTACAAGGTGTTTTGACATAGCCTGCTCTAATTCTACCAATATGTCCATGACATCGAACCATCATAGGACTGTGCAAACAGCTTCTTTGGGATCTTGTTATATGCTTTCTCCAAGATTAGTAATGTCCAGCTGGATTCTGTCCTCATCTTTAGCTTCTCCTTTAATATCCATCTCACTGCAAACATTGGATTGGTTGTGCTATATCCTGATCTGAATGCAAACTTCACTCCCCCCATTTTACTTTGTACTACACTGTGTATAGATTTATCAGTCGCTTTCTCCAGCTCTATTATGCAGTGTGCCAGGAGTTTGATACCTCTGTATTGTAGACTAGCACTAGTATGCTTATTCTCCTATCTGGGACGCACCTTTTCTCCATACTGGTATGATTACCCTCCTGAGCCATTTCTGCCCTAACTCACTCAACATCTTGATCATATGTGCTGTGACCTCATCTGAGCCTGTTCCTTTCCTTAACTTTATTTTCTTTACTGTTGTTTTTCCATCTTCTAGGGTGGGCTCTTCTCCTGCATTATAGGCTGTGTCTGGGACAGTACAGATACTGCTGGGTTTCCTTCATTCAGAAGCTGATGAAAGTATTCCTTTCACCTGCCCTTGAAGTCCTGTGGACTGTTGTGTAGGTTGTTGCTGTCATTCCTTATAACTGGTGTCTGATGACTATCTTTGTCTTTCTGTCTTTGCTTTGCAACCTGCTAGAGTTTATTTGTGCAATCTGCCAAGTCACTCTCCAGAAGCTGGTAGAATGCCCCTGATGTTGTTTTCTTTGCTAGTGTGAATATTCTCCTAGCCTCCTTATTTGCAAACCAGCATTCCTTCCTAGCCTGGTCCATCTTTTCTATTTCCCACTTTTTCCTGGACTCCTTCTTTATTTTGTTGACTTCCTGGACTTCTGCATTCCACCACTTGTTCTCCTTATGTACCTTATCTCCATGCCTGGCTCAGCTGCATATCTGTTCTGTAGTCCTCACACATGCTGTTTTGAGGTGCTGCCATTCTTCTTCTTCTACTACAACTATTTCCGTTTCTTCCTTAGATGCTTGAGCAACAAGTTTTTTTCTTAACTCTTGTGCTTTCCCTCTACTCACCTTTCAAGTCTTCAATTTAACCTCGGTTGACCTAAGGACCTTCTCTGACCACTGCTTGCAGATAGACACCTGTGGTTTATGCTGTGGGTTGATTGTTTCACCGAGGATGACTTTGCAATCTCTGCTTCTAGCCCAATGCTCTTTCTTTAATAGGAAGAAGTCAACCTGAGTTGCATGTTGGCCACTGTTGTATGTGATCTTTTGACTGTCTCTGTCCATGTGTTGTCCACCGTAAACACTTTTGTCAGACCAAAGACTAGAAAGACCTGTCCTTCTTAATTCCTGTTGGAGCCAGGCAGTCTTCATATCCTGTTCTGTCTGTCATTCAGGTCCCCATTAATAATACCAACTCCTGCTGTCCTGCTTTATTTAGTAGGTCCTGCTACTGCTGCCTGAATGCACTCTTTTCTCACCATTGCAGCCCTGCTATTGAGCATAGGCTGACATTATAAACACTGTCCTATCTTTAAATGGAGTCTGATTGCTCTGAGTTTCTTAGTAATTCTGGTGACTTCCTCCGCACTGTCTTCAGAAGAGTTTCCATCATTACAATTCCCACACCACCTCTAGACTATCCTCACCTTAATATTAGACTCTGGGACCCAAGCCAAAAAGCTTTGCAGCACTGCTCTACCATCTTGTATTCTGGATGCATAGGATGTCCAGTCTCTTCCTTACCATTATGTCACCCACTTCCAGTCCGTGAACCTATATTCAGTGTAGCAATCCTTAGTTCTTATTTGGCAAGATGATTACTTTTGCATCCAGCTTTCAGTGGAGTAACTCAGGTAGGGTAACTGGACACTGGTTGGCCAGTAGCTTATTGATTCTGGACTGCAACTGAACTGGGCTGCTGGGCTTTACAGCAAACATTGGCTAGTAGAGGCAAATAAAACCCTAATTACCAGCGAATGCTCATGTCCATTCTGGTGACATTAGTTTGTTAGTGTGGTGACATGATGTGTAACTTGATATTCATGTTCTTCCGTCTAGAGAATACAGTGTATCACCACTGATAACCAATTGAAATGTTGGGACCTGCTAGATTCAGTCCTGAAATATGGAGATTGAATGGCCAAAGGGACAGGCTTACATATACTAAGTCTGACATGCCATTTCTTGGAATATTCCCTTTTCTCTGTGGTCTGGCAATCTCAGTGTTGTTTTATATATATATATATATATCTTTTGTAGGGGGGGGGGTCATGGGGAACTTGCCCTCACTTCAAAAAGAAGTTTAAAGGAGAAAAGTGATTTTCAAGATTTGCTCTTCTCCTCTCTTTTCAATCTTTTTTTTTTTTTTTGGCATGTAGTCGCTTGGCATTTTGAGTGCTGACATTTCAACAGGGAGCCCCACAGCTGATGCCTAAAGCAATTGGTCTATGAAACTCTTCCCTCCATAACTATAACCTAGAGACTGTGTTGCTGTACATGGCTCCCTTCAATTTTTGAGGTGAGAGTTGAGGTGGAAACAACATAGGTTCATAGGTATATACTAGGCTAACGGCCCTGGAGCCTTTACAAGCCTAGCCATAGGATTACCCTGGCATCATACCACCCGATCATAGTTTCCAGTGCCTCTGTCGAGTAGAGCCACTGGAGTGATCCCCGGGGTGAAATTTTTATTTCTCATCCACTCATCAAGATTTCTCTTGAAGAGGGCCAGTGAGGTGCTCTGTTTGACATGTATGAGAAGTCTATTCCATAGCGTGGGCAGTCTCTGGGTTATGAACCTGTCCGTCCAGCACGTTCTGTGGATTGTGGTGATGAGGTTGAGGTTTCTGGATCATGTGGTGGAAAGGTTTTGGGATTTCTTTAGATATAGCATTTCTAACAGAGTTGCATCAGACATGGCTTTATAAGTCAAGCAGAGATCACCTCTAAGTAGGCAATATCAGACAAAGAATAGTTGGAGTTTTCTGAGTTTATCCATATAGGACAAGTGTTTAAGGCCTAGCATCCTCTTTGTGAGGTACTTTTGCGGCCTCTCCAGTTGTTGCAGGTGTCTAGTGAGGTCCATGCCAAATGGGGCATTGTACTAGATGATTGGCCTAATTAGGGAAGAGTAGAGGGAGAGAATGACCTCTTTCTTCCTGGATGCAAAACCCTTAGTAAGGAGATGTGCCACATAGAAGGACTTTCTGACCACAGTGGCAGTGTGGTGCTCAAAAGAGAGGTTGCTGTCAACCTGTGTTAATGCCATCTGTGTTCAGTGGACTACCATCAATGTGGTAGTTTGTGGGAACCGGGTTTTTCCCAAAGGGGATGATGACACATGTTTTGGCATTGAGCTTAAGGCCATGGTTCTGACACCAGTCATTGGTCTCAATGAGGCCTTTCTGTAGGATGTCAACACCACTTGGTGATTTAATAATGGCTCCCAACTTGCAATCATCTGTGAACTTTGTCAGCCAGAGTCCATTCATGTTGGACTGGACTTCTGACGAGTAGATAACAAACAGGAGAGGACCCATGACTGATCCCTGTGGGACTCCACTTATGACTGGTCAGCAGTCTGACTTGGAGTCAGCTACTTTCATGCTGTGGGTTCTATTTGTGAGCCAGTTTGCAACCCACCTAGTCATATAGGGGTTGATGCCTAGCTTAGTGAGTTTTTCTATGATTCCTGAGTGGGGAATGGTATCAAAGGCCTTGGCCAGATCAAGGTAGGCTGTATGAACCTACTTGCCTTCATCCACAGCTCTGGTGAATAACTCAAAGAAGTCGACTAAGTTGAGCAGGCATGATCTACCCTTCACAAAACCAAACTGTGTGGGATCCAGAGTTTGGAGATTCCCTATATCCTTGTTTATTAGGTCCATGATGATGCGTTCCATAGCTTTGCATATCAGACTTGTCAGGCTAATGGGGTGATAGTTCCCAGATTCTGTCGTTGTTCCTACTTTGTGGAGAGGGATGACTAAAGCAGTGCGCCATTCGGTAGGGGCAAAGCCTGAGGTGAGGCTATGATTCAACAGGGTACACAGGTGAGGTGCCAGTTCATTCTGTAGTTCATGTAGAACACAGCCAGAGATATTGTCAGGTCCCATAGAGGCTGCAGTCTTAGTCTTGGCTAGTAATGTTTTAACCTGTGCAGCAGTAATACTGGATGCCTGGCAATCTACAGGTATTGTGATTGGTCCTTGGAGGGGGGGAGGGGAAAAGTTGGCACTGAATCTGTCGGCCAGTATATTGGCAATATCTGTTGGCTTGGTATAGGAGGTACCATTCTGCAGTAGCTCAGAGCAAATCTGGATATTGCCGTGGACGTTCTTTACATTACTATAGAAGGCCTTGTGGTTATCTTTACTATCTGCTGCAATTTTGTTTTCATAGGTAGCTTTAGAGGATTTGATGAGGGATCTCAACTTTTTGTTGAGGCTGATAAGGGAGTTTTTCCAGTCTTGGGGCTTCACCTTATTCCGCATCAGTTTCCTCCTTCTGTTGTAGAGTTTGTTTATGATAGGGGCTATCAGATTTGCTTCTTTTTTTTGAAGGAGAGCATCTTTTTTTTTTTTTTTTTTGGGTATGGCAAGATCCATGAATTTGTGTACGTGTTCGTACCGTGTATTGGTGTATGATTCGGTGGTCATGCATCTATTCTCCATTTGGATGGGTGCCGTGAAGTTAGCCACTTCTGTTCTTAGGAGCCCAGAGTTAGATTTGGAGAAGTTTTTCATTGTGGTTACCTTTGCAGGGATGGGGGTGGGAGTGGGAGGGATGTGGATTTCCAAGGTGATTAGTTTGTGGTTGGATCTAACCGGGGAGGAGTTGACTATTGGTGTAGAGCAATGGTTGCCCATGTTAGTAATGACCAGGTCAAGGATGCTGCTACCTCTAGTGGGGGTAAGAATGAGCTGGTCCAGGGCGTTAGAATTAATGAATTCCAGGAAACGTTGTGCAAGTGTATTGGTATATGAGTAGTTTTCCCAGTTAATGGAGGGGTAGTTGAAGTCGCCCAGTATGAGTGTGTTAGGTTGGACCCTAATATTCTCCGGGTCTAAATTAAATCAGCGAACACTTAAAAAAGTGAACTCTGATTTACTGACCCCGTGTGAGCGAAATATTAGTATCCCAAACAGTTAGAGCAGCGATTTTTTCAAAGGGAAAAAATCACTGTTCCAAAAAAGAAAAAAAAAAACTTTAAAACATTAAACACACACCCATACCCCTCCTCCTTAAATATACCAACTCCGAGATCACACTACAGTGATGAAAATGGCAAAATAATGAAGGCGGCCAAGCAATTTCTTTCCCAGGGAAAGAATTCACTTATATGCCGTTTCATGCTTTCAAGTTCGATCAAAACGCTTTCGAAAGAATGCATCTTCGATCATATAATAAGGAACCTATTCTCCAGGGTGCTTAGGAATGTGGAATGAGTGTCTTGGGATATGGTTGGGGACCTATAACAGGCTACAACCTGAATTGCTGTCTTACCCATTGTTTTTGTGGAGGTGGATGAAATACCACAGAGACAACATGTAAACTTTACACAGACAGTAACTGGAGATCAGGATCAAACTCTATACCTTGTGCTTGGGCAGAAAAGGACTTAACCATTATGTCAGCCATGTTTATTCCGAAGGTAGGTATATTAAATTAAGGGAGGTTTATGAAATTAATTTTATTCACTCTTATGATAATTCTGAGAATAAAGAAAACACACCAGAACAAATGTAACTATCCAGAAGACTGAACTGATGAAAAAAATCAAGGGGGGAGGTAGATAGGTAGGTACAACAGGAATCTAGGTTACTGTACAGCTCAAACAGTTCCTTCTAATGAGGATAATTGGTTATATGTCAGATGTGATATTGCAACTTATTCTAGAAGACAGATAATATTTTCCCTGGAGATATGCTATCTAACTTACAAGTTTTTCTAGGAATATTTAGTAAAAGCTTGTTTGATTACCTGAGTGGCCAATGAAGAAACATGCCATTTCAATAAGTGAGCAAGGTCTCAGCACAACCTGTTATGAAGAAGTAAGTGACTTGAAACTGTTAATATGTTAATCTATTGCTCATATTCACTAAGCATGAATTTTTATTGCCGTGTAGACATGTGTACTGGAAGTTTTTTTTTCAACAGAAAAAGGGAGCTTTTATATGGTATAGCTACATATGGCTAAATAAAATTCCATGAGCATCAACTGAGAGAAGCACAAGACCCTGAGGAAGATAGCTCTGATCACAGTTTTTCCATAGGAAATCAATGCCAGCACAATTATTTAGTGCATGTAGGCACTGATTCTTTTATTTTAATTTCTATCTTCTTTGGTTCCGCAATTCTGGAGTTTTTTTATACATAAGTTTATTAGTGATTGGGGAGCTTGCCACTCACAAAGGAGGATGTAGGGGGAGATCTCCCCCAGGAAAAAAAAAAGCGTGCAGTTTTTTTTTTTTTGCCCTCTTGTGTTTCAGGCATTAGTTTTCAGTGTTTTGGTTCATCTTCATTCTGGCATTCTTGGTACCCTAGTAGAACCATCCAGTATTGACTTTGTGAAATACTTTGTCAGATGACTATGCTATCCACTCTGAGTGCAGTCATCAGCACTGTAAAAGGTTGCAGCATGTACCAGTACATTTTTATCGACTAAGTCAGAATGTGAAGAACAGTGATGCTGTCCATAACATCCTAGTATGCTCATCATGAGTTCCACAGGGTATTGTTAACGAATCTGTCATGACAGAATTGTGAGTGGATAGGGTTGTCCACGAATCACTGGCAGTCAGGGTAGCCTTCGTACCTATTGGAAACTTTACAGTAAGGAGCCTGTAAAAAGCATGAGGATCCCTGAATCCCAGCAATTATCAATAAAATATTTAAGAAACTTAATGTGTGGCAAATAGGTATTCTGTGTGCTGAAAGTTTTTTTTCTTTTCAAACACCTTTATTGAATTATCACTTGTGACAGGCAAATTTACATTCATATAAAAGTAATCAAACTATATTAACATAAACATTATACTTCACATATATTGCTATATATCATATAACCTAAGCAATATTACATACATTATTCAATTCCTGCCTTTTTTTAAAGAAGACATGTCTTTATTAAACCATCACTACTACATAGGCAATCATACATTTATATAAATGAAAACAAACCACACCGACACAATCCTAGTTGCAAGCATTTTACATCACAAACCATACTGACACTCCCAGTTGCAAACATTATACATCACTTATAATCTACCCAATCTTTCTCATTCAAACATTACATAGCTCATTTAAGTCATGCTGCCTTTTAAACCTCATTACTCCCGTGTATGTATTTTTCCCAGAATTCCCATTTTTCCTTTGAAGTTTGCTCCTACCCTTTTCTCAAGATCTGAAGTCCAGTTGTTTTATCTCTGTTACTATATTCACTACTTCTAATACAGTTGGTTTAGATTTTGATTTCTATTTTCTAGTAATTGCTTTTTTGACAGCCATGATTATGAGACACAGCAAGGCCTTACCATGTCTAGGCAATTCCGAATCTGTATCATAGCTCAAAACAATCATCTCCCTCTTCAGACCAATCTGCCCACCCTGCATCTCTGACAGTGCATCCAGTGCATCCCACAAGGAATTCCTAAAGTCTACCAACTCACCGCAATCCCAGATAATATATGTTCCTAATTACCTCTTTCTTCCCCTTCACACCTCCAATATTTACTGTCTGCCTGAGGAAAAATTCTCTGGAGTCTACCTGGGGTATAAAAATATTTCTATAAACAATTCCAGGCAAAAATCCTAAATCTTCTAGATTTTGTTACATATTTGGGAGACATACATATATCCTCCCATTGTTTCTTTGTGAATTGCTTATCCAGTCTTTCTTCCCAATCATTTGTAACCTCCTCTGATTGATTTTTATAGTTATCATGCAATATTTTATTTGTGTCTTTCGGCTTTTCCCGGTTAGGGGTTGCCACAGCGGAACTCCGGTCCGCTAATGATTGGCAGTAGAGTTTTACGTGCTGGCTTGCTGGGCCTAATGCACACCCTTCAATGAAGGAATGTCCATTCATGCATGTTGCCACACAGAAGACGCTCTAACTGAGAATCGAACAGGCAATGTCTAACTGTGAGACGAAAACGCTACCGCAGCACAACCACCGCATGCTCTACTAATTATTCCTTTTTAATGGCAGCTTCTATTCTAGATTCTATTAAGAACTCTACCCGTGCTGGTCTTTTTTTTTTGTCTTTGCCTATACTTTGATATCAATCCCTGATAGGGAAGGCAATCTTTAACCTGCAGTCCAAATAATTTCTTGGCGTCTTCCCATTCTATCATATTTCCCTGTCTGTTATTTGCTCCCAATACGTTGTCACCGCACAGTAAGACGCTGTCCGGTTCGATTCTCAGCTAGACCGTCTTCTGCGTGGAGACATGCGTGAATGGGCGTACCTTTGTTGAAGGTTGTGCATCAGGCCTGGCAAGCCGGTATGTAAAAATCAACTGCCAATCATTGGCGACCCCTAACCGGGAAAAGCCAAAAGAAACAAACAAACCTTGGTTCCTTTGCCAGTTTTCTCCAATAAATTCCAGCCCCCACTTGCCTATTGTCTGTATCACTAATTCCAATCATCCCTATCAGCAGAATCTCCTTTCTCCATTGGTTTAGCTCTTGGAATACTTTCTGCTACTTTATGGATATAATGTTTTGTATGATTATTGTTATTCTCTTTAAAGATCTGCATCCAAAATCTCAGTCTTTTGTTTCTTGAGCTTCCCCGTTTCATCATTATTCCTTTCCACTTTGAATTACAGTTTTCTGCTTGTGCTATGTATAGGAGTCTTAACTGTGTAGCTCTGAAATACCCCATTCAGATTCAATCTACCCTATTCTAAGTGAAGAATCATTTTATTCCACTTGACTCTTGCTGTCTCTGTGTATTGAAATGTTATTCATTTCTTGCTCAGTAGAAATTAGAATAATTGGTAGACATAACTGCCCAGGCACAAACCTGCCACACATAAATGAAATAAAATTGATAAAATCATTTGTATATTTGGTATTTTAATGAGAACACCTTAGAATAATTTTAAACTTTCGTTATAAGAAATGTTCATATATTGTGATTTTTTTTTAATAAACAGTTACTGAAGTATCTGCCCGAGAAACCTTATTTCCTTAAAACATATTTAACATCTGTAAAGTTTTAAATGAATATCCAATGCTGTACTTATTATTTGGAATTACTTTGAATCACATGCATTTATATGGATGTTATGACAGGAATTCAGCCTTTATTGTAGTTTTTCATTTGTTCAGTGTTGATTATCTGTTTACCCTTAAAAGAACAACATTCACATTCATTTGTGACCACTCTTCAGCTCCCCTCATAAAAGAAAGAAAAAATGAAAGAAAGAAAATAAAAAGGAAGCTGGAACTGGTTTAAAAAGGTACGTCTGCCTAGAAGCAAGTTTCTTCAGTTATTTTTTAAAGAACTGGTTCCCTTTGTTAAAGGGAAGAGGCCATAAAATGCTCCATGGAAATGAAACGAACGTGTGTTGTGGTATCAGCATATGGCCATCATCTGGAGTAAATTCCAGAGACTTAAATGGTACTGGCTTACATCTGAAATTTTTAACATTTCCAAATCCATTCAGTACTAAGCATCTTTGAAAGTGCATATAACTTCCACTGTAAACATGATATAGTTGTGAGTGCTAAAACCTCCAAAAAAGAAAATGGCCCTTTTTAAACCGATGAAGTACATTTTTTGTGAGAGCCATGGGCTGACATATTAATGTATCCATGTTTCATCAAACTGAACTGCTCTAGTGTCACAAAACATATTTATGATTATTTGCTTTAATCTCATTAAAAGTAAGAAAGACACATTATTTCTTAATTTTTTTTAGTGGCATGCACTTTTTATCAGTTTAGTTTTTTTGTTATCTGCCACTGATTCTGAAGAATGTATTATTTTCACTGCCATTTTGCTTTCTTAAATTTCTTTACTTAAATGTTTTTTGCAATTGTTATGGCATTTTGTTTTCCCTGTTGTTCCATCGTCTCACCAACTGGTTTACTTTTAATGTTTTCCTGAATTACTGTTGTATTTTGACAAAAGTACATCTCTTAGCCATCACCCCCCCCCCTGCATGACAAAGTCAGGTTTGTGATGATCAGGGCTTTAACAGTCTCAGTCAGAGGCATTCCTAAGAACCTGAGTAGAATCCTAATCCTGGATGTGACCACAATAAAAGTGGTCCAGCCACCACAGTGACTCCTTCTTTTATTAACTTGACCCTTTCCTCTTTCATAGTCGAACTTCTGTAAAGAAGCCCTTTGCTACTGCACTGCTATGTCCTGACTATACAGTGACCAGTGGCAACCAATCCTCTTTCTGCTTTTCTGTTTACTTTTGTTAATTGTGTTCTTATTCGTCTGTAGAAAGCTGCTTCTCTTCTTTTCCTTCTCCATGATTTCTCTGGTGTATGTAGTTATGAATGTTGACATACGTATCACGGTTATTTGTATACTATCGTTATATGTCTCTGGTGTATGTAGTTATGAATGTTGACATACGTATCACGGTTATTTGTATACTATCATTATATGTCTCTGGTGTATGTAGTTATGAATGTTGACATACGTATCACGGTTATTTGTATACTATCGTTATATGTCTCTGGTGTATGTAGTTATGAATGTTGACATACGTATCACGGTTATTTGTATACTATCATTATATGTCTCTGGTGTATGTAGTTATGAATGTTGACATACGTATCACGGTTATTTGTATACTATCATTATATGTCTCTGGTGTATGTAGTTATGAATGTTGACATACGTATCACGGTTATTTGTATACTATCATTATATGTCTCTGGTGTATGTAGTTATGAATGTTGACATACGTATCACGGTTATTTGTATACTATCGTTATATGTCTCTGGTGTATGTAGTTATGAATGTTGGCATACGTATCACGGTTATTTGTATACTATCATTATATGTCTCTGGTGTATGTAGTTATGAATGTTGACATACGTATCACGGTTATTTGTATACTATCATTATATGTCTCTGGTGTATGTAGTTATGAATGTTGACATACGTATCACGGTTATTTGTATACTATCGTTATATGTCTCTGGTGTATGTAGTTATGAATGTTGACATACGTATCACGGTTATTTGTATACTATCATTATATGTCTCTGGTGTATGTAGTTATGAATGTTGACATAATTATCACGGTTATTTGTATACTATCATTATATGTCTCTGGTGTATGTAGTTATGAACGTTGACATACGTATCACGGTTATTTGTATACTATCGTTATATGTCTCTGGTGTATGTAGTTATGAATGTTGACATATTATCACGGTTATTTGTATACTATCGTTATATGTCTCTGGTGTATGTAGTTATGAATGTTGACATACGTATCACGGTTATTTGTATACTATCATTATATGTCTCTGGTGTATGTAGTTATGAATGTTGACATACGTATCACGGTTATTTGTATACTATCGTTATATGTCTCTGGTGTATGTAGTTATGAATGTTGACATACGTATCACGGTTATTTGTATACTATCATTATATGTCTCTGGCGTATGTAGTTATGAATGTTGAGATACGTATCACGGTTATTTGTATACTATCATTATATGTCTCTGGCGTATGTAGTTATGAATGTTGACATACGTATCACGGTTATTTGTATACTATCGTTATATGTCTCTGGTGTATGTAGTTATGAATGTTGACATACATCACGGTTATTTGTATACTATCATTATATGTCTCTGGTGTATGTAGTTATGAATGTTGACATACGTATCACGGTTATTTGTATACTATCATTATATGTCTCTGGTGTATGTAGTTATGAATGTTGACATACGTATCACGGTTATTTGTATACTATCGTTATATGTCTCTGGTGTATGTAGTTATGAATGTTGACATACGTATCACGGTTATTTGTATACTATCATTATATGTCTCTGGTGTATGTAGTTATGAATGTTGACATACGTATCACGGTTATTTGTATACTATCATTATATGACTGTCACTGCACCCAGCATCACACTTAAGTCTGCCATGTTAGCATTCACCCTTCTTTGCTTATTGACTGAGATCATTACCATTGTTGTCTCATGAGCTCTCCAACGTTGTAGAGTATTTCCACTTGTTGGGTGATTTAAATGCATGTTATTGAAGCATTTAATTTCCAACATGTAATATGTGGGCACCTCTGCTCACCAGATGCATGCCATCACATAACTGATGTGGTAGATCTCCATTTTGCACGGAATCTAAATCTTTGGGCCTTGGATAGTCTTTTCTTTTTGCCGCTGTTAGGGTTCTATTTCCAATGAATTCCAGCTACATTTTTAGTATAGCCACTTAACATTTCCTGAGTATAACTCCACAATTTCCCATCTCTCCGTACCTGTCAACTCTCCAGGTTTTCACAGAATGTCCACATTTTTGCTTCGTATTGTTGATATTTCATAAAATGTGTGGTTTTCTGGCAAATCAGTGAGAAATGAAATTTTTAAATTATAACAGACATTTCAGTTTCAGACTTCATATCCTTCAGAAGATGCATGCTAATGCAAATCCTGTTATGCTATCAACTTTCAAGTTTATAAGTGAAATAATTATAATCTGTCCCTGTTTCTGGGCCTTTGTCTCCCATTAATTTTGGTTTGTCCATATCTCTTGTGGTTAGACGTTGAGTTGTATGCATCTCACTGATGTTGTTTCATTTCTGTCCAGGTCATTTTCCTCAGGGAATTAGGACATCCAGCTCCCACTCCCCTATGACTGTTCTTGTAAACATAAGGATCTTCTTCTGTCTGTTTCTCCTTTTTCCAATTCCATAACTACCGAGTTAACAGTTGAAATAGTTTATTTCCCATATGAATTTTTTTTAAGTCAGTCACATGTCCTTTGCAATGACATTATTTCTGGTGGATTCCAACCTTCCTCTCAGTCTCCACTCTTAGTAGTTCTGTAGAGAAACCCTAGATAAACCATGTGACATCATGGTGTGGAATGAACTGTGATGGAGCGGTACAACTGCAACATACCTCTTTGACTATTATTTCCTTCCATGTAGCAATCATGATGATTTATTGTATTGCCTTCCCTGAGGCAACCACTGTGATCCAACAACAAAATCTCTTGCACCTCAAAAAAAAACTAGAATTATATTCCATAACCACTAAGACAAATAAACTCCTTAATACAATTTAAATCGGAACTGAAAAAAGGAACATGGCTGTCTACCTGCCTATCATCTGGCTAAATCTAAGTTACTCAAAGCACCTACTTTCCAAAAAAAGATAGCTAATGTCCATCCCTTTTTGTCATATGTTAAAAAATAACTCTGTCATAATGAGTTTGTATTTCTTAATTTCTATTTCCTTGACTATAAAGTTGTTCTCCTAGTTATGACCTCCTTATAATATCTATATACCTCTTCCCTCGCCTTATCAACCATTTTGCCTTTCTGTTACTTACTATCCCCATTTAATAATAATTAAATAATAAAGGTTTGCTCATTCTCCCTTCCTCAAACTTTTTATTTTTCTTCACAAAAATATCATTTGTTTTATCTTCCTTTTAGTAAAGCAATGTTTATTCTCAGCATCTTAATGAACTCTCTACAGTTTTTACCTGTCACCAAGCTCTCTGTTCTCTGTAAGCTGCTTCATCTTACAACAATGTATCTCATGCCTATATCATAGTATAACACTGTCTCTCTACTGCTTTAATTATACTCCTTTTATAAATTTACATATCTGTTTATATAGTACCTGAGTATTATTATTATAACTTCTTACTATGTTGTTTTATTGTAATGCTTTGTTATTGTATTGGAACTTTTCTCCCAGGCCTCTGTTGTAAAGGGGCTTTGCTGCCCAATCAAAAATCCCAGTAAACAATGCAAAATAAATTAAAATAATTACCTTCTGATACAGTATTTGTGACTTACATGGTCCCATGTGTGTGTGTGTGTGTGTGTGTGTGGGGGGGGGGGGGTTGTTTGTTGTTGAGGAACTGCATGCATTTGTATTGGGTCATTAAAGAGATTAACAATATCCTTTCTCTCTCCAAACAGATAACTACAGATAGAATGGCCTAATAAAAGTTAAACAATTTCCTGCTGAGTCTTCATACTTCAAATACAAGACACCTTCAGAACTATCACAACAAGAATCTTGACCCTGCATCCTACCCCAAAACATTTAAGAGCACAGAACAAACGGGTTTCCAAGGAAAAGCTGATATATACTCATCCACACAAATATAGTGAATTGCAACCCGATTAAAATCTTCTTTCACAGCTCACAGTAATAAGATTTGTTCAGAAATATATGTTTTCAATGTGACAAAGGTTTAGTAGGAACTATAGACCACAACTGTGTCACAGATGATAGTTAAGGTTGCCACCTTTTCAAATGCCCAAAGTGGGACATTTTTTGTATAAAGGTTAGATTTTGCAGGGCAAAACATATCCACGGCCAGTACAAAGGACAGAACTTCACTTTCTTGCCTAAATTAAAGCTTATTCTTGTAGCATTTAGGTGCTTATTCTGTTTCTTATAAAATGTAGGTGTTTAGGATACAAAAGAACTGCTTTATGCAACTATTAAAGAAAATATCGGATATAATTTTGTCCTAAAATCTCAGGACATTTGCCATTTTTTCAATTTTTTTGCAGGACACAACTGCCCAAAGAGGGACTGTCCCTCGCAAAGTGGGACAGGTGGTAACCCTAATGATAGTACAAAGTACAAAACTATATAGCGCAGATTATCACATTTTGAATATGAAGACAAATAGCTTAATACAAAGAAAATTATTAAAATATATTGCAATAAGTTTATTATTTCTCAGACGCTCTCATACACACAAAACACCATTAACATATGTAAGTACATAAAAGCTGGCTTTTGTGGCTGCTCTCATTAACATTATGCATTCTTTATATGTTGCTCACTCTCTTTCATAATTACCTTCCAACCCATTATAATCTTGAGGAAAAAATATACTTATACTGTAACCATTTGAAACATTGGGACCTGCTAGAGTGAATCCCGAATCATGGAGACTGAATGACTAAGAAAAACAGACTTAATATATTAAAGGTTCCTGGAGTTCATAAACTCAAATGCCATGGAACAACTAGTCACCATCCCCACAAGAGGAGAAAACATACTTGATCTCATCATCACGAACATGGGATCACAATGTTCAACACCGGAAGTATACCCCTCACTGGTGAGATCAGATCATAAACTAATCTCGCTGGAGGTCCTCATCCCGCCCCCACCTGAAATAAAAAAGACCACAGTGAAAAACTTCTCAAAAGCAGACTTCACACTTCTAAAAACTAGTGTGGTCTCCTTTAAGGCCCCTGAGCCAGTGGTAAACATTACTCAAACCGCTGAATCACTTATAAATGCCTTCTACCAGCACCTACAGGACTGCATGGATCAGGCAATCCCAAACAAAACTAAGACTCTTTGTACCAAAGGCAAGCGTCCAGTCTGGTGGACCCCAGCCATAAACAAGCTCTACAACAAAAGGAGGAAGCTACTACAAGATAGAGCAAAATCCTTGAAAGGTAAGACACCTTTGATCATTATAAGTAAAAAACTAAGAGCTCTCATAAAATCATCCAAGGCAAATTTTGAGAGAAAAATCGCCAAGGACTCAAAAGACAATCATAAGGCCTTCTTTAGCTATGTTAGAAACCTAGGAGGAAACTCCCAGATATGCTCAGAATTAGTTCAAAATGATGTGAAGATTACTGAACCTACACACATTGCCAACATACTGGCTGACAGGTTCAGTGCAAACTTCTCCCCCCCAAAAGGAGAGATATCTATACCAGAGGATTGTAGCCCCCTAAACATCTCCAACGCCCAGGTGAGAACTGCTCTCTCCAAAGCAAAAAACACAGCATCCTTGGGACCGGATGGTGTCCCCGGCTGTGTGCTCCATGAACTCAATGAGGAATTAAACCCGCAGTTAGGACAGCTGTTTAATCTTAGCCTCACCTCAGGATACGCACCCAAGGAGTGGCGCACGGCGACTGTGGTCCCACTTCACAAGGGCGGTGCCTCCACCGACCCTGGAAATTACCGTCCCATTAGCTTGACAAGCCTTATCTGCAAAGCCATGGAGAGGATCATAATGGAACTCATAAATAAAGACACAGGGAACTTGCAGACTTTGGATCCAACCCAGTTTGACTTTGTCAAAGGCAGATCATGCCTTTTAAACTTGGTTGACTTTTTCGAGACAGTCACCAAGGCCATTGATGAGGGAAAGGCAGTTCATACAGCCTACCTTGACCTGGCAAAGGCCTTCGACACAATACCCCACTCAGGTATCATCGAAAAACTCATCAGCTTGAATGTAAACCCATACATCACAAGATGGGTTGCAAACTGGCTAAGTGACAGAACCCACAGGGTCAGAGTTGCTGGAGCCATGTCAGACTCAAAGCCTGTCACAAGTGGTGTCCCACAGGGCTCAGTCCTGGGTCCACTCTTGTTTGGCATCTACTTTTCTGAAGTACAAGCAAACACAGGAGGGTTATGGCTGACAAAGTTTGCAGATGACTGCAAACTGGGCCATAGTCGAAAACACATCTGACACAGATATCCTTCAGAAGGGCCTCACAGAAACGGATAACTGGTGCCAGAGCCATGGCCTAAAGTTAAATGCCAAGAAATGCATAGTCATACCCTTCCCGAAAAACAAGGTTACCCCTAGCTACCATATAGGTGGCAATCCACTGAGCACAGAAGAAGTCATCAGGGATCTGGCGACCCAGGTTGACAGTAGCCTTCGCTTGACACTCATGTTGCTAAAGTAGTTAGGAAAACCTTCTACATTGCCCACCTGATCATGAAGGGATTCACATCTAGATCAAGGGAGGTCATCGTCCCCCTGTACTCATCACTCATTAGACCTATGATTGAGTACAATGCCCCATTCGGAATGTATTTGACCCGACACCTGCAGCAGCTGGAAAGGCCCCAAAAGTTCCTCACCAAAAGGATAAAGGGTCTCAAAAATATGTCTTATGCTGCCCGACTGAAAGAACTCCAGCTCTATTCAGTCTCATACCGCTTGCTCAGAGGTGACCTGTGCCTGACATATAAGGCCATGTCAAACCCTGATTTGATGAACATGCTTCACCTCAAAAAATCTAGATCCCTCAGAACCACAAGGGCGGGAGACTTAAACCTTGACACGGTTATTAATAGAACGTGCTGGAGGGACAGATTCATCACCCAGAGACTCCCTATGCTGTGGAACAAAATCCCGGTACATGTGAGGCAGAGCACCTCGCTGGCCTTGTTCAAGAGGAATCTTGACCAATGGATGGGGGATCGCAGATATACCCCAGGGATTACTTCAGTGTCACTGCTTGACAGAGGCACAGCAAAATAATAGGCATAGTTTTATTCAAACTAAAAGGGTGGCGAAAGCCAAATAACTATGGGCTAGGCTTATAAATGCCCTTGGGCAGATAGCCTAGTATGAACCTATGAACCTATGAACCTATGAACCTATAAGACTGAGATGACCATTTCTCTAAATATTCAATTTTCTGCAAGGTATGATGAGCTCAAGATTTAGTATACATAAGTTTGAGGTGTGCGGGGGGCGCTTGCCCCCAACATCGGGGGTGTAGAGGAGCTTGCCATCTACAAAAAAGAATTTTAAAAAAGAAAAATTATTTTAGAGATTCACTCTTCTCTGTTTTCGATTCTTTTTACCCACTTGTTGGCACTCAACAATTTTGAGTGCCGACATTTCAGTTGGGAACCCAAATATACATGTATGTGTATATGAACGTATACATGCACTTATTCACTAATTTATGTACTTACTAAATTCATTTTGTTGACTGGGTTAGTTTCACTAAGTGTGACCTATTTTTTTTCAGGGGAGACTTGATAGCAACTTCTGTAATCCCCCAAACTATGTGATGCTTCATCACTTAATCCTTTTTACTAAAACATTGCTGTCTTCAGTATGGAAAACAAACTATTCAGACACCAGCAAAATAGAACAACCATTTCTATCCAATGTTTTTATTCAGATCATTCAGATTTTATTTCCACATATCAATCTCAAGGAAAGATTAAGAAAATCCTTTGTACATTGTATTACTCCAGCAACCACTCTTTCTCCTTCAAGTAGACTTTCATTTGAGTACTGCAACATTTTTTCTGCTTTCCCTTTCCATGCTCCAGTTTTGAAACCAGTTGGCATAATGGTTAAGGTCTTCACCTCCCATGCAAAAGGTACAAGGTTCAATCTTGACCTCTGACCAATGCCTGTTTGGAGTTTGCACGTTCTGCCTGTGTCTCTGTGGGGATTATCCCATGTCCGAAAAACATGCTGAGTGTTTCCATCTCAAACTCACCAGTGAATGGAGCTGTGGGCAGCAGCACAGACTCTACATGGTGCCCTATAGGGGGAAGAGTTGTACAGACCAACCACTATGGGCATCTACTATAGTGCACAGTATCCTCAAGATAGAAGAACACGGACCACAGACTGCACGCCGTGGCAGGGCTAGCCACTTGATGGTGTAAAATATGGCTCTAGGTCAGTGATGCACAACCTTTTTGTGGGGAGGGCCACTACATGAATTCCTAATGCATCTGCCGGCCACCTCAAAACATAATAAGTCATTATGAGTTAACAATAGGTACAGGTGACTGGCATTTTTGCTTAAGACAGCAGTCATGAAATTGCCCATTTTCTACATAAACTTTGCATTTAACTTTTTTTCTGGCTTGCAGCCATGACTTATTACAAACTTTTGCAGAAAGTTACTACTGTTTACAGACTACAAGTTGTAAACAACAAAGAATGGTTACTTCCGCAGCTAAAATTAGAGGTGTGCGTAACCGCAGTCAATTAGGTAAGCAAGCATGTGCTGGAAAGTTTGCGTGGCTGGAGTAAGGCATAGCATTTTTTCACTTTTTTTTAAAAATGTTTGGTTACTGTCTGGGGGCCAGATGGTATTGCATCAAGGGACAGATTTGGCTCCAGGGCCAGACGTTGTGCACCACTGTGTTAGGTGATTCAATCATCTTGACTAATGTCACCAAAATGGGCATGGGTAGTTACCAGTGATAAGTGGGTTGAGGACCTGGCCTATTCTGACCTATGCCAGGGGCCCTTGCTAATGGTGGGAGGGGTATATGTGCCCCTATTGGCCAGTGTTTGCCCGCCATAAAGCCCACCAGCCCTGGGTCAATAAGCTACTGGCTATTAAAGTAGCTGAAAAAGAGTTGGCTGGTGGCAGTAATAACTACCTTATAGTCTGGGAAGAAGGGGGCATAGCTAGTAAACCCGTGACAGCCTTTCCCATGTGTGTGTGTGTGTGTGTGTGTGTGTGTGTGTGTGTGTGTGTGTGTGTGTGTGTGTACATGCACGCGTGTGTATAAATCAAACCTCAAAGAGTGTGTGTGTCAGCTACTTGGGAGGGACATGAAGCACTGGTTGGACAGTGAGGTTGCTGGAGGTCTTGGCTTGGCTACTCAGCTGAGATCTCAACTCTATAGCTGTGCCAGTGGGGAGTCTTACTGAGGATCTGTAGAAAGAGGAAGAAATCGGCCCAGGACTGACTGTGGTCTCTGTGTGCTCTTAAAGGAAATTTCACTTGATGCAAAGAACTGCATCTGAAATACTGTGTGTGTAACTTCAGTCATCCTCTCAATGTACATCCCCCATTGGTACTAGTGGTGAAGATTGAAGTTCCTTGATTACTGGTTCAGAGTTGGGGTTTCACAGGCCTCATCATGGGTCTCTCTGTCTACCTGTTAAAGATATCAGCGTCGAGCACTGACCACAGCAGTGTGTGAGAAACAGTCAAAATGTGAACATCATATTTTTGCACTGCTCAAAAAGCAATTTCATGGTGCACAAGTGAAATAGTCTTTAAACCAAATGTATTTCTTACAAAGTGTATATTAGACCATGCTGCCTACTGTATGTTAATGTGACATGTAAATATTTAAGCCATTCATTCAAAAACAGTGAATACGGCACCACATTGAGAACAACGAAAAGGAACTAATAACCTGCAAGGAAGAGCACTTGTTTTGGTTCACATAAGTCTAATGATAGGAGGAAATATAATACCTCAATAAATACATGCCATTTTGCAGATCAACATTTATTTTTATTTTTTTTTGACATTTTTTTTTACCGGGAATGTCCAACTGGAATAAGACCCAGAGAGAAAGGCTGATAATATGGTTACAATTAAATAATGATTATTATAAAACTTAAGAAGAACAGCATATTAACTAAATAAAAAATTCACAACTTTGGTTCATACAATGCGAAGGTATACCTACACAGGTCAAATATTGGACAGAGATAGCAAGTTGATAAAAGAACATTGTCAATAGTTAAATAATTCACAAGTTGCAGTTTCTCGAGATGACATTAAACACGAGTACACAATTTGCTACAAAGATGACAAGGTAACATAACCTAGGTAAAATTATATTTTTCCTTTATCTTAGAAATTGATTGTCCAAGTTCATGTAGGCAGAATTACCTTACTAAGAAGTATGCTGGGTGGGAAGGAGGGTGGGGCTAGTTCAGCCTGGCATAGTTTAGGAGCACAGACAAGTCTTCTTTAGCTGGTCTCTTAGCTGGTGTTTGAAGATGGAAAAGTTAGAAGTAACTTTAATTTATAGAGGAACAGAATTCCATTTTTAGTGAATGAGTAAGAGTACAGGCTTTGGCTAGAGGATTTGTGGAGTTTATATATGCTGTGAAGATGTTGTTTATTAGATCAAAGTGGTCTCTTGGGGTGGTAGGAATGGAGAATAGGACTAAAAGCAGGGCAGTTATTGGCTTTGTGAATAATGTTGTGTGTGAAGATAATCTGTATGCAATCTAAGTGGTGAGACACATCAATCCAATTCAATGTCTTAAGGGCAGCACAGGGGCATATATGGTACTGTTTGTTGGTGGCACATTTTGCAACCTTATTAGAACATGCCTCCAGCTTATTTTTAACTGTGGCCTGGATGTTGTTCAGGATGGTTGCACCATATAAGGGAGATGGGAGAAGGTAGGTACTAGCAATAGTTATTCTGGTGGTGCTGCTAAGGAAGTGTTTATGCCTGTAGAGTATTCCTAAATTTTCTTGAGTCTTTTTATGCTAATTTGAACATGGAGGACACATTTAGAGTTATCATTTATAATTGCTCAAAAAAATTTGTATGGGAGACTACTTCTGTTTCAGTTTTGCTTAATGAAAAGACTTGGAAATTCACTTTGTCAGGTATGTGTGATGTGAGAATAAATAACAGTAACTTTGTTTTAGGGTTGATTAGTAGTTGGGTATTATGGAGCCATTTCTTAAGTAAGGAAAATACTTCCTGTGTAATATGGAGGAACTGAGGCAGGTTATTAGATGCACATACAAGCGTGGACTCATCAGAATATTGTTTAAGAAAGGCTGGACCTGTGGAGGTATAGAGGTCATTGATAAAGATATTAAAGCAGTGGGGACCAAGAATAGAGCTTTGGGGTACATCACTGGAGATATGCAGGGAGGGAGAGACAGAGACAGCGACAGAGAGACAGAGAGCATATTCTGTCATTTTACAAATTGGAACCTGTCAGTTAAATAGCTATTGAACCACTGTAATGAAAAAGGGGATTGTCCAATTTGAGACATTTTGAACATAAATTTAGGGTTGGAAACTGTATTGAAGGCTTCATACAGGTTAGGGAATAGGGAGGAAACAAGTTCATCTGAGGCCCTGTATTTGTTTATGGTGTCACTGAATGATAGTAGGACAGTAGTTGTATTGTGTACTGGGTGGAAGCCATTTTGGGTGGATATTAAGAGCCATTGATGTCTTGGATAGTGGAAGAGTTGTTTATGAATACATCTTTCAAGAATTTTTGAGTGAGGAGATATTGAAATAGGCTGGAAGCTGGAAACATTAGCAGAGATGCCACTTTTATGAAGAGGGATGATCTATGATTTTTTTTTTTTTTTTTTATAAAGAAGCATAATATTCAGCTATTGATCTATTGATAAGGATAGAGACTGGTTATACCATGGCATCTACAGCTGTTTTTACATATTCAGGTGGGAGGTCATCAGCTGCAGTGGAACAGAGTTTGAGTTTAATGGGAAGACTTTTTTATCAATAATGAAGAGACAGGCCCTATGTGGAAAATTCTAGCAATGAATATAGAGGATGAATTAGATTCATGTGCAGAAGGTGTGGAGGGGGGAGTAAAGGAACTTGTACTGTGTGTGTGTGTGTGTGTGTGTGTGTGTGTGTGTGTGTGTGTGTGTGTGGTGTATGGAGAATATTGGTTTTGGTTTAACCTGTTTATTTCAGAAATACTAGGATTGGATGTTATTGTTGGGGGTGCAGAAGTGCACTGGATGGGGGTAAACAGTTTTTATTTAGTGAAGCAATGCTTTCTTTGAAGAAGGTATTGAATAAGGTAATACATTCTAGTTAGGGCTGTTATGAGAAGGGCTGGGTTCCTTATCTGAGCCAAGATTGTAATAGGTTATGTACTGATGTCCAGAATTTTTTGGAAGCCATTTTTAATGTATTGTTTTTTTATCTGGGTTAACTTGCTTTTTACTCAGATTGCGCAATTCTCTATATTTTTGCAGGTTATACGGTGTTTTATCTCCAAAAAAGAATAAATAAACTGGTAACAATAAAAAGCACACCGGTGTTGCCAAAATAAAATCACCAACCTTTTATTAAAAGTACAAAAACTTCACTGACTAAGCGCTTTCACCCTGGTAGGGCATCTTCAGAGTCAGTCTATATATACATATACATATATAAGGATTATTATCAAATGTATAGACTGACTCTGAAGATGCCCTACCAGGGTGAAAGCGCTTAGTCAGTGAAGTTTTTGTAGTTTTAATAAAAGGTTGGTGATTATCTTGGCACCACCGGTGTGCTTTTTATTGTTATACGGTGTTTTATGTTTGATCCCTGCTTTCCAGTCCTTATCTCTGTTAGGCATTGAAGTTTTTGTCTGGGTAGTGAGCCATAGTGTCTGATTAATTTCCATTCTTTTTTGAGGAATGGGCCGTGGGTGTTTAGAGTATTTAATAAGGTATTAAAAGTATTGATCACTTCATCAAGTGGGAGAGTTTTTAGGGCAAACCAATTAAAGGCTTTCAGTGTATTGATGAAGGAGTCTACCGAATTTAGAAAGGTTTTGGGATGTTTTAAGTTGATGAGTGTTAGATTGCTGGGTGGTATTTCTATGGGTATTGGCTAGGAAGTGGTCATAAAGTAAGTTTGAATAGGTTCCAGAGGTTGTAAATTTACTGGGGTGAGAAATCAATATAAGAAAATACAAGTGTTATGGTGCTATATAAACAGTAAACTTGTGGCAGTTGTGTCAATAATTTTTGATTTTAGCAAAACACTCAAAATCCTTCATGTTTTCTTCCTCCAAATAAAATTCTGAAACAATATCTTACATTACTATTGCACTAGTAAAGAGAAGTTAAATTCCATCTACCGTCTCCATGCACACATTAAGCTTCTTTCATCTCATTTAGCAAACTAACCTTCAACAACTGTGTCAAAAGGCAGCGGCCTGTCCTATAGCAAAACCCCACTTGTAATCAGTCATTGACTGGGATTCATAAAGATCCTTTCCAACTGCACTAATTGCTCAACATGAGTAGGCTATTTAGAGTGATGGAGAGAATCCCTGATTCAGGGAGCTGGTAAAGCACCATGTCTGTGAACAGAACATTGTGCTGTCAAACCTGACAGCAGTGTGTTTCCCCTAACAGCCTATGCATCTCAGTTGCATAGTCTTGCAAACACACACACACACACACACACACACACACACACACACACACACACACACACACACACACACACACACACATACACACACACACACACGCACACATATACTCAGACAATTGTACAAGCATACAGACACAGACAGACAGAAACACACACTCATCTATAAAACAAGCTCCATCACACTTGCTCACACACATGGAAACATTCAGCCACTCAACCACATGCTCCAACACACACAGATACACGCATGCAGACTTGGCATCTCCTACTTAACCCCCATAGTGTGATCTCACATGCACACACGCACACACACACGCACACACATTCAGACAATTGTACAAGCATACAGACACAGACAAACAGAAACACACACTCATCTATAAAGCAAGCTCCGTCACACTTGCTCACACACATGGAAACATTCAGCCACTCAACCACACACTTACACACATGCTCCAACACATGCTCCAACACACACAAACAGATACTCCCGTGCAGACTTGGCATCTCCTACTTAACCCCCATAGTGTGATCTCTCTCTCTCACACACACACACACACACACACACACACACACACACACACACACACACACACACACACACACACACACACACACACACACACACACACACACACTCATTCACTCTTTAATGTCCCTACAGGCATGCACATTCATATCTATATGTATATATATATATATATATATATATATATATATATATATATATATATATATATCTATATATATATATACACACATGTCCACCCACATCGGCTCTATCTGCTTGCACTGCGAGTATTCTTACAGAAGTGATTTGGTGAATATTGTCAGAATATTGTCAAAGTATGACTTTCACTTTTTCCTCATAAAGCTTTACTTATTTGAGCAAGCCACAGCCAAGTAAGTCAGCAGCCATGAGCATAACAAGTAGAGACTACATGGATGATTATCATTAGCCACTATCCAGGACTGCCACATTAGTATGTGGCTTTGCCCACAAGACCACATACTTTGCTGTGTTGCACAAGATCACTGTCCATGCTATGGCCCCATAATGACTTGTATTGTGTTGGCTCTGCTGTGAAAATTGCGTGGTAGGGCAGCCTTTGAATCAGAAAGCTTACCTCAATGAGGAAACTTGAAGTAATATAGCTTCCACATTAAATATGCTTTTCTGAATCCCCCCATTATTTTTTAACAAATTAAGATGTAACCTCACCGAGGGCAATATCACCAGTCCTTAGAAAATGTATGAATTAAAGAGTAGGAATTATGTGTTCACCCATTTATTTGTACTACTGCTTAACTACTTTACAATTGTGTATATTTCCAGCACAAAATCAGAATAAATATAATTAGTGAAAAAACTGTACTGCAAACTAAAAGAATACACAATGTTGTTTTGACAAAACATTAAATTATATTTGGTGTATCAGTCATAGAATGGGTCTTACCCCATGTTATCATGGAGCCACTCATTAAATCCTCAATGAAACAGATTGACAAGCACCGGCCACCTCACTGACAGTGGGACACAATGAATGATAGCTTTCTCACAAAACAAAAGAAAGCCTGCAAGTAGTTAATTCCCATATATGAACTTTTATTTAATTAATTAATTTGTTTAGAAGGGTCGAGCTCTGATCCAAATAGACCATTTTTAGGTTCAGCCTGGGGATATACAGATTTCAGGTAGCCAGAGCACAGGAAAACAATTGTCCATTCATTTCATCTAGAGAACACAATAATGGAATAGCTGAAAACAGGCATAATATGAGACAAAAGATAAGCAACTAGAGCACACTTGTTATAGATAATATGCAGAATAACATCACTTATTATAAAAAAACGGAAAGGTTTAACACATCCTGAGCAAATTCATAGGTGCACTAGTCTCATATGGTCTTATAGCAATGTTTGAGCTTCACATGAATAGTCTGGTCAATAGACAATACTCTTCATTTCTCTAAAAGAAATATGTTTTCTTTCTGGGGGGAGCAGCACAGCCCTGAGGGTTGCACAAACACAGAGAAACAAAGAATACTTGTTAGCATACGAAATCCTTTCCTCTGTACTAAAAGACCTTTGGTCTAGCATCAAAGTCAAAATGGGTCACTGAAACATATATTACCTTGACAAAACAATATCAGTCAACTTTTATTATCTGAAATGTATCTGAAAGTAAAGGTTGAAACCACTGCCACTCATGGGAACAAAAGCATAATTTTCTTGTTATTAGGTAGCACCTACATCAGAAAACTGGTTATCTTTTTCTGCCTGCATGGATAATACTAAATAATAAGAGTGATAGTTAATATCCCATATGTGCATAATCAACCAGCTAGCACACTTCAGAAACTGAAACCTGATGGAAATTCCTAATATATTTTACCTAGTGTTGTCAACGTTTGCCCATTTACACAATAAATTCTATAGTATTTCAGGATTTGAAGCACATATTTTATATTCTTTTTCATAACAACTATTGAACAATATATACATTTACACATGCAAGACTTAGCATCAGTTGATTGTAAGGGGTTGACTACATGGTAAACCCTGGGTACCCTTACATTATTCTTGATGAGGTTTACAAAGTTCAGGTTTTACAGCGGAAATTAGACAGTGTAATACTAAGCTGATACTGCAATGCCTGCGCCATGAGAGCAGTGAATATGTTTCATCTAAATAGGTAGTTTAGCATTACTACTGCAGTACTACCAGGCATGCTGGTAAATATGGTGTGACAGAGTCAGCAGAGACTTTCTCACTGAGTCCCACCCAAAGGTGACATATGCAGAAGCTAAGAAAACATAACAGTAAACTTTATCTGCAAGACATTGTGGTCTTTTCTGCTCCAGACACTATAAAAAATAAACAATGTATGAAACTTTGGTGTTAACCAGATAGTTAACATTTACATTTGTTGCCAGGTGAGTTTAGTGCCCACTCAAGTCTCTATGTCAAGTCATTCTTGTCAGCTGTCATAATTTATATGTCCAAACCGTGCTCCAATTTTAATGTCCTCCTCTACTTTTGCTATATATGTGCATTTAGAAAGAGGAAGTGTCAGGAGAAAAAATTCAAACGAGTCGCATCTGCCTCAGGTGATGATTTTTCCTTTATTAGCAGCTAACCAGATTACACAGCATGTTGGCCAAGATGTCCGGTCTGAACTGATCTGATCTCCTCTGATCTGATCAACTTGTTTAATGACATCAACTTTTATACTGCAAGCAAAACAACTTTTAGTTATATTTCTGACCGTTGACAGTTGGCTATGAAAAACATATAGGAAAAACATGTTTATCACAAATTACCTCAAACCCACAGCTAGTACAGAATGTTCAAAAAGTACAAAATATTCTGTTCAACAACGGTAACTCAAATTTTCCAGGACACACAGCCTGCCCCAGTAAATTAACTCTTACTTGGCCGTGCGTCCTTATCCCAGGCTTCACTGAGCTATAATCAAGTCTCTTTATTCTGAAATGCAGAAAACAGATATCATTCAGGTTCATAAGCAATGCTGCATTTTGTTCACAGATGAGGCCCATCTTTGATAGGCATATCCCAACAAATAACATGTTCACTTTACAAGAACAGGAAAAAGACAAATAACAGTATGTTTTTAAAACTTTTTCTCTTAACATTTCCCCCTTGAAAACACTTTTATTTGTCTTTTATTTCAGCAATATATGGTAAAAACTAAGTTTTTCTTTGCATACATTACTTCATTGGCAAGACAAATTTTTAAACTTCAAAAACATTTGCAAAGAGTCACATTTCAATGTATTCACTTTCACCAGTCTGTTGCAATTGCTGGTACATCGTCTTCATAACAGCAGTATCAACCAGTCTTTGTAGAAGACCTCTGATACAGGGTATACAACAACAACCACATACCACCACGATAGCCACAGCGACTCCAACGGACACCAGGAAACTGCTGATGAGATGACTCCTTTTTCCAAACCACGCTTGTAGAAAATCTGTAAAGGGATTAATTACCCCAGAGTTCTCTGCCAATTCTTCGGATAACATCTCCAAACCTTTCAAAGCTCGAGTGATACTTCCATCAGGTGCAGTGTTGTTTGGAATATATGTACAACAGAAAGTCCCAAACATCTTGCAGACTCCTCCTTCTTTGGCCAGGAGCATATCCAACGCAATTCGATTCTGCCATGCCACCTGCGAAGTGGCCTCCAGTTGTTCAGCAATCCTTTTAATGCATCTTTGGTATAGTTCACAAAACGCTGCTGGTTATAGTAAATGTAGTTGATCCAGTCCACATTCTTATTGGGTTGAATCCAGACAAAGATGGATGTAAAACCAGCTGCTATTTGGTTTATTGCTTTGCATTCATCAGGTACGCCTCTTGGTACGCCGATGCTATCGTTATCGAAAGATTGCTTCGGCGCCTCTCTTTTTCTCCTACTCAACCACTTCGGCTTTATTTCAAGTTCTCTTACGAAATTGCTTGCTGGAACTGAGAAAATGTAGAATGGCAGAATTAACTTTACAAGTGCACAAGTTCCCTTCCAGGGAATCGTAAGCCTTGATCTGAGTTTGTTGTCTCCACATAACCACCATACGTCTGCTAAACTATGAGTTTGGTTCTCCAGAAATGAATTCCCATCGCCATTCACATCTGTTGACCACCAAACACTTGACCAGGACGTACAGTCTCTATTGCACAAGTATTTTGCACGAGTCAAGAAATTATTATTGTTCCATTTAGAACAGTCCAAAATTCCTTCACAAAGTTTCACCTTAAACACAGTAGTAACACCTGTTTGCGCTTGCAGCAACACCATTCCTTTTTCTTTTGCAACTGTTCCTTCTCGTATGGACATATTTACTTTCGCCACCAAAATCATCATCATGTGACAGTTCAAGTACCAGTTGAACATGGCCATCCTCCCTAAGGGCTACCTCGCGCCATTGGTTTCTTCACTGGGTTTGAGACGAACTAACCCCTATTGGGCTAATCCCCCTTTGTAGCCAGACTTTGCGCTCAGAGGTCCGGTGGAGTTTGACCAATATCAATGGCAGAAGGAAGAGCCTTGAGTTTTTTACAGTGGGTGATATGAATCCACGAAGTCCTCTCAGCGATCTTTACAGCTGTAGGTGTCGAGATAAGTACTTGGTATGGGCCTTCCCACCTGGGGGATGACCAATTCTTTTTCTTCACAATTTGGATCCACACCCAGTTCACGGGTGCCATGCTTAGCAAGGTTTCATTTCTGGAATCTGCAAAGGAGTCATTGGTTACAAGAGATTTGACATTTAGCAGCTTCTTCATATAATCCGCTAGATCCTCACCCCCCTCACATTCCGCTGGCAACAATCCTTGCCATTGCGGGTCGTAATATGGTCTCCCAAACAAAAGTTCAAATGGTGTAAGTCCTTTGTAGGAAGGTGAGATTCGCATGTACAGGAGTGCCAATGGAAGGCACGCAGTCCATGACCTATGTGTTTCTGCCATTAGTTTGCGGAGCTTACTCTTCAAGACACCGTTGTGTCTTTCCACCAGTCCAGCTGATTGGGGATGGCAAGCACAATGATTTTTGAGATCAATTTGAAACACTTGACCCAATTTCTGAACAATCTGGTTAACAAAATGAAACCCATTATCACTGTAAATGCATCTTGGTAGGCCAAATCGGGGAATTATTTCTGTAGTCAAAAGCTTTGCTACTGTTTGTGCATTTGGATGTTTTACTGGAAAAGCTTCTACCCATTTAGAAAAAGCATCAATAATGACCAAACAGAACCTTTTTCCCTCTAAGGGTGTCAATTCAATAAAGTCCATACAGAGTGTGTGGAATGGATACGGAGGGGTAGGGGATGCCTGCTGAGACTTTTTAACTCCCCCCTGAGCATGATACTTTGCACATAATAAACAAGATAAACAGAATTGCTTTGCATAAGTTGAAAACCCTTTACACCAAAACACCTTAGACACTATTTGAATCATCGTCTGTACTCCTACATGGGTAGGTCCATGGCTAACCAATTCCGCATACCTAAAAAGGTTTGAGGGTAATACCATTTTGCCATCTGATGCCCCATACAAACCACTCTGTTGAGTGATACCATATTTTACCCAACGACATTTTTCCTTCTGTGTCGTCAATGTTTGCATTACTTTTAGTGTCTCTAAGTCTAAGAGGTGTCCGGGCTCCAAATCATTATTATGTAAAAGCAAATCATTTTCTTGAGCTGCCTTTTTTGCAGCCATATCAGCAAGGGCATTTCCCCTGGAGACAGGATCTTTTCTGTTGGTATGTGCGGAACATTTACATATCACTATCTGAAGTTGTAGTTGCACTGCATCTAACAACTGTAAAATTAAATCTCTGTGATTTATTGGTTTGCCTGTTGCAGTAACCATTCCCCTATTCTTCCATAGTTGAGCGAAAACATGTACAGTGGAGAAAGCATATTGACTATCTGTATAAATTGTCATTTTTTTTACCCTCCCCTAAGGTACAAGTTTGAGTCAAAGCCACCAACCCAGCTGCCTGTGCAGAATAAATGCTTGACAATCCTTTTGCCTCAAAAACTTCAGTTTCTGTGGTGACAGCATCCCCTACTAGTGTTTTTCCTACAGTGTCTTCCTTTGCTGATCCGTCTTCAAACAAAACAAGATCAGAATCTGTCAATGGAATATCCGTTAAATCTGGTTGGGGAAGTACTTTGTCATGAATGCTCTCTAAACAAACGTGTGGAGTACCTTCTTCTGGAGTCGGCAAAAGTGTCGCCGGATTAAGAGTAGTACATCTTTCTATGGTCATATGAGGCTGTGTCAGCAGCACTGTCATACACGACAAATGTTGACTAGGAGATAAAAAGGTTATCTTATCTTGCAAAAGTATAGTAGCTACTGAATGTGGAACCCGCAATTGTAATGGGTGAAACAAAACTAATGATGTTGAGGCTTGTACTACCATGGCGGCCACCACCACAGCTTGAACACAATGCGGCAATGCCCTTGCAACAGGATCTAATCTGGAGGAGTAGAAAGCTATCGGCCTCTGTTTATCCCCATGTACTTGTACCAGAACCGAAGTCATATATCCTCCCTTACAATCAACCATTTGTACAAACGGCTTAGAATAGTTCGGAAAACCCAAAACAGAGGATCCTGCTATCAATTGCTTAATTCTAATAAATGCCTGTATTGCCTTATTTGTCCACTGTATATTATTCTTAGCCACCATGGGAGTATCATAGATCAGTGCGGTCAATGGCCCTACTTCCTCAGCATAGTTAGGGATCCAACTTCTACAAAAATTAGTCACACCTAAAAAGGACATCATCTCCCACTTAGTCGTAGGCATAGGTGCCTCAAGAATTGCTTGTTTTCTTTTGTTCTCCAATTGTCTACCTGCCTGCGAAATTAAATAACCCAAGTATCTGTTACAGATTGGCACAGAAGTCTGTATAGGCACCGAAGTAGGGGAGAAAAACTGTTTAAAGGAGAGGGGAAGGTAAGAAAAGACTAAGGAAAAGGAAAATGTAAACAAGACAAGTCTGCCTTAAAATTCATGTTGCATTGTTGTACATCTTGATATAGTTAACTGAGGATCTGAACACTAACATGTTGTTTAAAACTGCATTATTAGAAGGAATAAGCTGCATGCTAAAATACTATAAGTTCTGTGCTGTAACCATAACACTATAATTGTATAATAGTTTCAAGGAAGAGACTAGGGATATCTCACAGCAGTGTTTTTAGGGAACTAGTTTGTTAAGTTTGTCCGTAGTGTATCTAGTAATGTAAGGGGGCTACCATGCTCTAAACCTACACACAAAGAGAAAACACAACCAAAGATCAGAGGGAAACTAAAAGTATACCTTAAATCCTCACTTTATTCCCCCAGTTATTCCTGGTCCAGGGGTATAGTGGGTAGGTACAGGGAAGGGGCAGGAATAGTTAGATGCTTTCCAAAAACACATTTCAGCATCACATATAAAGACCATAAAACCAAATTAAAATACAAGTCATGTAAAACAAACATACTTAACAAACAAATGTAGGAAATAGAGATGTGGAATGTTAAAGGGCTCCAAAATAAAGAAAAAAGCTAACTATTTTTGCATCCTACCATGAAAACCAAAGCCAATCTTGTATTAATACAAGAAACACACTTAATTACAGAACAATGGACAGAAATTGGTAAAAGAAATGGATAAGACAAATTATAGCAACAGGGGATAAAGCAAACAGTGCTGGTGTTGCCATAATAATTAAAAATCAGTTCCAAGACAAGATACTTGAGACTAAGGCGGACAAAGAGGGAAGATGGTGTTACATAACATTTACCAACCCAGGATTACCAAAACCTGTAATGGTGCTTAATCTATATGCACACTGTAGTAACCAACATCACTTTTTTATGTCACTTTACCCAATTTTAAACCAACTTAAAGATCACAACCTAATAATTAGGGGTGACTGGAACACATATCAAAACCCAGAAAAAGACAAATCTAACCTGATTAAATCACATAATAAACAAGCCACAATAGCTCTAAATGAACTTAAATAAGACTTTAAACTATATGACCCTTTTAAATATGAGAATAATGAGAATATATCCGGGAAATTCACATTCTACTCACAGTGCCACAAAATGTGGTCAAGAATAGACTTCTTTTTAATCTCAGACATACTCATTAACATGGATCCAACAACAGTTATACACACTAGATTTTTCTCAGATCATTCCAAAGTTACATTGTTTATCAACTGGGACAAAAAACTGTACCTAGCAAATAGAGATCATAACTGGTCACTGAATCCTAACCTGCTCATCAAGATAGATGTAACAAAAGAAGTTGAAGAAATATTAAAGACATCCCTTGGAAACATCTCCAGATCCCAAGTCCCAGTAGACATACAATGGGCTGCGGCCAAAACACAAATCAGAGGAATATTCATCAAAAAAGCAGCATATTATAAAAAAATACAACTAAAAGAGGAGCATACATTGAAAGGGAAAATAGAAAAACTTGAAAGAGAACTACTAAATAACCCTAATAACCAAACTGAAGTTGATCTCCTAAAACTACAAAAGAGACCTCTATATGTTAGAAACCAGAAATCTGTCATTTTATGAGGCAAGAATGTTGGCTAATTACGCAGAGGAAGCCCAAATACCATCCAGAGCTTTGGCTAGAATCATCTCGCAACATAAAACCACCTGAAATATATCAGAAATAAATTGCAGGGACAAAAACTACACAAGAAATGAAGAAATTATCAAAGTATTTGAACAAATATATTCTCAAATCTATGGAGAACATGTATTACAAACCTCTAAGGAAGATAGAGAGCGTTTTCTTCAAAAACTAAAATTTCCTAAACTTGATTTAGATCAACAAAAAAAACTAACGGAACCTATTTCCATCAATGAGATAAGCCCAACAATTAAACATTTAAAATCACATAAGGCCCCAGGACCAGATGGACTTACCTCAGAATTTTATAAAACTTTCACCCCCCCCCCAAATTGCTAAACTACTATACTATGTGCTGAACCATATAATAAATAACAACATAAATGATATTCACTTCAATGCCTCCAAAACTATTTTCATATTAAAAGAGCATGCAGACCCCAAAAACCCAGATAGTTATAGACCCATCTCCTTTTTAAATATAAATACAAAGATCCTGACTTCAATACTCACAAATAGATTAAAAAACTTGATAGAGAAAATCATTTCTCCAGGGGAATCTGGGTTCACACCATGAAGACAGGCCAGCGATAACACTCTAACATTGGATGCATTAATATCCTTTCCAAATCAGAGAAATACTAATATCTATGCAATGGTAGTAGATGCCCACAAGGCATTTGACATGGTTAACCTAGAATTTTTACTTCAAACATTACCTTATTTTGACATATCTATCAATTTCATTCAGGTCATCCAAATTCTCTATAGCAGTCCATATACATCCCTATATATAAATAAAACATGGTCAAATAGAATTATGATAAAAAAACGTAACAAGACAAGGATGTCCGTTATCACCCTTTCTATTCAACCTATACCTAGAACCCCTGTTTCTATATATTAAACAAAATACATATCATAACCCCCTCAACACACAACTTCAAAGTATATTTCACCGCCTTCGCAGACAATCTGAACATTTACTTCACTACACCAAATTCAGACATAACCAAAATAATAACTGCAACTGAACAATTTTCAGTCATGTCTAACTACAAATTAAACCTATATTCCCCTTAAGGCCACCCAAACTTATCTCATTAATGCCACTAATAGATACAATAAAAATGAAAGAAGGAACCAAATATCTGGGAATTACTTTCTTCCAGAGCAACAAGGAATTCTACCAACATAACATAAGTCTTAAATGGCAAACATAATGCAAGACTATACAAGGTGGAATAAACTTAAGCTACCATTTCTGGCCAAAGTATCAATAATCAAAATGAACATATTACCTAGACTAACATATATATTCATGACATTGTGGATAACTATACATAATAAGTTCTACAAACAAACTCATACCTTCCAACAAAATTCATATGGGAGCCCAAAAAAAAAAAAAAAAACCAGAATCTCATATCAAAAGATAACACTCCCCAAGAGCAAAGGGGGTCTGACCCTGCCAGATTTTAAAACTTACTACTCTATTATCAACACTAACAGAATAATGAGAATAGCAGAACATAAGCCAACAATGAAAACTTGGTCACCTCCTTGGGTGACAATATTTTATAGGTACATTAAAGCACTAGGCATTAATACCAAAGTGCTTCCCTTTTTAAACAAAAAGATTTACAAGCCTACAATATTATAGATCCTTTAAAACATTCTATAAATATAACAAAGACTTTTTCATTCCTTAAACCTTGGGCAAGCTATGGTAACACTACAACCCCTCCATAAAAATCCAAGTTTAAAAATAACAAGATGCTAGACCATGACTCCTTTCCTTGATTAAAGGACAAAATAATCCAAGATATCTACCTATACCTTAACTGTACAATCCAAGAAATGAGAAGTAACCTAAATCTACCCAAATCATATATAATACTTCTAAGACAAATCAAAGAGTTGTATTCCAGCTACCTCCAAAACTTTACTATACTTAATAGTGACATGGAAAACTGTACTATGCTTTGGAAGACTATTCTTACAACAAGGAAAACAATATCTAACTCATAAAATGATAGGCAAAATCAAATTTCAGAAGGACCTCCTTCTCTCTAACTATTGGAGAAAATTAAAACCATCCATAGACGACCAGCAAATAAGACATGCAATCAATCTAACACTGAAAATTATACCCCTTAAAAACTGTCATACACGCAGCTCATGATAAATAATAATGCATATTTCACACCTACAATACTCCACAAATTCAATGCATCAAAATCACCATACTGTCCACACTATAAGGACTAGGTAGCAGACCTAATGCATATATTTTGGAGTTGCAAATGTGTGTATAAACTCTGGAATTCCCTCAAGATACAATTGCAAAATAATGGGATATCAAACATCAAAACTAACATGGGAATTTACCCTTCTACATATTCTCCCATCTAACATCTCAGGAAAACAAGCGAATATACGTATAATAATTTTCTTACTAATGAAGCTATACATAGCACTCAGATGGTTAGACCTTATAAATATCTCTTGGTAGGGATTAAAAAAAAATAGCTATAAAACATTTTTTAGCTCATAAAATAGTAATAGATAAAAGAAACAAAAGTATGAAAGCCCAAGAAATTTTGGAACAAACCTTTAACATCATATTAGCATAAAACATCACACATGCTACATAGTAACAAGTTACAAAGGAACCTAGAAATGTACACACGATCACACAGCAAAGCTATGAACTTGAAATCGTTATTGTATGTGCTGTTTTTATAACAACGGATATGTCTGAGAAAGCATCTATGTATATAATGTAAATAGATATGTTTATGACTTGCATGTTACTATATTGACTACAGTGTATAACACTCACTTATGGTCATGTTGTAAGCATGGAAATGGTTGCGATTTATATAAATGTAAAATGAAAATAAAAATTATTGAAAAAAAAAAAAAATAGGAACAAAGGCCAAAAAATCTGGACATCTAATTAAATAACATTTGAATACAGCACATAACTTACAGCTTCCAGTGGGAATGCAGAATATTACTTAGAAACACGTTTAAAAAACAGAGACTGACACAAATAATGGAAAATATAACCACATTATCAAACTGTGTAACATTTGTGGACTGTAATGAAATGTATTACAAAATTCTACCAAACAAGGTCATTTATTTTTGCTTATGAAAAAGAGAAATGTAAGATGTGTGTCCTCGTTCTTTAAATTATTGTTGCTGTTAGCATGTTGGTTATGTAGTGTTTTTGTGTACTAGAAAACTTCAACAATTACATATGATGAGGGGATTCAGAAAAGTGTATGAAAGGGTAAATCAAGCCTGAAAGTTTATTAGGGACATATGTCTAAAACGAGGGACATCTTATCCAGGGAGAGAATCAGGCCACAAAATAGGAACTTCCTCCAAAATGGGGACAGTTGAGAGGTTTGACTGGTAGTAATATGCCCACTGGAGTCAGATGCAGCTTTGCGTATACCTGCAGCAAGCTGCAGTTATAATAGCAAATGGATGCTGCTGCACAGCTGGTGCTACTACTGCAGGTATTTTTACTGTTTGCAACTTTTACATTTTTGGCATGCTTTACCCTTTTATAATGGGGTGCATAGTGCTGCACAATTTCTTTCACATATAGTGCCTTTTTAAGGCGGTGTTTCAAAGACCAAATTATCACTGTAACAGCTACAAACAAATGCAGTCTGAGGGTCATGCTGCTTAATGCTAGAAGTCTAAATCTCAAAATGCACTCACTTGAAGCACTCCTTAAAATGGAGAACATCGACATTTATGCTGTAACAGAGACCTGGTTCAAGACAGCAGAAAGCACCCCTGCACTACCAGGCTATAACTCATTCCACATCTTTTGGCCCCAGAACTTGGACCGAAGCTCCAAAGGCAGTGGTGTTTCCATATTCATAAAGATGCACACACCTCCAGACTGGTAGCCCAACATGACGCATAACAGATACTTCAGGTGCAGCTAACACTGGGTACGATAGTGATTCAGGTTATAGCCTGCTATAGGTCCCCAACCATGCCCCAAGACTCACACTCTACATTCCTAAGCACCCTGGAGAATATTAGGGTCCAACCTAACACTTTCATACTGGGCGACTTCAACTACCCCTCCATTAACTGGGAAAACTACTCATGTACCAATACACTAGCCCAACGTTTCCTAGAATTCATTAATTCCAATGCCCTGGACCAGCTCATTCTTACCGCTACTAGAGGTAGCAACATCCCTGACCTGGTCATTACTAACATGGGCGACCATTGCTCTACACCAATAGTCAACTCCTCCCTGGTTAGATCCGACCACAAACTAATCATCTTGGAAATCCTCAACCCAGCCCCCCCCCCCACAAGAGTAACCACCACGAAAAACTTCTCCAAAGCTAACTTTGGGCTCCTAAAAACAGAGGTGGCTAACTTCACGGCACCCATGCAAATGGAGAATAGTTGCATGACTGCCGAATCATACACCAATGCACTGTACGAACACGTACACAAATGCATGAATCTCTCCATACCCAATAGAACCAAGACGCTTTCCTCCAAAAAAAGGAAGACAATCTGGTGGTCCCCTGCCATAAACAAACTCTACAACAGAAGGAGGAAACTGATGCGGGATAAGGTGAAGTCCCAAGACTGGAAAAACTCCCTTATCAGTCTAAACAAAAAGTTGAGATCCCTCATCAAATCCTCTAAAGCTCCCTATGAAAACAGTATTCCAGCAGATAGTAAAGATAACCACAAGGCCTTCTATAGTTATACAAAGAACCTCCACAGCAATACCCAGATTTGCTCTGAGCTACTTCACAATGGTACCTCTTATACCAAGCCACCAGATATTGGCAATATTCTGGCGGACAGATTTATTGCCAACTTTACCCCTCTCCCCCACCACAAAGGACTAATCACAATACTAGTAGATTGACAGGCAGCCAGTATTACTGCTGCACAGGTTAAAAGCACTGTCCAAGGCCAAGAATAAAGCTTCTATGGGACCTGACAATATCCCTGGCTGTGTTCTACATGAACTAAAGAATGAACTGGAACCTCACGTGTGCCCTGTTCAATCACAGAATCACCTCAGGCTTTGTCCCTACTGAATGGTGCACTGCTTCAATCATCCCTCTCCACAAAGGAGGAGTGACTACAGACCCTGGGAACTATTGCCCCATTAGCCTGATGAGTTTGATATGCAAATTTATGGTAGGCATCATCATGGACCTAATAAACAAGGATATAAGGGATTTCCAAACTCTGGATCCCACACAGTTTGGTTTTGTGAAAGGTAGATAATGCCTGCTCAACTTGGTTGACTTCTTTGAGTCAGTCACCAGAGCTGTGGATGAAGGCAAGGTGGTTCATAAAGCCTACCTTAATCAGTCCAAGGCCTTTGATACCATACCCCACTCAGGATTCATAGAAAAACTCACTAAGCTAGGCATCAACCCCTATATCACTAGGTGGGTTGCAAACTGGCAAACAGATAGAACCCACAGTGTGAAAGTAGCTGACTCCAAGTCAGACTGCTGACTAGTCACGAGTGGAGCCCCACAGGCTTCAGTCCTGGGTTCTCTCCTGTTTGGTATCTACTTCTCTGAAGTCCAGTCCAACACAAAGGGACTCTGGCTGACAAAGTTCACAGACGATTGCAAGATGGGAGCTATTATTAACTCCCCAAGTGATGTTGACAGCCTACAGAATAGCTTCACTGTGAATAACGACTGGTGTCAGAACCATGGCCTTAAGCTCAATGCCAAAAATATGTGTCATCATCCCCTTTGGGAAAAAACCTGGTTCCCATGAATTACCACCTCGATGGTAGTCCATTGAACACAAAAGACGATATAAGAGATCTGGGAACACAGGTTGACATCAACCTCTCTTTAGACCACCACGTTGTCATTGTGGTCAGAAAGTCCTTCTATGTGGCACATCTCATTACTAAGGGTTTTGCATCCAGGAAAAAAAAGAGGTCATTGTCTCCCTCTAGTCTTCCCTCATTAGGCCAATCATCGAGTACAATGCCCCATTTGGCATGTACCTCACTAGACACCTGCAACAACTGGAGAGGCCGCAAAAGTACTTCACAAAGAGGATCCTAGGCCTTAAACACTTGCCCTATATGGACAGACTCAAAAAACTCCCACTATTCTTTGTCTCATATCACCTACTTAGAGGCAATCTCTTCTTGACTTACAAAGCCATGTCTGACCCAGCTGTGTTAGAAATGCTACATCTAAGGAAATCCCAATTCCTCCATACCACAGGCTTCAGAGACCTCAACCTCATTACCACAATCAACAGAACATACTGGAGGGACAGGTTCATAACCCAGAGACTACTTTCTATGAAATAGACTTCCCATACATGTCAGTCAGAGTACCTCGCTGTCCCTCTTCAAGAGAAATCTTGATGAGTGGATGGGAAATAGAAAATTCACCCCAGGGATAACTCCAGTGCCTCTACTCGACAGAGGCACTGGGAACTAAGGTCGGGTGGCACAATGCCAGGAGGGTAATCCTATGGCTAGGCTTGTAAAGGCCCCAGGGCCATTAGCCTACTACACACCTATGAACCTATGAATTGCAACTATGTTCACCTAATGTACATTTGTATATCCTTAGGGCTTCACTTCCTTACATACTTTCATTTGCATGCCATTATGCACTCATTTGCAAATCTCTTTTGCATCATACTTGTGCTTTCTGTGCTGTTATGCAATGCTAGATTATGAATGACTACCAGTTTATGCTTAGCTCTGTCTGTCTGTTTTCAATAAGAGTATATACTGTTTAGCACACAACTGGTCTATGAACCCTGGCCCTTACTTTTCTCATTCTGGAATTCTCATTTGTCTCCTGGAAACAGTTAGAGTTAGCTTAAAATGATAGGGGTTGACAGCTGTAGCTTAAAATAATAAGTTTAGGCAGTTAATTGCTCACAAAGCTGTATATGCCATTTTTGGGGGTGGGGGGCTCATTTTGGCAAGCATTTAAGGAAATGTTATGATTCAGAGTACATGAGCAATATCCATTCAGTTAGTAACTGTAAATATCAGTCTGTTAGGCTGCTACCATTTGAATCAATGAATCAAAAATATTTTTTCAATTAGGGGTTCAGTAATGCAGCATTGTTTGTCGTTGATGAAAAAATGTGCTGCTTGAAGTCTAAATCTCAAAATGCACTCACTTGAGGCACTCCTTAAAATGGAGAACATCGATATTTATGCTGTAACAGAGACCTGATTCAAGACAGCAGAAAGTACCCCTGCACTACCAGACTATAGCTCATTCCACATCTTTCGGCCCCAGAACTTGGACTGAAGCTCCAAAGGCAGTGGTGTTTCCATATTCATAAAGGATGCGCACACCTCCAGACTGGTAGCCCAACATAACACATCAGAGATACTTCAGGTGCAGCTAATATTGGGTAAGACAGTGATTCAGGTTATAGCCTGCTATAGGTCCCCAGCTTTGTCCCAAGAGTCACACTCCACATTCCTAAGCACCCTCGAGAATATTGGGGTCCAACCTAACACTTTCATACGGGGCGACTTCAACTACCCCTCCATTAACTGGGAAAACTACTCATGTACCAATACACTAGCCCAACGTTTCCTGGAATTCATTAATTCCAATGCCCTGGACCAGCTCATTCTTACCCCTACTAGAGGTAGCAACATCCCTGACCTGGCCATTACTAACATGGGCGACCATTGCTCTACACCAATAGTCAACTCTTCCCTGGTTAGAACCGACCACAAACTAATCACCTTGGTAATCCTCAACCCAGCCCCCCCCCCCCCCCCGCAAGGGTAACCAACATGAAAAACTTCTCCAAAGCTAACTTTGGGCTCCTAAAAACAGAGGTGGCTAACTTCATGGCACCCATGCAAATGGAGAATAGTTGCATGACCGTCAAATCATACATCAATGCACTGTATTAATACGTACACAAATACATGAATCTCACCATACCCAATAGAACCAAGACGCTCTCCTCCAAAAAAAGGAAGACAATCTGGTGGTCCCCTGCCATAAACAAATTCTACAACAGAAGGAGGAAACTGATGGGGAATAAGGTGAAGTCCCAAGACTGGAACAACTCCCTTATCAGCCTCAACAAAAAGTTGAGATCCCTTATCAAATCCTCTAAAGCTACCTATGAAAACATTATTGCAGCAGATAGTAAAGATAACCACAAGGCCTTCTATAGTTATATAAAAAACCTCCATGGCAATACCCAGGTTTGCTCTGAGCTACTGCACAATGGTACCTCCTATACCGAGCCACCAGATATTGGCAATATACTGGACGACAGATTCAGTGCCAACTTTATCCCCCCCCCCCACAAAGAACCAATCACAATACTAGTAGATTGCCAGGCAGCCAGTATTACTGCTGCACAGGTTAAAACAGCACTGTCCAAGGCCAAGAATAAAGCTTCTATGGGACCTGACAATACCCCTGGCTGTGTTCTACATGAACTACAGAATGAACTGGCACCTCACCTGCGTGCCCTGTTCAATCACAGTCTCTCCTCAGGCTTTGTCCCTACCGAATGGCGCACTGCTACAGTCATCCCTCTCCACAAAGGAGGAGTGATTACAGACCCGGCAACTATTGCCTCATTAGCCTGACGAGTCTGATATGCAAAGCTATGGAACACATCATCATGGACCTAATAAACAAGGATATAAGGAATTTCCAAACTCTGGATCCCACACAGTTTGGTTTTGTGAAAGGTAGATAATGCCTGCTCAACTTGGTTGACTTCTTTGAGTCAGTCACCAGAGCTGTGGATGAAGGCAAGGTGGTTCATACAGCCTACCTTGATCTGGCCAAGGCCTTTGATAGCATTCCCCACTCAGGATTCATAGAAAAACTCACTAAGCTAGGCATCAACCCCTATATCACTAGGTGGGTGGCAAACTGGCTCACAGATAGAATCCACAGTGTGAAAGTAGCTGACTCCAAGTCAGACTGCTGACTAGTCATGAGTGGAGTCCCACAGCATTCAGTCCTGGGTTCTCTCCTGTTTGGTAACTACTTCTCTGAAGTCCAGGCCAACACAAAGGGACTCTAGCTGACAAAGTTCAAAGAAGATTGAAAGTTGGGAGCTATTACTGACTCCCCAAGTGATGTTGACATCCTACAGAATGGCCTCACTGTGAATAACGACTGGTGTCAGAACCATGGCCTTATCTCAATGCCAAAAAAAATGTGTCATCATCCCCTTTGGGAAAAAACCTGGTTCCCATGAATTACCACCTTGATGGTAGTCCACTGAACACAAAAGGCATTATAAAAAATCTGGGAACACAGGTTGACAGCAACCTCTCTTTTGACCACCACAATGTCGCTGTGGTCAGAAAGCCCTTCTATGTGGCACATCTCATTACTAAGGGTTTTACATCCAGGAAAAAAGAGGTCATTGTCTCCCTCTACTCTTCCTCATTAGGCCAGTCATTGAGTACAATGCCCCATTTGGCATGTACCTCACTAGACACCTGCAACAACTGGAGAGGCCTCACAAGTACTTCACAAAGAGGATCCTAGGCCTTAAATACTTGCTCAATATGGACAGACTCAATAAACGCCCACTATTCTTTGTCTCATATCACCTACTTAGAGGTGATTTCTGCTTGACTTACAAAGCCATGTCTGACCCAGCTGTGTTAGAAATGTTACATCTAAAGAAATCCCAATTCCTCCGTACCACACGCTCCAGAGACCTCAACCTCATTACCACAATCAACAGAATGTACTGGAGGGACAGGTTTATAACCCAGACACTACCCTTTCTATGGAATGGACTTCCCATACATGTCAATCAGAGTACCTCGCTGTTCCTCTTCAAGAGAAATCTTGATGAGTGGATGGGAAATAGAAAATTCACCCCAGGGATAACTCCAGTGCCTCTACTCGATAAAGGCACTGGGAACTAAGGTCGGGTGGCACAATGCCAGGAGGGTAATCCTATGGCTAGGCTTGTAAAGGCCCCAGGGCCATTAGCCTACTACACACCTATGAACCTATGAATTGCAACTATGTTCACCTAATGTAGATTTGTATATCCTTAGGGCTTCACTTCCTTACATACTTTCATTTGCATGCCATTATGCACTCATTTGCAAATCTCTTTTGCATCATACTTGTGCTTTCTGTGCTGTTATGCAATGCTAGATTATGAATGACTACCAGTTTATGCTTAGCTCTGTCTGTCTGTTTTCAATGAGAGTATATACTGTTTAGCACACAACTGGTCTATGAACCCTGGCCCTTACTTTTCTCATTCTGGAATTCTCATTTGTCTCTTGGAAACAGTTAGAGTTAGCTTAAAATGATAGGGGTTGACAGCTGTAGCTTAAAATAATAAGTTTAGGCAGTTAATTGCTCACAAAGCTGTATATGCCATTTTTGGGGGTGGGGTGCTCATTTTGGTAAGCATTTAAGGAAATGTTATGATTCAGAGTACATGAGCAATATCCATTCAGTTGGAAACTGTAACTATCAGTCTGCTAGGCTGCTACCATTTGAATCAATGAAGCAAAAATATATTTTCAGTGAGGGGTTCAGTAATGCAGCATTGTTTGTCATTGATGAAAAAATGTGCTGCTATGTCTGTGTTTAAACTAAATGCATTATATTATTCTGGAGAATAAGCTTTGCAATGAATTATCCATTGTATTATTTCTTAAGTTATTCATTTGTTATTTGTATATGTGAACTGATCATCTTAAACCCTTTTCATACACTGCACAAGCCAGAAGGGCAAGGTTAAATATAATACATATGGATACTTTCTAGCAGCCAGTCAACCAGTTAATAAATGTTGTGAGCTGTTCAGCTTAGTTTAGTGCATGTGTTGATGACACCAGTTCACTCACTGACTGCCTGAGTTACAAACCAGTTAAATCTTGTGATTGGTAGCATTACGCTAATGGAGAAATAAGATCTACATCTAATGTAGGAAAAAGATAAGCCAGGTGAGCCTTTACAGTTTTTATCTACAATCATAGTCTAAGTTTTGTATATCAACTAGCGCTCTGGGTGGTACTGATAAACACAAAACTGTTAACTGGTATATTATTAATCACTAAATTATAAATATGTCTACTGATATAAGCTCATAGGCATATACTAGGTTAACAACCACTGGGGTCTTCATAAACCTAGTTGTGCACCCTAAATGTATCCCATGAGTTATAGGTTTATAGTTACATACTAAGCTAACTACAACTGTGGCCTTAAATATTAAACAATCTCTCTGCAGCCTATTACACACCTAGCCAATAATTAAAAATGAGAATCAACTCCTTTACCTTGTGTCTGTGAAATAAACACCTTAACCATTATCCTGACCCCCCCAATATATAGGTTTAGGAGCAGAAAACATGAAAACCTAATGCTTTTGTAGTTCATCTCTACTCAAGTCCCATAAAGGTGTTTCCTGTTTTCAGTCTTCTATAAATTATGGGTTGTAGCAATGCTAGCTCTTGCAAGCTCCTGCGCTATCAATTATGTCCGGGTTACCTGGGTTGTAGCAATTCCAGCTCTTGTGGGCTCCTGAGCTGTTAATTATGCCCATGTCACCTGGGGTGTAACAATTCCAGCTCTTGCAGGCTCCTGAGCTGCTAATTATGCTCAGGCTACCTTGGTTGTAGCAATGCCAGCTCCTATAGCCTCCTGAGCTCTTAGTTATACCTAGGTCACCTGGGTTGTAGCAATGCTAGTTCTTGCAGGCTCCTGAGCTGTTAATTATGTCCAGGTCACCTGGGTTGTAGTAATTCTAGCTCTTGCAGACTCCTGCACTGTTAATTGTAACAGTTCTAGATCCTGCAGGTTCCTGAGCTGTTAGTTATGCCCATGTCACCTGAATTGTAGCAGTGCCAGGTCTTGCAGGCTCCTGAGTTCTTAATTATGCCCAAGTCACCTGGATTGTAGCAGTGCCAGCTCCTGCAAGCTCCTTCATTTTTATTTATGACCAGGTCATCTGGGTTGTGGCAATGCTAGCTCCTGAGCTGTCAGCTCTTGCAGGCTCCAGAGCTATTAATTATGCCAAAGACACCTTGGCTGTAGCAATGTCAGCTCCTATAGGCTCCTGACATGTTAATTATGCCCAGATTACCTAGGCTGTAACAATGCTAGCTCCTTTAGGCTCCTAAGCTGTTAATTATGTCTGTGTCACCTGGGGTGTAGCAATGCCAGCTACTGCAGGCTCCTGAGCTGTTAATTATCTCCATGTCACCTCACCTTGTTGACCTAAATGTTTAATCTTAGCAGGTAAGCTGAATGGTTGACAAAGACTTTTAGTGTAGCTAAAAAGGAGTTTTGAAACTGATTTTACTTATGTAGGATATCATAGGAGTGTGAAACTTACTGTAGAGTCAGGCAGTGTTATGCAGCTGCATTTTTTAGCTGTTTGTATGACATCCTCCGTATAACATTTCATACGCTGTGGGGTCTTTGTTTATTTGTTTGCACTGTGCCAGTTAATTCGTTAGCCAATGAGGTTACCATTTAAGCATGACACCATTCCTTTAATGTTTATCTATATGGATAGACTCTACATCTGATAGAGCATGCTGGTGTTAATTTATTTTGGAGTTTATTTAGCATAAACGTGTAGCATAATTACATTAACGGCAATGTTTGTTTGCTCTATTTCCTCAGTAACACTTACACAAACTGCATATTCAGCAAATTAACTGTTCATTTGGTTAAGTTTTGCATTCCTGCCATTTTAATTACTTTATTTATTTATTTATTTACATTTGTTAACTGAGAATGTTCAGCTGGGAAGTCCCATTTCAGTGGGCTCTGTTTTATTATTGCAGCATTTCCTGTTTGACTGTAATGCTGCTAAAATATTATCTCAGTTGTCAGCTCTGTGCTCTGACTCATGGTCTGGAGGAACGTATTTTATCATGTGTTGTTATCTGGTATTCTTGCAGCTTTCCTGGGTAACTACTTATTGTGCACCAAGTGAATGAAAATAAACAAATCAGCAAACAGGGATGACATGGCAAAACTTATTAGAATGCTGATATTTTAGAGATGTGTGAATTATTTTCTTATTTGAAAATGCTCAGCAAATGTGCTGAGGTAGTCCAAGTCATTTAAAGAGGCATATCTAGCAGCAGGTACTTACTGTAGTCTAAAGCCATTCCATGGTATTCCCAGAAGGGCTTTAGGAGAACATGTGAGAATGGAGTTCCATTGTAATTCCTTACATGGTAGGAAATGATGTTTCAGAAGCTATGCTGCTGATTTATGCTTTTTGTGCAGGCTAATCCTACCATCATGGGCATCCTGTTTACTGTCACCAAGGACTCTGCAAGGCTATGTAGTTTGCTCATTATACAAAGCAGACAGTTAGAATATCAGGTTATTAGTAACATTAGTGTGATGTTAGTGTATAAATGTATTAATTGTAAAGCTTTAGCTGAAAATTATGTATATGTCTAGAATTAATCCACTTATCCCTGGAGCTTTATTCTGTTTTAATGTCTTTATTGCATACTTTCTGCTCACAAATCTGTTTTATTAATTGCTCTGTAAATTCTTCAGATAATCTCTTATGTATATTATTGTCAAAAAATAGATTGCATTTTTTTATTTCTGGCTGTATTTCATTTCTTTCATTGATTTTTCTCAGAATATTTTCTAAATTACTTACATATATCTTCTATGTATGTTTTTATATTACTTTCTAAATAGTTAATAGTACTAATCTGGTTAGATGTATTTAAAATGTTTGCCCTACTGGCCAGTTTATGTAATCATATGGGAGTAATATTATATAAGGTATGTTTCTATTTCTTTAGTATTATTTCCTTTTTATTGTCAAATATTTGTTTACATTCACTATTTAAGGCTTTCCCTATTTCTAAAAAATATTGTTTCTTCTTTTTCATAGGTTCATAGGTAAGCACTAGGCTATCTGCCCTTACAGGCCATTTTAAGCCAAGCCAATTTCCCTTTTATGCTCAGAATAACCCACCCTTTGTTTATAGATTGGCCTTACTCATCCCATGGTCGGTAATTATATATTACACCTAATGAGAATAACTGGGATCATACTGTATATATTTTGAGGGGATCCACACATGGGATAAAGCATTTAGGAGATGCCTCTATTAATAGTACAGGGGGAAGTCCTGGAGTAAATGTTCTTATGTCCCATATGGATAGGGATGAATTTTGTTTTATGTGGATGGGGAGTCTGTTCCACAGCAGCAGTATCCTCTGTAAGATATACCTATCCCTCCAAATTATTTTAGAACAAACCATGCAAAATTTTGCACTTTTTTTTAGCAATATTTAGTTTTTGTTGCATGTCTATCAATTCATTGTCCATTCTTTATATTTGTTTCATATCCAGGCTGGGATTCAGAAGCTCTGTGGGTGTTTTTGCAGTTGCACTGCTGCTGTTTACCTCGCTTGTGCAATGAAGCTCGGAGCTCATTATTAATGACGAGTGGGGAAAATCAGTGTTAGTGGGGGATTTTATTACATATTCTGCTCATGGTTGCAGCCCAGTCTGTGGAAGGATCAGACAGTACTGACTGACATGCAGCAACACTGAAGGAGGAGGAACAGCAACGAATGTCCCTCATGTATATGCTTCCAAGATGCTCTTAGCATGCAAACCTGTGGCAGAAAGTGGAGTCACAAGGAAGCATTAAACAGCCATATGGTCATCTTTTTTTCACCAAATTAAAAGGTAAAAATATAAATAGAGGAAAGTAATGAAAAATGTGGGAAACAAGCAAAGGGTATAACATAAGGTAAAAAACTACATAATGAGTTTGGTAGAGGTGGGGAAGGTGGGATAAGACGGTAACCTGGAGAAGGATGGGTAGTGGTGGCACACAAATACAGAAGACAGACAAGAATAACAGGGGATGTGCTGACATGATGAGGGAAGGAATGCACTATGGAGAAGGAAACACCAGCCAAACAGAGGCAAGAGAATGGTCATGGGGAGATTTCAGCAACAAACAGGGGTGGGTTTAAACACAAAATGGAGGGAAGTACCAGGATGGAGGATAGGATAGAATTGTGCAACAGCATTTTTTGCCACCTGTCATCCAGTAGGAGTTTACATCTGACCCTAAGCTTCCTTGTCACTGAGCCATGGTTCAGATAGAGGAACCAGTACAGGACAAAGATACAACTCAATGATTCGCAAGAAGAGGTTCTCTAAATGGTTGTTGTAGGCATCCAGTAGCTTAGCTAGGATAGGACGAGATGGACAACTGACCCAGGTGCACAGTGTTACTAGATTGTGATTAGCTGTTCCAGATCTCTGTTTTATGCGGTCCTCTAGTCCTCTAGCACTCCATACTTGGACTAAACTGCAGTTACTCCTTGCTATAGTATACCAAAAAGTTTGCTACACTTCTAAAGTTAAAAAAAAAGAACATTTCTTTTTTTAAGCCAAAACCTAAATGCTATAGTGCTCTGTGCAGGCAAGATGTAAATTGTAGCAACTGTTTGCTTCATTTGTAGCAAGCACTTTGCTACAGTATAAAAAAAAAACATTTTTTTTAACTAAACCATGAGCACCGTAGTACTCCATGCAGGCAGGATATAAACTGTATCAGTTGTTTGCTACATTTATAGACTGCAGTTTGCTTCAATTTAAAAAAAGAAATGATTTATTTTCAATAAAATGTGCAGAAGGAGGGTCAGTGACAGAGCACAGAAATGGGACCTGAATAGGTGGGGCAGAAGGGGAGGGGGACATATCATGCGTCTAGCTACCTGGTAGGTGTGCCAGTAGAAGGAATGGCCATTGTGTTTTGCTCTTCAGTGTAAGAGCTGGGAGGGACATGGATTTGACTGAAATACACTGATGGCTACATTATTACAGTAAGTGTGTTTTTTATTACAGTAAAGTTTTTTTTTCTTTTCAATGGATCTGACTGCAAGAAGCTGAAGACTACTACAATGTAGCCATTTTTTTCATTGGAACCGTCACAGTGCTCTGGTTGAGCCATCTGTTCTCCTCTGGGCATCTAGCCTCCAGTCATTGAGCTCTCTCATGATGCCTGTAAGCTGCAAAGTAGGTCACAAAGCACAAACTGACAAAATAAATGTAGAGAAACAAAACAATAAATCAGATAAATGTATGTAACACAAAGAATAGTGAAAAAAGGGAGGAGGAGGAGAAAGAAGTACAGATACAATTAAAATGTGGCTCATATCTATCTTTATTGTACTAACATTATAGGTACTATTTTAAAAAGAACAAACACCCATACCAAATTCCAGTGATGACACAAAATACAACAAAGGGGTTAAATCAAACCTACCATCATCAGTTTATGCAAAGCCTTAATGTGTTGAGCTACTTTGACAACCTAAATGAAACCTCCAGTCAAACACACAGATCAAGTATATTGAGAAAGAGTGAGAAGTGTATATACACACTGAAAAAAAATGCAGTTCTTTCATATATTTTCTGTGTCAAGTAGTAGGTACTTTAGTCATAATTGCAAAAAACACACTCCTCAAATGACCAGTGATGGTACAACGGAAAGCCAAGTGGGAATCAAACTCACTGCCTCTAGTACATGCAAACTGAAAGAAAAAGCATTCACTTTTTGAGTTAATTGCACAATCCCTCTTAATCCTGTAGTCAAAACATACAGTAATAGCATCAGGCCAAGTATATTGAGAAATAGGATCTGTAACAGAAATTTACAGATAAAAATGAAAAAAATGCAGTTCATGCTTATTTTTCCCTTATAATATTGCAGGTAGGCTCATAGGTTTATAGGTGTTTACTAGACTAATGACCATGAGGGCCTTTTTAAGCCTAGCCATGCATCCCAAATCTCTGACAAGTTCTTGTACCCTTGAAAGTGTTAGCAGGGGCTTGGGAAATTAAAGATTTACAAGCAAAGGCCTGGGAGATGAACCATTTACAGGCTGCCTGTGTTCATTAGAGACATAAGTGCCAAACTAGGGATAAATGCAAATAATAATCTTATTCATTAACCAGGTAGGTCTACTGGACACACAGTCTCTGTTCAGAGGTTACACAAGAGCAATGTGTGATTAAATGAAATGCTCAAGGTCTCACACAGGAAACAAATGAGAGCTGAGGGAATTGAACCCTCCACCACAGGTACTATAGCTGTGCCAGCCCTTACCCCAAATTGCTATTGATATCACAAGAGACAGCCAAGGAGGGATCAAACACGCAGCCATCAGCACATGCAACACAAAAGGAAAACTTCTCAAATGTGTCAGTATGCTTGTATAATTACAGCATAGCATACATGTGCACACATACATGCAGTGATAACATCAAGTAGTCATATTGTGGCCTTTGAACTATGGGACTTAGCACAGGAGTGCCAGCACTGGAGAAAACCTATAATGTAGCAGACTGCAGTTGTACTAGCTGAACAGATTGTTATCATTTAAACCGTACTGTGAAGCAAGTGTACTCGTCCCAGTGATCTGTAGGGAGCTCTGTCCTCCTCCTGTGCAGCTGCTAATTCTCTACCTTTGCTTCTTGGTGTATGGAGAGAGAAGCTGGGGTATGCAATATATGTAGATGGTGCATACTAACAGGTTGTAAGTGTAGGTAAGACAGGGTTTACCTTACAGTACATCTGAGGTGGTGCAGGTTTAATCTTGTTTCCCCCTATGGCCATGGAGGTTGGGATGGTGTTACTGCATGCCACCCTAATGGTGACAACATTGTTCACCCACATGTAAGGTGTAGTTTGAATGTGTCCCTGTTTGTGTCAGATCATTCAAGGCCCAAGTCCTGTATTGAGGATAATCATAACCCTACTCAAATAGTCTGTGGCTGCAGTAATTGTAGAAGATGGCCAGGAATATGTTTTTCTTCACCACACTTTACCTCTGAGCCCTAAAAGGTGCACTCCCTTCTCCCTCAGTGGACATCACTGATCACTGAGAAATAGCAGAGACATATGACAAATACGTCATGGTTACACTGGTACTTGGGTGTTCCAGCTGAGTCACAACATCAGGCAGCTCATTTATGTGGCCCATGATGGGACTGCTTAATATATGTATTGTATCTCATTGTTTGAACAACATGACAGCCCTGTCCCTGCTTATGTGCTATGAATAAATCATGCATTGCAGAGACTCAATTTCCATTATGTCAGATATGGAAGTACACATACCCCCCCCCAACCATAGCTTGAACTGTGCCTGTGCAGGCTGCCTAAAGGTGTCCGGGTATGTGCATAGCACTTTGTAGAATGCAGCACAATGCAGCACTGAGTTTGACCATGCAACATGACATGGAATTTAAGCAATTCAGAGACAGTAATGAGTTGTGCCTCATTTGCAAAATCACTGCATCCAGACACTCAAATTTGCACAATATAAGCATGAAGGGAAGCACTAAACTTCACTGTGCTACAGAAGAATTTGTAGAGCAGCAATGTCTCAACCTGCAATAGATGAAGCTTGCACTAACTGCTTAGAGGCACTGAATGCATGCTTCAACTATAGGTAATGTTAGCTGCTGTGTTACCAAACTACACAGTGGACTAGCACTGACATTACTTTTATGGGTTATTGAATGGGAGGAGTGAGGGGGTACTGCAAAAGCAGGGCAGCTGTGCTGACGGATTGTTAAGCCTGATGGGAAACACACCTATCATACCTCTCAACCTCTTAATGCAAGAAATCTAGATATATCCTAAAATATTGGGGGGACAAATGCCCAAAAATAGGGACACATTTTAAATATTGCTCTTACAAACTTAGAAAGCTGTTAGAATAACAGGATTTGTGTTACTATGCATTTTCTGAAAGCAATAAAGTCTGACACATAAATATATGGCATTATTTAGGGACGTCAATCCTCTGTAATTTGCCAGAAAACCATAGATTTCATCAGAAACAGACCAAATATTTGACGCAAAAATCTGGACATTCTGCGAAAATAAAATACTCA